>NC_041387.1:673287214-673289604 GCF_002162155.2 Triticum dicoccoides | reverse complement strand
TCTCATGGCAGGCCACTGCCTCCGATCCTAGCCCCCTCCAGGACTTTTGTGTGGCCGACATGAATTCACCAGGTACTATCCGGTTTCTCATCATGTTCTCACCAAATAAATATGTTAAAATCTATTTTTGTAAATTATATGCAAGTCGAAACAACTTTCTAAGATCTGAGCTTACATGTCACATCTCCTATATGCACCAGTTCGTGTCAATGGCTTTGTTTGCAAGAACCCGATGGAAGTTAACGCAGATGATTTCTTCAAGGCAGCCAACCTCGACAAGCCTAGGGTGACCAACAAGGTTGGATCCAACGTCACTTTGATCAACGTCATGCAGATTGCTGGACTCAACACCCTCGGCATCTCAATCGCGCGCATCGACTATGCTCCTTTGGGCCAGAACCCACCACATACGCACCCCCGTGCCACTGAGATCCTCACGGTGCTCGAGGGGACACTGTACGTTGGCTTTGTCACATCCAACCAGCCCGCCCCAAACAAAAACAAGTTCCTCTCCAAGTTGCTCAACAAAGGTGATGTGTTTGTCTTCCCGGTGGGGCTCATTCACTTCCAATTCAACCCCAACCCCCACAAGCCCGCCGTTGCAATTGCTGCGCTAAGCAGCCAGAACCCAGGGGCTATCACAATTGCCAATGCGGTGTTTGGGTCGGACCCACAAATATCCGATGATGTTCTTGCCAAGGCATTTCAGGTGGAAAAGAATACAATAGACTGGCTCCAGGCTCAGTTCTGGGAGAACAACCACAACTAAGTCAGACCTTTGTTAATTACTCAAAAGATCAGCGCACAAATTAAGGACATGGTTGAGTTCCTAGATATGCATCTTAATCTATAAAATAAATGGAGCAGACATCATGCCATTTGTGTGTCCGTAATGAGTGAATGTATTTCTACCTTCTGAATAATTGACAATATCATTTTTATGACAATGATGTGATGTTACATGCTTTTTTGATTCTAATGTGATGAATGCGATGGTTGGAGTCCGATTGTGCTCATGATTGAAATATGGAAGTCGTATGTGCAAAAGTTAGTTGCTTGAGTCGTAGTTGTTGTCTCTCGCTTTCTGTTTCATGTAATAAATAATTTATGATTCCTGTATGTAATGTTTTAGCTTCCTTTTAGTTCAAAACTATTGTAAGCTTTATTGATGGTTGCTTGAATGGAAATAGATGAAGTGACTCATTTATCAAAAATCTTACGAGCATTTTTTTGTATTTCTTAAGTTGAGAACTAGAAACACGATTTTTTTATAATTTATAGAAACTGGGCTCACCAGAGACCAGGTTCCAAAAATCAGCTCAAACATACATATAGAAAACATGAAAAATAAAATAGAAAAGAAAGGATTATTACCCCCCGCCACCCCCCAAATGGTTATTATTTAAGTTGTTAGCTTGTCAGTGAAGAATTTTATCACGAAATGAACTTCTGCCCGCTTCATAAATAAAGTCCAATGACCAAACAATACATGGTGTCGAGGAAACTGTCATACAAGATGATCAAAGAAAGCACGACAAAACAAGACAAACACGCTAACAAGTACCGGAAATGCACAATTAGACGCCTCCAGTATGGCACCGAGAGGAAGGACATGAGAGGTTGGACAACCTCAAGACTCAACCAAGACCGCTGCCGACATTCAACCACGCACCACCTGGAAGAAAACACTGGACTTCATCGCACCGTCACCACCCAATTACTCTTAGAGAGGACCCTCCACCAGGGCGGACAAGGATTTTCACCCTGAGCTCGAAGGGTGGGAGAGCCATGGCGACTAGCCCAAAAGGGACATAACTACCAAGACATCGCTGCCACCAGCGTCGAGATGCCGAGCTTTCATTTGGACCGTCCCACATACCTCGCCAAGGGGACTCGGGCAACCAGATCTACCATGACGGGCCGAGGACTCCAGATCTAGATCAGGGCTTGACCACCATAGATGATGACAGGTTTGCCACGGCCACCTGCCATGACGCCCCTTGCAAGCCCTGTGGCCAAGGGATAGTGCAAACTACACTTCTACGCTGTTCGCAGGAGAGCCAGACATGCAACCTGCCATCTAGGGCCGCCACCTCAACTTCCGCCACCTCAAACCCATGCACTGCCACCAAGCCGTTGGTACGAGGTCACCGGAGAAAGCCATCAATCCCCAGCGAGGCTCAACATGGCTTAGGCATTGGATGTAGTGTTTACTCTAATAAAAGAAGGAGGTGAGGTGTGTCCTGAGCAATGTTTTTAATAGAGGGTTATGCCAAATAGAGGCGGACCTCCAAATCAGCTATAGCGGGCTACATCGGGCTATTTATACATGAAATCATTTAGCGGCACCCTGCTGAGAAGACTATAGCCGGCTATTTAAACTATGGTCC
>NC_041387.1:673278907-673281340 GCF_002162155.2 Triticum dicoccoides | reverse complement strand
TTTTTTTTATGCAGTCGTCTGGCTTTGAATGTGTTCCAGTGTCGGTGTTGGAGCGAGTAAATAACTTTTTGAACGTAAGCACTTTGAAATTGAGGTATCTTGTTGTGTTGGCTTGAAACTGCGTCTCCTTAATGATTTAGCTGTATGTATGTAATATCAGGACGTGAGGGAGGAGCTGAGGCATTCTATGATAAAGGATTCAGCAACAATCAAGAACGAGGGCCTGGCGGTGAGAAAACACGAGGAGGGCACCGAAGAGAAGATAGTAGCCAGTCAAGATTTCCAGAAGAAGATCATACCCCACCGGGACTTGGAGCAAGCAGCAAGCAGCAACGGCGCGGTCATGGGCAACAACGACATCTCACGACTGCTCTTCGAGATGGAGGAAGACGACGACACGTTCAACCTGGCGGTGGAGTCGAGGAAGGAGGCGGCGGAGACGGTGAGGCAGAGCCGGCAGGATCTGATCGTGGTGGCGTCGCTGGTGGAGCGGATCCCGAACCTGGCGGGGCTGACCCGGACGTGCGAGATATTCAGGGCGGGCGGGCTGGCGGTGGGGGACATGGGGGTGGTCCAGGACAAGCAGTTCCGGCTGATCAGCGTGACGGCGGAGAAGTGGGTGCCGATGGTGGAGGTGCCGGCGGAGAGCATGAGGGCGTTCTTGCAGAGGAAGCGGGCGGAGGGGTACACGGTGGTGGGGCTGGAGCAGACGGCCAACAGCGTGGCGTTGGACGAGTTTGTGTTCCCGGCCAAGACGGTGGTGGTGCTGGGCAGGGAGAAGGAAGGGATCCCGGTGGACATCATCCAGGAGGCGGTGGACGTGTGCGTCGAGATCCCGCAGCTTGGCGTCGTCCGGTCACTCAACGTACATGTCAGCGCCGCCATCGCCATCTGGAACTACACCCGCCAGCAGCGCGTCCGCTCCTCCTCCTCCTCCTCCTCTCTGTAGGTAGCTTCCGGTTCTCCTTCCTGTTGGAGTAAACCAGAGAAGGCTGCCATGTCTGTTGTTGTAACATGCATGGACCTGATCATCCATGACAAAACTGATCATGAACCTTCCTTAGCCAGGACTAGATTGTTAGCTAGATTTATGCACCGAACTGGTCATGCATGATGAAAACACTTTGGAAGAAGATGTCAACCACTCTTGTTAAGATTAGATGATAAGTTCCTGCTCTCCATCGCCGTGTCGTCGTCGTCGTCGTCGTCGCTTCTTGCTGCAAGTACTCAACCACTTGGAGAGAAATTTGACCAGGCATGATATATATATCTGATTGACTTGATCATAACAGGGGCTGCTACATATAATAGTTGTGTTAGGTGCACTCATGCATGGATTGACGTGCCCTGATTTCAAATTTGACCAGGCATAGTTGACACAATCCAGACTGTTACTCATATCTAGTCCCAGATGGAGTAGCTCAATTTGCTTCTTTATTTATAAATTATTAAAGGGGAAATGTGTCCCTTAGGCATACTAAAAGTGAACTTGATGATGCACAGAACTTTTCCTGGATTTGAGTATGGCTGACCATGTCTCAAAAGTTTATGCAAAATAACCAGTAGTCTCACTAGCCAGAGACCATTTCTATGGGTTGCTCCTTTCCACTTGACTATGTCCATTGCCCACAAGTTCACACTGCTCGTTGCGCCTATATAAACACATGCTTCCCCTGCATACTCAAACCATCACTCACACACAGGAAAACAAGAGAAAAGAAGAGCGAAAGAAGCTCAAATCGAATGGCGTCGTCCCCTTCCTTCCTTCTCCTCGCCGCTCTTCTTGCCTTGGTCTCATGGCAGGCTGTTGCCTCTGACCCTGGCCCTCTCCAGGACTTCTGTGTCGCCGACATGAATTCACCAGGTACTGCTTCCTTCATGCTTTCCCGTCCTGCCACCACCAAATATATATGTTGCAATGAATTTCTGAAAATTATATGCATGTTCAAACCACTTTCTATTAATACCTAAGCTTACATTATAAATCTCTTCTATGCACCAGTACGTGTCAATGGGTTTGTGTGCAAGAACCCAGTGGAGGTCAACGCTGATGACTTCTTCAAGGCAGCCGCCCTCGACAAGCCTAGGGTGACCAACAAGGTTGGATCCAACGTCACTTTGATCAACGTCATGCAGATTGCTGGACTCAACACCCTCGGCATCTCAATTGCGCGCATCGACTATGCTCCCTTGGGCCAGAACCCACCACATACGCACCCTCGCGCCACTGAGATCCTCACGGTGCTCGAGGGGACACTGTACGTTGGCTTTGTCACATCCAACCAGCCCGCCCCAAACAGAAACAAGTTCCTCTCCAAGGTGCTCAACAAAGGTGATGTGTTTGTCTTCCCGGTGGGGCTCATTCACTTCCAATTCAACCCCAACCCCCACAAACCCGCCGTTGCAATTGCTGCGCTTAGCAGCCAGAACCCA
>NC_041387.1:673273551-673275041 GCF_002162155.2 Triticum dicoccoides | reverse complement strand
GCATTCTGTAGCAACTGAAAAGAAGCGAGGGATTAGATAAAGCTAAGCAGGTGACTTTGTCTAGGTAGAAAACGATCGCTTTACTTCACTTGGCTTTTATGAGCTGCTCTTTAACATTGTGAGGACCACTTCTAACCATGCCCAAGTATATGATATCTAATAAACTGTGTTGATGGGTGGTGAATTTTCATGGAACCAGCCCTGCACCGGCAAAACTATTGTAGATATCTGAGTCCCAAAAACAATTATTATTTGAGTTGTTTCTTTATAAGATACTTGTGATAGAAGCAATTAAATCATCTGATGGAAACTTCTTTCTACACTAAAACTGCAAACACACACCTCCAAGAAATTAATCTGTTTATGAGTGGTCGCCTTGCCTATTCTTGTCATTGGATGTACTCCTTCCATAAAGAAATATAAGAGCGATTAGATCACTACTTTAGTGATCTAAAAGCTCTTATATTTCTTTACAGAGGGAGTACCATTTACTCTAGTAAAAGAAGCTGGTGAGGTCTGGTGCCATGAACCTAGTCAGGAAGGCTAACCAGATTGTTAGATTAATACACTGAACTGGTCATGCGTGATAAAACACTTTGCAAGAAGATGTTAACTAGTCTTGCTAAGATCATACAGAAACTTCCTGCTCTCCCTCGTCATGGCATTTGTATCAGCTCTCCTTTTGGTTGGGCACTTTGTCCATTAATGTCGTCGCTTCTTCCTGCAAGTACTCAACCACTTCGAGAGACATGTGACCAAGTAAATATCTGACTGACATGATGATAACGTACATGGGCTGCTACAAATCTGCTAACTACTCTATCGTTCTGTGTTGCTGGATTTGATGGAAAATCAATTGGCAAATATATAACTTCATAGTATGAAAAGGTCGATTGCAGACATGATTCTGTATCAACTTCGGAACAGAACAGGAGTAGTAGTCACTCCATATGTCTTTAGAAGTCATGCGCCCATGAATCAAGCCTACGCGTGAGTAGGTGACTTCATCTATGTCGGCATCGAGCTAGAAAACGATTGATTGCCTTACATGACTTGGCTTCTCAATTGCTCTTTGACTGGTTTCGTCCACACCGATTCCGACTGTGACCAAGTATATGATATCTAATTAAACTAGTGCCCGATGTTTCTTGTCTTAAAGATCTTTTCCTTAATAGTGATGGGTGGTGAATGTTCCTGGAATCGGCCTTACATGCATTGTGGCAACTCACGTGAGATGGTGAAACATTCATAATTAGTAGTCGGCCGTACACATCACCATAGAGTAGCTTTATATGGCTGTTTAAGCTGCCTTGCTTCTTTGAAGGGAAAACGTGTCTTAAATGGGAACTTGTAAAGTGTATGCAATAGTTTAATTAGCAGCAAGGGACCAGTTCAATTGGTTGGTTGCTTTCACTTGACTAAGTCTATTATTGCTTACGATTTTAGGCGCGGCTCGCAGCTATATAAACTCATACATCCCCTACATGTTG
>NC_041387.1:673270142-673272794 GCF_002162155.2 Triticum dicoccoides | reverse complement strand
AGAGAGAGAGAGAGAGAGAGAGAGAGAGAGAGAGAGAAGAAAATCAGATGGCATCCTCCTCTTCCATCCTTCTCCTTGCTGCTCTTCTTGCCTTGGTCTCATGCCAGGCCACTGCCTCCGACCCTAGCCCCCTCCAGGACTTTTGTGTCGCCGACATGAATTCACCAGGTACTATCCTGTTTCTCATCCCGTTCTCACCAAATAAATATGCTGAAATGAATTTCTAGAAATTATATGCAAGTCAGAAACAACTTCGTAAGATCTGAGCTTACATGTCACATCTCCTCTATGCACCAGTTCGTGTCAATGGGTTTGTTTGCAAGAACCCAATGGAGGTCAACGCTGATGACTTCTTCAAGGCAGCCGCTCTCGACAAGCCTAGGGTGACCAACAAGGTTGGATCCAACGTCACCTTGATCAACGTCATGCAGATTGCTGGACTCAACACACTCGGCATCTCAATTGCGCGCATCGACTATGCTCCCTTGGGTCAGAACCCACCACATACGCACCCTCGCGCCACTGAGATCCTCACGGTACTCGAGGGGACACTGTACGTTGGCTTTGTCACATCCAACCAGCCCGCCCCAAACAGAAACAAGTTCCTCTCCAAGGTGCTCAACAAAGGTGATGTGTTTGTCTTCCCCGTGGGGCTCATCCACTTCCAATTCAACCCCAACCCACACAAGCCCGCCGTTGCAATTGCCGCACTTAGCAGCCAGAACCCTGGGGCTATCACAATTGCCAACGCGGTGTTTGGGTCAGACCCACAAATATCCGATGATGTTCTTGCCAAGGCGTTTCAGGTGGAAAAGAATACAATAGACTGGCTCCAGGCCCAGTTCTGGGAGAACAACCACAACTAAGTCAGACCTTTGTTAATTACTTGAAAGATCAGTGCACAAATTAAGGACATGGCTGAGTTCCTAGATATGCATCTTAATCTATAAAATAAATGGAACGTACATCATGCCATTTGTGTGTCTGTAATGAGTGAATGTATATCTACCTTCTGGATAATTGACAATATCATTTTTTATGATAATGATGTGATGTTATATGCTTTTTTGGTTCAAATGTGATGAATGCGATGGTTGGAGTCCGATTGTGCTCATGATTGAAATATGGAAGTCGTATGTGCAAAAGTTGGTTGCTTGAGTCGTAGTTCTTGTCTCTCGCTTTCTGTTTCATGAAATAAGTAATTTATGATTCCCGTATGTAATGTTTTAGCTTCCTTTTAGTTCAAAACTAATGTAAGCTTTATTGACGGTTGCTTGAATGGAAATCAATGAAGTGACTCATTTATCAAAAAACTTACGAGCATTATTTTTGTTTTCCTTAAGTTGAGAACTAGAAATACGATTTTTTACTAATTTATAGAAACTGGGCTCACCAGAGACCAGGTTCCAAAAATCAGCTCGAACATACATATAGAAAACATGAAAAAATATAGAAAAGAAAGGATTATTACCCCCACCCCCCAAATGGTTATTATTTGCGTTGTTAGCTTGTCAGTGAAGAATTTTATCATGAAACGGACTTCTACCCGCTTCATAAATAAAGTCCAATGACCGAACGATACATGGTGTCAAGGAAACTGTCATACAAGATGATCAAAGAAAGCATGACAAAACAAGAAAAACACGCTAACAATCACCGGAAGTGCACAATTAGACGCCTCCAGTATGGCACCGAAAGAAAGGACATGAGAGGTTGGACAACCTCAAGACTCAACCAGGTCCGCCGTCGACATTCAACCATGCACCACCTGAAAGAAAACACTGGACTTCGTCACACCGTCACCACCCAATTGCTCTTAGAGAGGACCCTCTGCCTAAAACAAGGATCATTGACCATACTATCGAGCATACATGATGAAAGGATGTCATTGTTGCATGTACCTGATAGGTACAAGCAATACCGTTCGTCACCAAAGTGGAGGTAGGGTCGATTGGATCACCATAACACTCCAAACATGCCACCCTGTTTGGAAGACAAATGCACTCACCGGTAAAGCCCCCAAGAGGGTCATGACACAATGGGTCGCCACCACCATGTCCACCAGGGCGGACAAGAATTTTCACCCTGAGATCGAAGGGTGGGAGAGCCATGGCGACGAGCCAAAAGGCACATAACTACCAAGACATCGCTGCCACCAGCGTCGAGATGCCGAGCTTTTGTTTGGACCGTCCTGCACACCTCGCCAAGGGGACTCGGGTAACCAGATCTACCATGACGGGCCGAGGACTCCAGATCTAGATCAGGGCTTGGCCACCATAGATGATGACAAGTTTGCCACGACCACCTGCCACGACACCCCTTGCAAGCCCTGTAGCCAAGGGACAATGCAAACTACACTTCTACACTGTTCGCAGGAGACCCAGACATGCAACCTGCCATCTAGGGCCACCACCTCAACTTCCGACACCTCAAACCCATGCACCGCCACAAAGCCGTTGGTACAAGGTCACCGGAGAAAGCCATCAATCCCTAGCGAGGCTAAACATGGCTTAGGCATTGGATGTACTGTTTACTCTAACAAAAGAAGCAGGTGAGGTGTGTCCCGAGCAATGTTTTTAATAGCGGGCTATGCCAAATAGAGGCGGACCTCCAATTCAGCTATAGTGGGCTACATCGGGCTATTTGTACATG
>NC_041387.1:673266568-673268496 GCF_002162155.2 Triticum dicoccoides | reverse complement strand
AAAAAAAAACATCAGATGGAGTACCTTAATTTGCTTCTTTGTTTATTAAAGAGAAAAATGTGTCGCTTTGGCATCTCAAAAGGGAACATTGATTATATAATCTATCAAAGATTTGAATATGGCTGACCATGTCTGAAAAGTTCATGCAGAATAATCTAGTGGGCAGCCAAAGACAATTTCTATCCGTTGACCGGTTCCACTTGACTATGTCCGTTGCTCACGAGTTTGCACTGCTCGCCACGCCTATATAAACACATACATCCCCTGCATATTCGAACCATCACTCACCCAACAAACACAACAGGAATACACAAGAGAAAAGAAGACCCAAAGGAGCTGAAATCAAATGGCATCCTCCCCTTCTTTCCTTCTCCTCGTTGCTCTTCTTGCCTTGGTCTCATGGCAGGCCATTGCCTCTGATCCTGGCCCGCTCCAGGACTTTTGTGTCGCCGACATGCAATCACCAGGTACTGCTTTCCCGTCCCGCTATCACCAAATACATATGTTGAAATGAATTCTGAAAATTATATGCATGTTGAAATGGCTTTCTAGTAATATTTAAGCTTACCCTCTACAATTCTTCTATGCACCCAGTGCGTGTCAATGGATTTGTTTGCAAGAACCCGATGGAGGTCAACGCTGATGACTTCTTCAAGGCAGCCGCCCTCGATAAGCCTAGGGTGACCAACAAGGTTGGATCCAACGTCACCTTGATCAATGTCATGCAGATTGCTGGACTCAACACCCTCGGCATCTCAATCGCACGCATCGACTATGCTCCCTTAGGCCAGAACCCTCCACACACGCACCCCCGCGCCACTGAGATCCTCACGGTGCTCGAGGGAACATTGTACGTTGGCTTTGTCACATCCAACCTGCCCGCCCCAGCCAGAAACAAGTTCTTCTCAAAGGTGCTCAACAAAGGTGATGTGTTTGTCTTCCCCGTGGGGCTCATCCACTTCCAATTCAACCCTAACCCCCACCAGCCCGCCGTTGCAATTGCCGCGCTCAGCAGCCAGAACCCAGGGGCTATCACAATTGCCAATGCGGTGTTTGGGTCAGACCCACCAATATCAGATGATGTTCTCGCCAAGGCGTTTCGGGTGGAAAAGAATACGATAGACTGGCTCCAGGCTCAGTTCTGGGAGAACAACCACAACTAAGTTAGATGTTGCTGATTACACGGAAGACCAGTGCCTAAATTATGGACATGTTTGAGTTACTAGATATGCATCCTATTTTATAAAATAAATGGAGCATATGTCATTCCATTGTGTGTCTGTAATGAGTGAATGTATTTATACCTTTTGAATAGTTGACAATATTATTTTTTTATCACACATATATGATCTCATATGTTTTCTTGGTTCTAATGTGTCGTATTTCTCATAAATATTTTGGGTTCTTTCCCCGTGTTCCATAATAATAGATGATTAGGTTAAAAAGAAACAATACACGATTACCTGGTAATCCAGTATATGTTTGACGCTAAGGTTGAACACATAGGGTTATCTTGCAATACAGGCGAAGTATGCGTTGGTTGGAGCCCGATTGTGCTCAGGATTTAAATGTGAAAAATGTATGTGCAAAATTTGCTTCCTGGAGTCGTTGTTCTGCTCTCTCTCTCTCTCTCTCTCTCTCGCTTTTTGGCGCATGCAATAAGAAATTTACGGTTCCTGCATGTAATATTTTAGCTTCCTTTTGGGTCAAAAGTCTTGTAGGTTCAATTGACGGTTGCTTTAATGGAAATTTGGTGAGGTGGTTTGTTTTATCAAAATACTTATGATAACTATTCTTGTTTTTCTTAAGTTGAGAACTCGTTTTTGAAACTGGGCACAATGGAGACCAAATTACAAAAATTAGCTCCAACACACATATAGAAAACATGCATAAATATACAAAAGAAAATATTATTACCGCCCCCCCCC
>NC_041387.1:673251103-673266539 GCF_002162155.2 Triticum dicoccoides | reverse complement strand
GGGATCGCAAGAGGAACAAGACTTATGAAAAATGTCATTTATGTATGGAAACTGAAACACACACCTCCTAGAAATTAATCAGTTTATTAGTACTGTTTATTCTAAAAAAGAAGCAGGTGAGGTCTGATACTTAGACTTATTTTTGCAATGAACTGGTCATGATTGAATCGTAGCAATGAGGAAACTAACTACTCTTACTAAGATTATATGAAAAGTTGCTGTTCAGCTCCATCGTCATAGCTCTCCTTTTGGTTAGCTAGGAACATCCACTAAGTAATAACATCGTTGATTTTTTCCTACAAGTACTCAACAACTGCGAGACAAATTCGACCAAGTAAATATCTCGTTGATGGGGTTATCCTCCTCTTCCTAAAAAGAAAATTGATTGGCGTGATGGTAGCAGGGGCTGCTACCAAAATAGCAGGTGTATTATGTGGATTCATGCATGGATCAACGCGCCTCGATTTCTTACGCTTGTTGACACAGTCCGCTACCTACTGTGTCGTCTTATGCTGCTGGATTTCATGACAAATAATATATTGGCAAATCTACAATTTCATGGTTTTTTTCTTTTGAAAAGGGACAATTTCATAGTTTGAAAAGCTCGATCGCACGCATCAATAGCAATTTCTGGAAGGAACATGTGTAGTCGTCACTCCACGTCTTTAGAAGCCCACACATGAGTTGGTGACTTATGTCATTGTCCAGCTAGAAAACGATTGCCTTACATAATGTAGAGGCCGGGGTTTATCCTCCTTTTCAAAGAAATAAAAACATGACTTGGCTTTCCTCAACTGCTCTTTGACTGACCTCGTGCGCACCAGTTCCTTCCTACTATGAATCTATGACCAAGTATATGATAAGTCTCATTTTCTCCAGTTGTGGCCGGCTTGGTCCTTTGCGCCTCCCGGAAGATTCTCAATCCACATAGCTGAGCCCCTAGTTTCAAATAGGTCAAATAGTCTTAGTTTTCTCTTCAGAGTTTAAATTCTTAAGGACTTAGAACATTTAGAGATCTAGAACATTTAGAGATCAATTTATTTTCCATGCATAATTTTTATTTTATGCAATTGTGTATAATACAAACCTGTCTTGAGTTTAAATTCCTAAGGATCAAGAACATTTAGAGATCAATTTATTTTCCATGCATAATTGATATTTTACTGCAGTGCAAGGTCACTCAAATGACACACTTTGGTCTGTGCAGAGAAATAACCTACCTGCTGTCTGGCAGTACCTGGAGACGTTTGCTATACTTATTTACTTAAAATTTCTAACACTGGTAGTGAGAGAGCTCCTTTATGTCAATGCTTTTTGACCTGTGTGAATGTGTGACCAGTAGACTACACACTTCTGTAGATTATTACTTGCAGGCTGAAGAACAACTTGTTCCTATTTTTCATGACAACGGGACGCGACAAAAAGTGCGCATTTAGTGAGATGTATTTCCATTTAGATCTGTATATTTATAAATCTCCTCTTTGCAGGCACTAACTTCATATGCTTCTATAGCAGCAAACAAACATGATCCTTCATTTAATAAGAAGATGTTAACTGCTCTTGCTCTCCATCGTCCATTAATGTCGTTGCTTCTTCTTGCAAGTACTCAACTACTTGGAGAGAAATTTGACCAGGCAACTGTATATCTGGTTGACGTGATCATGACAGGGGCTGTTACATATAGTAGTGGTATTAGGTGCGTTAATGCATGGATCCACGTGCCACGATTTCTTCCTCGTTGGACACAATCAAAATTATTACTCACAGTAATTATTACTAAGAGGTACATCAGATGGAGTACCTTTCGAAAAAAAAACATCAGATGGAGTACCTTAATTTGCTTCTTTGTTTATTAAAGAGAAAAATGTGTCGCTTTGGCATCTCAAAAGGGAACATTGATTATATAATCTATCAAAGATTTGAATATGGCTGACCATGTCTGAAAAGTTCATGCAGAATAATCTAGTGGGCAGCCAAAGACAATTTCTATCCGTTGACCGGTTCCACTTGACTATGTCCGTTGCTCACGAGTTTGCACTGCTCGCCACGCCTATATAAACACATACATCCCCTGCATATTCGAACCATCACTCACCCAACAAACACAACAGGAATACACAAGAGAAAAGAAGACCCAAAGGAGCTGAAATCAAATGGCATCCTCCCCTTCTTTCCTTCTCCTCGTTGCTCTTCTTGCCTTGGTCTCATGGCAGGCCATTGCCTCTGATCCTGGCCCGCTCCAGGACTTTTGTGTCGCCGACATGCAATCACCAGGTACTGCTTTCCCGTCCCGCTATCACCAAATACACATGTTGAAATGAATTCTGAAAATTATATGCATGTTGAAACGGCTTTCTAGTAATATCTAAGCTTACCCTCTACAATTCTTCTATGCACCCAGTGCGTGTCAATGGATTTGTTTGCAAGAACCCGATGGAGGTCAACGCTGATGACTTCTTCAAGGCAGCCGCCCTCCATCAGCCTAGGGTGACCAACAAGGTTGGATCCAACGTCACCTTGATCAATGTCATGGAGATTGCTGGACTCAACACCCTCGGCATCTCAATCGCACGCATCGACTATGCTCCCTTAGGCCAGAACCCTCCACACACGCACCCCCGCGCCACTGAGATCCTCACGGTGCTCGAGGGAACATTGTACGTTGGCTTTGTCACATCCAACCTGCCCGCCCCAGCCAGAAACAAGTTCTTCTCAAAGGTGCTCAACAAAGGTGATGTGTTTGTCTTCCCCGTGGGGCTCATCCACTTCCAATTCAACCCTAACCCCCACCAGCCCGCCGTTGCAATTGCCGCGCTCAGCAGCCAGAACCCAGGGGCTATCACAATTGCCAATGCGGTGTTTGGGTCAGACCCACCAATATCAGATGATGTTCTCGCCAAGGCGTTTCAGGTGGAAAAGAATACGATAGACTGGCTCCAGGCTCAGTTCTGGGAGAACAACCACAACTAAGTTAGATGTTGCTGATTACACGGAAGACCAGTGCCTAAATATGGACATGTTTGAGTTACTAGATATGCATCCTATTTTATAAAATAAATGGAGCATATGCCATTCCATTGTGTGTCTGTAATGAGTGAATGTATTTATACCTTTTGAATAGTTGACAATATTATTTTTTTATCACACATATATGATCTCGTATGTTTTCTTGGTTCTAATGTGTCGTATTTCTCATAAATATTTTGGGTTCTTTCCCCGTGTTCCATAATAATAGATGATTAGGTTAAAAAGAAACAATACACGATTACCTGGTAATCCAGTATATGTTTGATGCTAAGGTTGAACACATAGGGTTATCTTGCAATACAGGCGAAGTATGCGTTGGTTGGAGCCCGATTGTGCTCAGGATTTAAATGTGAAAAATGTATGTGCAAAATTTGCTTCCTGGAGTCGTTGTTCTGCTCTCTCTCTCTCTCTCTCTCGCTTTTTGGCGCATGCAATAAGAAATTTACGGTTCCTGCATGTAATATTTTAGCTTCCTTTTGGGTCAAAAGTCTTGTAGGTTCAATTGACGGTTGCTTTAATGGAAATTTGGTGAGGTGGTTTGTTTTATCAAAATACTTATGATAACTATTCTTGTTTTTCTTAAGTTGAGAACTCGTTTTTGAAACTGGGCACAATGGAGACCAAATTACAAAAATTAGCTCCAACACACATATAGAAAACATGCATAAATATACAAAAGAAAATATTATTACCGCCCCCCCCCAAATTTAATATTTTTGAGTTATTTCTTTGTAACAAGCACGCCATAGAAACATTTTGTCACAAAACGGACTTGGGCCGCTTGTCTGAACGATACATGGTGTTGAGGAAATCATCATACAAGATGATCAAAGAAAGCATGGCAAACCAAGCCAAACACGCTAACAGCACCGGAAGTGCCCAATTAGATGACTCCAGCGTGCCATCAAGAGGAAGCACAAGAGAGGCTGGACCATCTGAACACTCAACCAGGACCGACGATGACATTCACCCACTCACCACCTGGAATAAAACAATGGACTTTGTCGCTCCGACACCACCCAACTGCTGCTAGAGAGGACCTTCTTCCTAAACCAAGGAGCGTTGACCGTACCAGCGATCGATGATGAAAGGAGGACATTGTTGCGCGTACATGATAGGTGCAAGCAATACAGTGAGTCACCAGATTTGAGGTACGGTTGATTGGATCGCCATACCATTCTGAACACGCCACTGTGACTGAAAGGCGACTACATTCACCGATGACGAACCCAAGAGGGTCACGGCGCAATGCACCCCCCGCCCCCCCGAAATGAATATTATTGGAGTCGTTTCTTTGTAACAAGCCTATCATAGAAGCATTTTATCACAAAACGGTCTACGACCGCTTGGCTGAACGATACATGGTGTTGAGGAAATCATCATACAAGATGATCAAAGAACGCCAAACATGCTAACAGCACTGGAAGTGCCCAATTAGACGCCTCCAACATGCGGCCGAGAGGAAGCACAAGAGAGGCTGGACCACCTGAAGACTCAACTAGGACCGATGACGATATTCAACCACAGGCCACCTTGAAGAAAACACTGGACTTTGTCACATCGACACCACCCAACTGCTGCTAGAGAGGACCCTCTTCCTAAACCAAGGAGCGTTGACTGTACCAGCGAGCAAAGATGATGAAAGGAGGACATTGTTGCGTGTAAAAGATAGGTGCAAGCAATACAGTGAGTCACCAGATTTGAGGTAGGGACGATTGGATCGCCATACCATTCTGAACACGGCACCTCGACTGAAAGGCGACTACACTCATCGATGATGAACCCGTGAGGGTCATGACGCATTGCACCACCACTGCCGCATCCATTGGGGGGACAAGGGTTTTCACCCTGAGATAGGAGGGCTGGAGAACAATGGCGAGGACCCCAAGAGGGACGTGACTGCCAAGACATCGCCTCCAACAGCGTTGAGACGCCGAACTTTTGCTTGGACCGCCCTGCACCCTTGCCACACGTCTAGCCTGCCATCTAGGGCCATCGCCTTAACGTACAACATCCCAAACCCATGCCTCGCCACCAAGCTGTTGGTACGAGGTCACTGGAGAAAGACATCAAACCATAGTGAGGTTTGAGCTGGCCCAAGTTCTGGTCGGGCCTAAGACCGCCAACAAACCCATCTGACCATTCCCGGTGGGTGCATGGAGTACCTCACCTGTGGTGAAACCTCACCCTTGAGAGGCTATGGGCAACCACATCCCGTCTGACTGCAATCACCCCTCACAAGTCAACGATCATGATGCAGCCTGATGTGGGAGAGCACCGGCTCCAGGCAGACTTCCTTGATCCACGCACGAACCAAGTGAACCATGACCCCACTAGACATGCGACAAAATGTCAGGTCAGCGGCCCACCTCCGGAGGCAGGGATAGCAGTGGTGGTGGTGTGAGGTGCTAGGGTTAGCCCACAAAGACCAGGGGGTGGAGCGGAGAGAAGGGACATCCCATTGCCGCCTGCCATCGCCCGGGGCTTTGCTCGGTGTGGTGCCGATCGATGGCTACCAGGGAGGCGGAGAGTGTGTAGGTCTAGGGCGGGTGGCGGAGATAGGCTCTCATGTTGCCCACCAGGATGATGTTGGGGCATGTCTTCTTCTTTCGGTCATTTTATTTGTCTGATGGAAACAACTTTTCTGTATCAAAACGACACACACACACACACACACCTCCAAGAAATTAATTAGTTATGATTGGCCACCTTGCCCAGTCATTGGGTGTGTTGTTTACTCTAACAAAAGAGGCATGCGAGGTGTGTCATGAGCTTACTCAAGAAAGGCCGACTAGATTGTCAGATTTTTCCATTGAAATGATGATGATAAACCTCTTAGCAAGAGGACGTTAACTACTCCTACTAAGATCACACGAATTGTCTCTGCTCCCTATCGTCATTGTTATGCGTGCGTGGATTAATGTAATTAATCATTTTGAGAAAATTTTGACCAAGTAAATATCTTATTGATGTGATGCTAACAGGGGCTGCTACATATAATAGTTATGTATTAGTTGCATTCATGCATGGAATGACGCACCTCGTTTTCTTCCTCATTGACACAGTGCGTTAACTACAACGTCATCTTCCAACCTAATATTTTGTATATCACTAGGTGACTCATATTGTAAAGTTTATCTGTTTATTTTTCCTTTGGTTTTGGAGGACGGTAAGATATTCCATTATATCTCTAACCATGCTTTTTAATAATATGTATGTTAAGCTGCCAACACACATCGGATGATGCTTCCAATTAGTTAAAGACGGAGAAGGTACGTGATATTATGGGACATGGACGTGTGTGATGATGGAATTTTTTAAATCATGATGGCTCTTTCCTTGTAGCGACAGGACTCTTTTTTTACTTGATAATTTCTTTTATATTATAAGGCAGGTTTTCTTCTTCCTGTACGTGATATTTGGGAATTTGGACGTGTTTGATGATGGAATTTTTGAGAACCACGATGGCACTTTCCTTGTAGTATGAGGACTCTTCTTTTACGTGATCTTATTTTTTTTAGTATTGTGATCTTTTTTATTATAAAGCTATGGTGTCTCTCTTTTTGTACGTGCTGGTTCATTTCTTTACATACATTGTTTCTTTATATTAAGTCGGGATTTCTAATAGATCTTGACCATTACATTTTAAATTTAATGGTTGAATTAATCTTGATGATGTGGATTAACGTAAAGGCTGCAATGGTGTCTCCAATTAGTAAATATAAGATAAGATGTTATTTTTATCCCATGCCATATCTTGTGCACAGTATTGTTCATGAAAAATCCGGTGACAAATATATAGTTTGCTTATGTTAGTGGCCACATCTTGAAAAGCTTGATTGCACGCATTCTGTAGCAACTGAAAAGAAGCGAGGGAGTAGATAAAGCTAAGCAGGTGACTTTGCCTAGGTAGAAAACGGTTGCTTTACGTCACTTGGCTTTTATCAGCTGCTCTTTGACCTCGTGCGGACCAGTTCTCACCATGACCAAGTATATGATATCTAATAAACTATGGTGATGGGTGGTGACTTTTCATTGAACTAGCCCTGCATGTATTGTGCCGACTTGGGTGAGATAGATAAATAATCATAATATACTACTCAGCCGTATATCAGATGATGCAGTAGGCATATTAAAAGGAAACTTAAGGAGTTTATGCAAAAATTTAATGAGAAGCGATTAGATGACCATATGATTATATGGTAATGTGCTCGGAGGTTGCAATATGCATTTTGAATGTGCAAAAGATGCTTCCTGGAGTCGTTCTTGTGGTCTGTCTTTTCGGTGCACGAAAGATGTAGTTTACGTTTCCTTTGGTACAAACCTTGCTGTTTTGGTTGCCGTTAGTTCTATTTTACCTGAATGTTTTGTTTTAGCTTCCTTTTGGTTCAAAACTCTTTTAAGTTTGATTGATCATTCACCAGCAAAAGTATCGTGGATATCTGAATCCCAAAAACAATTATTATTTGAGTTGTTTCTTTGTAAGATTCTTGTGATAGAAGCAATCAAATCATCTAATGGAAACTTCTTTCTACACTAATGCTGCCAACACACACCTCCAAGAAATTAATCTGTTTATGAGTGGCCGCCTGGCCTAGTGTTTTCATTGGACGTAGTACTAGTTACTTTAGCAAAAGAAGCAGGTGAGGTCTCGTGCCATGAACCTAGTCAGGAAGGCTAACCAGATTGTTAGATTTATACACTGAACTGGTCATGCGTGATAAAACTCTTCGCAAGAAGATGTTAACTAGTCTTGCTAAGATCATGCATATGGAAACTGCCTGCTCTCCATCGTCATGGAATTTGTATCAGCTCTACTTTTGGTTGGTCACTTCGTCCATTAATGTCGTCGCTTCTTCCTGCAAGTACTCAACCACTTCGAGAGACATCTGACCAAGTAAATATCCGACTGACATGATGATAACCTATAGGGGCTGCTGCAAATCTGCTAACTACTCTGTCGCCCTATGTTACTGAATTTCATGAAAAAACTATTGGCAAATATATAATTTCATAGTTTGAAAAGGTCAATTGCACACATGATTCTGTATCAACTACTGAAAAGAACAGGGGTAGTAGTCACTCTATATGTCTTTAGAAGTCATGCGCCCATGAATCAAGCCTACGCGTGAGTAGGTGACTTTATCCATGTCGGCATCGAGCTAGAAAACGATTGATTGCCTTACCTGACTTGGCTTCTCAACTGCTCTTTGACTGGTTTCGTCTGCACTGGTTCCAATTATGACCGAGTATATGATATCTAATTAAACTAGTGCCGGACGCTTTTAGTCTTAAAAATCTTTTCCTTAATAGTGATGGGCGGTGAATTTTCCTGGAATCGGCCCTGCATGCATTGTGGCAGACACGGGTGAGATGGAAAAACATTCATAATTACTACTCACCCGTACACATCACGATAGAATAGCTTTATATGCCTGTATACGCCGCATTGTTTCTTTAAAGGGAAAACGTGTCTTAAATGGGAGCCTGTAAAGTATATGCAGTAGTTTAATTAGCAGCAAGAGACCATTTCAATTGGTTGGTTTGTTTCACTTGACTAGGTCTATTATTGCTCATGAGTTCAGGCGCTGCTCGCCGTACCTATATAAACTCATACATCCCCTGCAGTTTCAAACCAACACTCACATACACCACAATCACAAACAGGAACACAAGAGAGAGAGAGAGAGAGAGAGAGAGAGAGAGAGAGAGAGAGAGAGAGAGAGAGAGAGAAAACAAATCAGATGGCATCCTCCTCTTACTTCCTTCTCCTCGCCGCTCTTGTTGCGTTGGTCTCATGGCAGGCCACTGCCTCCGATCCTAGCCCCCTCCAGGACTTTTGTGTCGCCGACATGAATTCACCAGGTACTATCCGGTTTCTCATCATGTTCTCACCAAATAAATATGTTGAAATCTATTTCTGTAAATTATATGCAAGTCGAAACAACTTTCTAAGATCTGAGCTTACATGTCACATCTCCTCTATGCACCAGTTCGTGTCAATGGCTTTGTTTGCAAGAACCCGATGGAAGTTAATGCGGATGACTTCTTCAAGGCAGCCAACCTCGACAAGCCTAGGGTGACCAACAAGGTTGGATCCAACGTCACTTTGATCAACGTCATGCAGATTGCTGGACTCAACACCCTCGGCATCTCAATTGCGCGCATCGACTATGCTCCCTTGGGTCAGAACCCACCACATACGCACCCTCGCGCCACTGAGATCCTCACGGTGCTCGAGGGGACACTATACGTTGGCTTTGTCACATCCAACCAGCCCGCCCCAAACAGAAACAAGTTCCTCTCCAAGGTGCTCAACAAAGGTGATGTGTTTGTCTTCCCCGTGGGGCTCATTCACTTCCAATTTAACCCCAACCCCCACAAGCCCGCCGTTGCAATTGCCGCGCTTAGCAGCCAGAACCCAGGGGCTATCACAATTGCCAATGCGGTGTTTGGGTCAGACCCACAAATATCCGATGATGTTCTTGCCAAGGCGTTTCAGGTGGAAAAGAATACAATTGACTGGCTCCAGGCTCAGTTCTGGGAGAACAACCACAACTAAGTGAAATGTTGGCTGATTACACGGAGGACCAGTGCGCAAATTAAGGACATGTTCTAGTTTCTAGATGTGCATCCTAATCTATAGAATAAATGTAGGATATGTCATTCCATTGTGTGTCTGTAATGAGTGACTGTATTTCTACCTTCTGAATAATTGACAAATATCATTTTTTATCATACTGATATGATCTCATATGCTTTTTTGGTTCTAATGTGTTGTATTTCTGACAAAAAGAATCGTTATTTTCGGTTCTTTTCCCCTTGTTCCAAAGCAAGAGATGATTAGGTTAACAAGGGAAACAACACACGATTATCTGGCAATCCATTACATGTTTGATGTTAGGATTGAACACCTAGGATTATCTTGCAATACATGCGAAGTATGCAATGGTTTGAGCCCGATTGTGCTCAGGATTTAAATGTGGAAGTTGAATGTGCAAAAGTTGCTTCGTGGAGTCGTTGTTTTGCTATCTCGCTTTCTGGTGCATGCAATAAGAAATTGACGATTCCTGCACGTAATATTTTAGCTTCCTTTTGGTTCAAAACTCTTGTCAGTTCAATTGATGGTTGCTTTAATGGAAGTTTGATGAGGTGGCTCGTTTTTATCAAAATACTTATAAGCTTTATTTTTGTTTTTCTTAAGTTGAGACCTAAATTTTTTGATTTTTACTAAGTTTTAGAAATTGGGCACACCGGAGACCAGAATCCAAAAATTAGCTCCAACATACGTATAGAAAACGTGCATAAATATACAAAAGAAAAGATTATTTACAAAAGAGAAGATTATTACCTAAACCCTCACAAAATGAATATTATTTGAGTTGTAGTGTGAGATGCTAGGGTTATCCCATAGAGACCAGGAGTCGAGCGGAGAGAAGGGACAGCCCACTGCCGCATACCATCGCCCGGGGCTTTGCTCGGCGTGATGCCGATCGATGGCTACCAGGGAGTCTGAGAGTGTGTGGTCTAGGGCTGGCGGCGGAGATAGCCTCTGATGTGGTCCACGGGGATTATGTTGAGGCTTATCTTCTTCTTTCTGGATGCATTTTATTTGTCTGATGGAAACATCTTTTCTGTATCAAACTACCAACACACACCTCAGAGAAAATAATTAGTTTATGAGTGGCTACCCGGCCTAGGCATTGGATGTACTGTTTACTCCATCAAAATGGGCAGGTGAGGTGTGTCATGAGCCCTGTCAAGAACCGCCGACTAGATTATCAGGTTTATGCACCAAATGGTCATGATCAAACTCTTAGCAAGACGATGTTAACTACTCTTACTAAGATCACATGAATTGTTTCTGCTCTCTATCATCATTGTTTATGAGTGTGTGGATTCGTCCTCATTGACATAATTCGTTAACTACTGCGTTAACTTGCAACCTATTTTTTATATAGTTTGATTATGTTACTGGTGACAGCTTGAAAAGCTTGGTTGCACGCATTCTGTAGCAACTTAAAAAAATGGAGAGTGGATAAATCTAAGAAGATGACTTTGTCTAGGTAGAAAACGATTGCTTTGCATCACTTGTATTTTCTTAACTGCTCCTTGACCTCGCGCACACCAGTTCTCACCATGACCAAGTATGTGATATCTAATAAACTATGGTGATGGGTCGTGACTTCTCATGGAACCAGCCCTCCATGCATTGCGCCGACTTGGGTGAGATGGATAAATAATCGTAATTACTACTCAGCCATACACCAGATGATGCAATAGCGCTTAGGCATATTAAAAGGTAACTTGAGAAGTTTATGCAAATATTAGATGATTATATGGTAATGTGCTCAGAGGTTGCAATGTGCAAGTTGAATGTGCAAAAGTTGCTCCGGGGGTCGTTCTTGTGGTCTGTCTTTCTGGTGCATCTAAGAAGAAGTTTCTACTGCAATTAAATCATCTGATGGAAACTTCTTTTTACACTAAAACTGCCAACACACACCTCCAAGAAATTAATCTGTTTATGAGTGGCCGCCTGGCCTAGTCTAGTCATTTGATGCACCATTTACTCTAGCAAAAGAAGCAGCTGAGGTCTGGTGCCATGAACCTAGTGAGGAAGGCTAACCAGATTGTTAGATTTATACACTGAACAGGTCATGCGTGATAAAACTCTTTGCATGAAGATGTTAACTAGTCTTGCTAAGATCATATGGAAACTTCCTGCTCTCCATCGTCATGTCATTTGTATGAGGTCTCCTTTTGGTTGGGCACTTCGCCCATTAATGTCGTCGCTTCTTCCTGCAAGTACTCAACCACTCCGAGAGACATCTGACCAAGTAAATATCTGACTAATTAACATGATGATAACGTACAGGGGCTGCTACAAATCTGCTATCTACTCTGTCGCCTTATGTTGCTGGATTACATGAAAAATCTATTGGCAAATATATAATTTCATAGTTTGAAAAGGTCGATTGCACAGATGATTCTGTATCAACTACTGAACAGAACAGGGGTAGTAGCCACTCTATATGTCTTTAAAAGTCATGCACCCATGAATCAAGCCTACGCGTGAGTAGGTGACTTTATCTATGTCGGCATCGAGCTAGAAAACGATTGATTGCCTTACATGACTTGGCTTCTGAACTGCTCTTTGACTGGTTTTGTCTGCACTGGTTCCGACTATGACCAAGTATATGATATCTTGTTAAACTAGTGCCAGATGCTTCTTGTCTTAAAAATCTTTTCCTTAATAGCGATGGGTGGTGAGTTTTCCTGGAATCGGCCCAGCATGCATTGTGGCGACTCGGGCGAGATGGAGAAACATTCATAGTTACTATTCACCCATACACAGCACCATAGAATAGCTTTATATGCCTGTATACGCTGCATTGTTTCTTTAAAGGGAAAACGTGTCTTAAATGGGAGCCTGTAAAGTATATGCAGTAGTTTAATTAGCAGTAAGAGACCAGTTCAATTGGTTGGTTTGTTTCACTTGACTAGGTCTATTATTGCTCACAAGTTCAGGCGCTGCTCGCTGAACCTATATAAACTCATACATCCCTGCAGTTTGAAACCAACACTCACGTACACCACAATCACACACAGGAACACAAGAGAGAGAGAGAAAACAAATCAGATGGCATCCTCCTCTTCCTTCCTTCTCCTCGCCGCTCTTCTTGCGTTGATCTCATGGCAGGCCACTGCCTCCGATCCTAGCCCCCTCCAGGACTTTTGTGTGGCCGACATGAATTCACCAGGTACTATCCGGTTTCTCATCATGTTCTCACCAAATAAATATGTTAAAATCTATTTTTGTAAATTATATGCAAGTCGAAACAACTTTCTAAGATCTGAGCTTACATGTCACATCTCCTATATGCACCAGTTCGTGTCAATGGCTTTGTTTGCAAGAACCCGATGGAAGTTAACGCAGATGATTTCTTCAAGGCAGCCAACCTCGACAAGCCTAGGGTGACCAACAAGGTTGGATCCAACGTCACTTTGATCAACGTCATGCAGATTGCTGGACTCAACACCCTCGGCATCTCAATCGCGCGCATCGACTATGCTCCTTTGGGCCAGAACCCACCACATACGCACCCCCGTGCCACTGAGATCCTCACGGTGCTCGAGGGGACACTGTACGTTGGCTTTGTCACATCCAACCAGCCCGCCCCAAACAAAAACAAGTTCCTCTCCAAGTTGCTCAACAAAGGTGATGTGTTTGTCTTCCCGGTGGGGCTCATTCACTTCCAATTCAACCCCAACCCCCACAAGCCCGCCGTTGCAATTGCTGCGCTAAGCAGCCAGAACCCAGGGGCTATCACAATTGCCAATGCGGTGTTTGGGTCGGACCCACAAATATCCGATGATGTTCTTGCCAAGGCGTTTCAGGTGGAAAAGAATACAATAGACTGGCTCCAGGCTCAGTTTTGGGAGAACAACCACAACTAAGTCAGACCTTTGTTAATTACTCAAAAGATCAGCGCACAAATTAAGGACATGGTTGAGTTCCTAGATATGCATCTTAATCTATAAAATAAATGGAGCAGACATCATGCCATTTGTGTGTCCGTAATGAGTGAATGTATTTCTACCTTCTGAATAATTGACAATATCATTTTTATGACAATGATGTGATGTTACATGCTTTTTTGATTCTAATGTGATGAATGCGATGGTTGGAGTCCGATTGTGCTCATGATTGAAATATGGAAGTCGTATGTGCAAAAGTTAGTTGCTTGAGTCGTAGTTCTTGTCTCTCGCTTTCTGTTTCATGTAATAAATAATTTATGATTCCTGTATGTAATGTTTTAGCTTCCTTTTAGTTCAAAACTATTGTAAGCTTTATTGATGGTTGCTTGAATGGAAATAGATGAAGTGACTCATTTATCAAAAATCTTACGAGCATTTTTTTGTATTTCTTAAGTTGAGAACTAGAAACACGATTTTTTATAATTTATAGAAACTGGGCTCACCAGAGACCAGGTTCCAAAAATCAGCTCAAACATACATATAGAAAACATGAAAAATAAAATAGAAAAGAAAGGATTATTACCCCCCGCCACCCCCCAAATGGTTATTATTTAAGTTGTTAGCTTGTCAGTGAAGAATTTTATCATGAAATGAACTTCTGCCCGCTTCATAAATAAAGTCCAATGACCAAACAATACATGGTGTCGAGGAAACTGTCATACAAGATGATCAAAGAAAGCACGACAAAACAAGACAAACACGCTAACAAGTACCGGAAATGCACAATTAGACGCCTCCAGTATGGCACCGAGAGGAAGGACATGAGAGGTTGGACAACCTCAAGACTCAACCAAGACCGCTGCCGACATTCAACCACGCACCACCTGGAAGAAAACACTGGACTTCATCGCACCGTCACCACCCAATTACTCTTAGAGTGGACCCTCTGCCTAAACCAAGGAGCATTGACCATACTATCGAGCATACATGATGAAAGGATGTCATTGTTGCCTATACATGATAGGTGCAAGCAATACCGTTCGTCACCGAAGTGGAGGTAGGGTCGATTGGATCACCATAACACTCCAAACATGCCACCGTGTCTGGAAGACAGCTGCACTCACCGGTAAAGCCCCCAAGAGGGTCATGACACAATGGGTCGCCACCACCATGTCCACCAGGGCGGACAAGGATTTTCACCCTGAGCTCGAAGGGTGGGAGAGCCATGGCGACTAGCCCAAAAGGGACATAACTACCAAGACATCGCTGCCACCAGCGTCGAGATGCCGAGCTTTCATTTGGACCGTCCCACACACCTCGCCAAGGGGACTCGGGCAACCAGATCTACCATGACGGGCCGAGGACTCCAGATCTAGATCAGGGCTTGACCACCATAGATGATGACAGGTTTGCCACGGCCACCTGCCATGACGCCCCTTGCAAGCCCTGTGGCTAAGGGATAGTGCAAACTACACTTCTACGCTGTTCGCAGGAGAGCCAGACATGCAACCTGCCATCTAGGGCCGCCACCTCAACTTCCGCCACCTCAAACCCATGCACTGCCACCAAGCCGTTGGTACGAGGTCACCGGAGAAAGCCATCAATCCCCAGCGAGGCTCAACATGGCTTAGGCATTGGATGTAGTGTTTACTCTAATAAAAGAAGGAGGTGAGGTGTGTCCTGAGCAATGTTTTTAATAGAGGGTTATGCCAAATAGAGGCGGACCTCCAAATCAGCTATAGCGGGCTACATCGGGCTATTTATACATGAAATCATTTAGCGGCACCCTGCTGAGAAGACTATAGCCGGCTATTTAAACTATGGTCCTGAGCCTAATAAAGAAAGGCCGCTTTAGCGCTACAACTTGTGGTGTACATTGAGGTGGTGCTAGAACTTGGCTTTGCGGTGCAAATACCGGCTATGCCCCCCC
>NC_041387.1:673226169-673250899 GCF_002162155.2 Triticum dicoccoides | reverse complement strand
CGCGCCCTTTTTTTTTGCCTTTTTGCTTCGTCAAGGGCGATCGAAAGAGGGACAAGACTTATGACAAATGTCTTTTATGTATGGAAACTGAAACACACACCTCCAAGAAATTAATCAGTTTATTAGTACTGTTTACTCTAAAAAAGAAGTAGGTGAGGTCTGATTCTTAGATTTATATTAGCAATGAACTGGTCATGATTGAATCGTAGCAACGAGGAAACTAACTACTCTTACTAAGATTATATGAAAAGTTGCTGCTCAGCTCCATCGTCATAGCTCTCCTTTTGGTTAGCTAGGAACATCCACTAAGTAATGACATCGTTGATTTTTTCCTACAAGTACTCAACAACTGCTAGAGAAATTCGACAAGTAAATATCTCGTTGATGGGGTTATCCTCCTCTTCCTAAAAAGAAAATTGATTGACGTGATGGTAGCAGGGGCTGCTACCAAAATAGCAGGTGTATTATGTGGATTCATGCATGGATCAATGCGCCTCGATTTCTTCCGCTTGTTGACACAGTCCGCTACCTACTGTGTCGTCTTATGCTGCTGGATTTCATGACAAATAATCTATTGGCGAATCTACAATTTCATGGGTTTTTTTTCTTTTGAAATGGGACAATTTCATAGTTTAAAAAGCTCGATCGCACGCATCAGTAGCAATTTCTGGAAGGAACATGTGTAGTCGTCACTCCACGTCTTTAGAAGCCCACACATGAGTTGGTGACTATGTCATCCTCCAGCTAGAAAACGATTGCCTTACATGACGTAGAGGCCGGGGATTATCCTCCTTTTCAAAGAAATGAAAACATGACTTGGCTTTCCTCAACTGCTCTTTGACTGACCTCGTGCGCACCAGTTCCTTCCTACTATGAGTCTATGACCAAGTATATGATAATTCTCATTTTCCCCGGTTGTGGCCGGCTTGGTCCTTTGCGCCTCTCGAAAGACTCACAATCCACATAGCTGAGCCCCTAGTTTCAAACTGGTCGAATAGTCTTAGTTTTCTCCTTAGAGTTTAAATTCTTAAGGACTTACTCCCTCCGTTCCTAAATATTTGTCTTTCTAGAGATTTCAACAAGTGCCTACATACAGAGCAAAATGAGTCTAAAATATGTCTATATACATTCGTATGTGGTAGTCCATTTGAAATCTCTAAAAAGACAAATATTTAGGAATGGAGGGAATAGAACATTTAGAGATCAATTTATTTTCCATGCACAATTTCTATTTTATGCAATTGTGTATAATACAAACCTGTCTTGAGTTTAAATTCCTAAGGATCAAGAACATTTAGAGATCAATTTATTTTCCATGCATAATTGCTATTTAACTGCCGTCCAAGGTCACTCAAATGACACACTTTTGTCCTTTTTTTAGAAAAGGAGGATGACCCCCGGCCTCTGCCTGGGCGACGCATATGGCCACTTTATTAATTATTCTCACAAGACCTTACAAAGTCATACAACAGTAAGACTAAAGCCGCCGTCTAAGCAACAAACTTTTGCTACACCTATCCAGTTGATGAAGGGGTGTAGATAGCCTGGGCCTAATACCAAACAGACATCGCAGCCAAGCCTAACATCTAAGACCTGAGACCCCAACCTAGCCACTTGCCGGGTATGGGGCACACACTGGTCCGGCGTGCCCGCAGAGGCCGCCGCCGCCAACTGCCACCGCTCCATCTTCAGAACTATACAAATGCATCAACCTTGCTCGGTCCAGCAATCGTCAACGCCACCACGGCGCCCAACGGCACCTCCTCCCTGCGCGCAAAGAGCTGAACACGTCGCGGTCGCTACTGATACACCTCAGCGCCATGCTGTCAAGTACCACCAGCCGACACAGCTTGAAGCCCTTGGAGGATCTGTCGTGCGTAACACCTGCCGACCAGGAATGACCAAGTGTAGCACCTGTCGGTCAGGCATGACTTGACATC
This sequence comes from Triticum dicoccoides, assembly GCF_002162155.2. Lineage (NCBI taxonomy): Eukaryota > Viridiplantae > Streptophyta > Magnoliopsida > Poales > Poaceae > Triticum > Triticum dicoccoides. The sequence goes on along the minus strand of NC_041387.1, from coordinate 673,248,959 downwards.
TCCACCGAAGCTCCGTGCAAGACGAAGCCGCTCCACCTCCTGCCTCTGACTTCCAGCGCTGCTCGACAAAACGGTGCTCCCAAGAGAGAAACGACACCGCAGTGCCGCCATCGTCCGGTCTGGAACACCAGATCCCAGGGTTTCCCCCGGAGCAATACGAGTGGGTCGACGGTAGTCACATGACGCTGCCTTCATCAAGGTAACGACGTGGAACTCCGTCATCGCCCGCTGTCGGCTCAGTTTTCACCGGCAACTACGTCTTCCCGACTCGCAGCTGGTGCCAGATGACGGATCCCGAGATCCGAACACCCAACCTTAGGCCGACCACCTCTGACGGAAGAGATGACCACCACCGCCGGCTGCACCGGTCAGAACAGATCTGTTCGGAGGTGCCGCCGACGAAACCACCAGGCCCTCCACGCCGCCGTCGCCGATCCGAAGGCAACATGCACGCCACCGCAGCCAAGTCGGCCGCCGCCGACCGCAGCCACCGCCGCTGCCCGAAGGGCCATCCGCAGCGCCCGCAACCCTGGCCTCCGCCGCGCAAAGCCGTCGCCGTCCAAGGAAGGGCCGGCCTCCCGCCGCCTGCAACCATCCGCCGCGCCGCAGATCCCAGATCGGTCGCGCCACTACACGCCATGGGGTCCGCCCCACCCTGGAGACGTGCGAGAGAGGAGATCCCCCGCCACCGCCGTCGGCCCCCGGGCTTAGCCCGGCGGTGTCTTCCGGCGGCGGCGGAGGGAGAGGAGGAGGGAGTTTGCGGCGGCGGCGGCTAGGTTTCTGGCCGCCCGAGTCGCCAACACTTTTGTCTGTGCAGAGAAATAACCTACCTGCTGTCTGGCAGTACCTGGAGACGCTTGTTATACTTATTTACTTAAAATTTATAACACTGGTTGTGAGAGCTCCTTTATGTCAGTGCTTTTTGAACTGTGTGAGTGTGTGACCAGTAGACTACACACTTCTGTAGATTATTACTTGCAGGCTGAAGAACAACTTGTTCCTATTTTTTTATGACAACGGGATGCGACAAAAAGTGCGCATTTAGTGAGATGTATTTCCATTTAGATCTGTATATTTATAAATCTCCTTTTTGCATGCACTAACTTCATATGTTCCTATAGAAGCAAACGTGATCCTTCATTTAATTAGAAGATGTTAACTACTCTTGCTCTCCATCGTCCATTAATGTCGTTGCTTCTTCTTGCAAGTACTCAACTACTTGGAGAGAAATTTGACCAGGCAACTGTATATCTGGTTGACGTGATCATGACAGGGGCTGTTACATATAGTAGTGGTAGTAGGTGCGTTAATGCATGGATCCACGTGCCACGATTTCTTCCTCGTTGGACACAATCAAAATTATTACTCACAGTAATTATTACTAAGAGGTACATCAGATGGAGTACCTTTCGAAAAAAAAAACATCAGATGGAGTACCTTAATTTGCTTCTTTGTTTATTAAAGAGAAAAATGTGTCGCTTTGGCATCTCAAAAGGGAACATTGATTATATAATCTATCAAAGATTTGAATATGGCTGACCATGTCTGAAAAGTTCATGCAGAATAATCTAGTGGGCAGCCAAAGACAATTTCTATCCGTTGACCGGTTCCACTTGACTATGTCCGTTGCTCACGAGTTTGCACTGCTCGCCACGCCTATATAAACACATACATCCCCTGCATATTCGAACCATCACTCACCCAACAAACACAACAGGAATACACAAGAGAAAAGAAGACCCAAAGGAGCTGAAATCAAATGGCATCCTCCCCTTCTTTCCTTCTCCTCGTTGCTCTTCTTGCCTTGGTCTCATGGCAGGCCGTTGCCTCTGATCCTGGCCCGCTCCAGGACTTTTGTGTCGCCGACATGCAATCACCAGGTACTGCTTACTTCATGCTTTCCCGTCCCGCTATCACCAAATACATATGTTGAAATAAATTTCTGAAAATTATATGCATGTTGAAACGGCTTTCTAGTAATACCTAAGCTTACCCTCTACATCTCTTCTATGCACCCAGTGCGTGTGAATGGATTTGTTTGCAAGAACCCGATGGAGGTTAACGCTGATGACTTCTTCAAGGCAGCCGCCCTCGATAAGCCTAGGGTGACCAACAAGGTTGGATCCAACGTCACCTTGATCAATGTCATGCAGATTGCTGGACTCAACACCCTCGGCATCTCAATCGCGCGCATCGACTATGCTCCCTTAGGCCAGAACCCTCCACACACGCACCCCCGCGCCACGGAGATCCTCACGGTGCTCGAGGGAACACTGTACGTTGGCTTTGTCACATCCAACCTGCCCGCCCCAGCCAGAAACAAGTTCTTCTCAAAGGTGCTCAACAAAGGTGATGTGTTTGTCTTCCCTGTGGGGCTCATCCACTTCCAATTCAACCCTAACCCCCACCAGCCTGCCGTTGCAATTGCCGCGCTCAGTAGCCAGAACCCAGGGGCTATCACAATTGCCAACGCGGTGTTTGGGTCAGACCCATCAATATCCGATGATGTTCTTGCCAAGGCGTTTCAGGTGGAAAAGAATACAATAGACTGGCTCCAGGCTCAGTTCTGGGAGAACAACCACAACTAAGTGAAATGTTGGCTGATTACACGGAAGACCAGTGCCTAAATTATGGACATGTTTGAGTTTCTAGATATGCATCCTATTCTATAAAATAAATGGAGCACATGTCATTCCATTGTGTGTCTGTAATGAGTGAATATATTTATACCTTTTGAATAATTGACAATATAAATTTTTTTATCACACAGATATGATCTCATATCTTTTCTTGGTATGCGTCGTATTTGTCATAAATATTTTGGGTTCTTTTCCCCGTGTTCCAAAATAATAGATGATTAGGTTAAAAAAAACAATACACAATTATCTGGTATCCAGTATATGTTTGATGCTAGGGTTGAACACCTAGGGTTATCTTGCAATACATGCGAAGTATGCGTTGGTTGGAGCCCGATTGTGCTCAGGATTTAAATGTGAAAGTTGTATGTGCAAAATTTGCTTCCTGGAGTCGTTGTTCTGCTCTCTCCTTTCTGGTGTATGCAATAAGAAATTTACGGTTCCCACATGTAATATTTTAGCTTCCTTTTGGTTCAAAACTATTGTAAGTTCAATTGACGGTTTCTTTAATGGAAACATGCTTAAATATACAAAAGAAACGATTATTACCTAAACTGCCCAAAAATGAATATTATTTGAGTTGTTTCTTTTTAACAAGCCTAATATAGAAGCATTTTTATCACAATACGGACTTCGGATGCTTGGCTGAACAATACACGGTGTTCAAGAAATCATCATACAAGGAGGTTAAAGAAAGCATGGCAAACCAAGCCAAACATGCTAACAAGCACCGGGAGTGCCCAATTTGACGCCTCCAGCATGCCGTCGAGAGGAAGCACAAGAGAGGGTGGACCACTTGCAGACTCAACCAGGACTGACGACGACAATCAACCACACGCCACCTGGAAGAATACACCGGACTTCATCGCACCGAGACCATCTAACTTCTATTAGCGAGGACCCTCTGCCTAAACCAAGGAGTGTTGACTGTACCAGAGCGAGCAAACATGATGAAAGGAGGACATTGTTGCGTGTACAAGATAGGTGCAAGCAATATGGTGAGTCACCGGATTTAAGGTAGGGTCGATTGAATCACCGTACCATTCCGAACATGCCACCTTGACTGAAAGCCAACTACACTCACCGATGAGGAACCCAAGAGGGTCATGAAGCAATGAACCGCCACCATTGCGTCCGTTGGGGCGGACAAGGGTTTTCACCCTGAGCTGGGAGGGCCGGAGGACAATGGCGACAACCCTAGGAGGGACATTGAAGGAAATATGCCCTAGAGGCAATAATAAAGTTATTATTTATTTCCTCATATCATGATAAATGTTTATTATTCATGCTAGAATTGTATTAACCGGAAACATGATACATGTGTGAATACATAGACAAACATATAGTCACTAGTATGCCTCTACTTGACTAGCTCATTAATCAAAGATGGTTATGTTTCCTAACCATAGACATGTGTTGTCATTTGATTAATGGGATCACATCATTAGAAGAATGATGTGATTGACATGACCCATTCTGTTAGCCTAGCACTTGATCGTTTAGTATATTGCTATTGCTTTCTTCATGACTTATACATGTTCCTGTAACTATGAGAAATATGCAACTCCCGTTTACCGGAGGAACACTTTGGGTACTACCAAACGTCACAACGTAACTGGGTGATTATAAAGGAGTACTACAGGTGTCTCTGAAGGTACATGTTGAGTTGGCGTATTTCGAGATTAGGTTTTGTCACTCCGATTGTCGGAGAGGTATCTCTGGGCCCTCTCGGTAATGCACATCTTTATAAGCCTTGCAAGCAATGTGACCAAATGAGTTGGTTATGGAATGATGCATTACGGAACGAGTAAAGAGACTTGCCGGTAACGAGATTGAACTAGGTATTGGATACCAACGATCAAATCTCGGGCAAGTAACATACCGATGACAAAGGGAACAACGTATGTTGTTATGCGGTTTGACCGATAAAGATCTTCGTAGAATATGTAGGAACCAATATGGGCATCCAGGTTCCGCTATTGGTTATTGACCGAGAATAGTTCTAGGTCATGTCTACATAGTTCTCGAACCCAAGGGTCCGCACGCTTAACGTTACGATGACAGTTTTATTATGAGTTTATAAGTTTTGATGTACCGAAGTTTGTTCGGAGTCCCGGATGTGATCACGGACGTAACGAGGAGTCTCGAAATGGTCGAGACATAAAGATCGATATATTGGAAGCCTATATTTGGACATCGGAATCGTTCCGGTTGAAATCGGCATTTTACCGGAGCACCGGGAGGTTACCGGAACCCCCCCGGGGGGTTATTGGGCCTACATGGGCCTCGAGGGAGAAGAGGGAAGGAGGCAGGAGGGGGCCGCGCGCCCCTCCCCTTCCTAGTCCGAATAGGACAAGGGAAGGGGGGCGGCGCCCCCCCCCCCTTTCCTTCCCCTCTTCCTCCTCTTTCCCCCTTCTCCTATTCCAACTAGGAAAGAAGGGAGTCCTACTCCCGGTGGGAGTAGAACTCCCCCCTTGGCGCGCCCTCCTTGGCCGGCCGCCTCCTCCCCCCTGGCTCCTTTATATACGGGGGCGGGGGGCACCCCATAGACGCACAAGTTGATCTACGGATCGTTCCTTAGCCGTGTGCGGTGCCCCCCTCCACCATATTCCACCTCGGTCATATCGTCGCGGAGTTTAGGCGAAGCCCTGCGCCGGTAGAGCATCATCATCGTCACCACGCCGTCGTGCTGATGGAACTCATCCCCGAAGCTTTGCTGGATCGAAGTCCGGGGATCGTCATCGAGCTGAACGTGTGCTGAACTCGGAGGTGCCGTATGTTCGGTACTTGGATCGGTCGGATCGTGAAGACGTACGACTACATCAACCGCGTTGTCATCACGCTTCCGCTTACGGTCTACGAGGGTACGTGGACAACACTCTCCCCTCTCGTTGCTATGCCATCACCATGATCTTGTGTGTGCGTAGGAATTTTTTTGAAATTACTACGTTCCCCAACAGACATGACTACCAAGACATGGCCACAACCAGCATTGAGGCATCAAACTTTTTCTTGCACTACCCCGCACCCTTGCCGGACGTCGAGCCTGCCATCCAGGGCCATAACCTCAACGTACGACACCCCAAACACACGCCCCGCCACCAAGCTGTTGGTAAGAGGTCATTGGAGAAAGCCAACAAACCCTAGTGAGGCTCGACCTGGCCCAATTCCACGACCATGTCCAGATCCGGTCGGGCCTAAGACCACCGATGAACCCACCTGATCATTCCAGGTGGGGGCAGGTTGGATCTCACCTGCGATGGAACCTCACCAATGAGAGGCGATGGAAAGCCACATCCTGCATGACTGCAATCACCCTCATAGGTCAACGACCACGTTGCTGCCTGATCTGGGAGAGCACCGGCTCCAGGCAAAGTTCCCCGATCCATGCACGAACCAAGTGAACCATGACCCCACTAGACATGCCAAGAAATCTCAGGTCAGTGGCTCACGTCCGGAGGCTGGGGATAGCAGCGGCGGTCGTGTGAGGTGATAGGTTTGCCCACGGAGACGATGGAGTGGAGCGGAGAGAAGGGACATTCCACTGCCACATACCATCGCCTGGGGCTTTTCTCGGCGTGGTGCCGATCGATGGTTACCAGGGAGTCCGAGAGTGTGTGGGTCTAGGGCCGGCACAGAGAGAGCGTCTGATGTCGTCCATGAGAATGATGTTGGGGCCTATCTTCTTCTTTTTGGATGCATTTTATTTGTCTGATGGATACATCTTTTCTGTATAAAAACTACCAACACGCATCTCAAAGAAATAATTAGTTAATGAGTGGCCATCCGGCCTAGTCATTGGATGTACTGTTTACTCTATCAAAAGAGGCAGGTGGGGTGTGTCATGAGCCCAGTCAGAAAGGCCGACTAGATTGTCAGATTTCTGAACTAAATGGTCATGATCAAACTCTTAGCAAGACATTGTTCACTACTCTTACTAAGATCACATGAATTGTTTCTGCTCTCTATCATCATTGTTTATGCGTGCGTCGATTCTTCCTCATTGACACAATCCGTTAACTGCCGCGTCAACTTGCAACCTATTTTTTTTATATAACTAGGTTACTCATATTGCATAGTTGCTCTGTTTATTTTTTCTTGGAGGATGGTAAGATATTCCATTATATCTCCAACCATGCTTTTTAATCATATGTAGGTTAAGCTGCTAACACACGTCTATAAATGTATAAGTACGTGTATGTTCTTTTTATCCCATGCCATATGTTGTGCACAGTATTGTTCATGACAAATCCGGTGACAAATATATAGTTTGATTATGTTAGTGGCCACTGCTTGAAAAGCTTGGTTGCACGCATTCTGTAGCAAATTAAAACAATGGAGAGTGGATAAATCTAAGCAGATGACTTTGTCTAGGTAGAAAACGATTGCTTAACATCACTTGGCTTTTCTCAACTGCTCTTTGACCTCGTGCGCACCTGTTCTCACCATGACCAAGTATGTGATATCTAATAAACTATGGTGATGGTTGGTGACTTTTCATGGACCCAGCCTTGCATGCATTGTGACGACTTGGGTGAGATGGATAAATGATCCTAATTTCTACTCAGCCGTACATCAGATGATGCAGTAACGCTTAGGCATATTAAAACAAAATTGAGAAGTTTATACAAAAAATTAATCAGAAGCGAATAGATGATTATATAATTATATGCTAATGTGCTCAGAGGTTGCAATGTGCAAGTTGAATGTGCAAAACTTGCTTCCTAGAATCATTCTTGTGGCCTGTCTTGCTGGTGCATGAAAGAAGCAGTTTACGTTTCCTTTGCTACGAAACTTGCTGTTTTGGTTGATGATAGTTTTATTTTTCCTGGATGCATTATTTTAGCTTTCTTTTGGTTCAAAACTCTTATAAGTTTGATTGATCGTTGCCCAGCAAAACTATTGTAGATGTCAGAGTCCCAAAAAACAATTATTATTTGAGTTGTTTCTTTGTAAGAAGCTTGTGATAGAAGCAATTAAAACTGCCAACACACACCTCCAAGAAATTAACCTGTTTACGACTGGCCGCCTGGCCTAGTCTAGTCATTGGATGCACTATTTACTCTAGCAAAAGAAGCAGGTGAGGTCTGGTGCCATGAACCTAGTCAGGAAGGCTAACCAGATTGTTAGATTTATACACTGAACTGGTCATGCGTGATAAAACTCTTTGGAAGATGTTAACTAGTCTTGCTAAGATCATATGAAAACTTCCTGCTCTCCATCGTCATGGCATTTGTATCGGCTCTCCTTTTGGTGTGGGGTTTCGTCCATTAATGTTGTCGCTTCTTCCCGCAAGTACTCAACCACTTCGAGAGACATCTGTCCAAGTAAATATCTGACTGACATGATGATAACGTACAGGGGCTGCTACAAATCAGCTAACTACTCTGTCGTCTTATGTTGCTGGTTTTCATGACAAATCTATTAGCAAATATATAATTTCGTAGTTTGAAAAGCTGGGTAGCACACATGATTCTATATCAACTAGTGGAAAGAACAGGCGTAGTAGTCACTATATAAGTCTTTAGAAGTCATGCACCCGTGAATCAAGTACACGCGTGAGTAGGTAACTTTTTCTATGTCGGCATCGAGCTCGAAAATGATTAATTGCCTTACATTTTTTTAGAAAAGCAGAATCACTCCGGTTTCTGCATTAGAATGATGCATGCAGCCCCATTAATTGCCTTACATGACTTGGCTTTTCTCAACTGCTCTTTGACTAGTTGGGTGCGCACTGGTTCCAACAATGACCAAGTATATGATATCTAATTAAACTACTGCTGGATGCTTCTAGTCTTAAAAACCTTTTCCTTAATAGTGATGGGTGGTGGATTTTCCTGGAATAAGCCCTCCATGCATTGTGGTGACTCGGATGCAATCGAGAAACCATCACAATTACTACTCAGCTGTACACATCACCATAGAGTAGCTTTATATGGCTGTATACGCTGCATTGCTTCTTTGAAGGGAAAACGTGTCTTAAAAGGGAGCATGTATAGTTTATAAAAGATAGTTGAATCAGCAGCCCTCAACGAGCAGATCGGTATTGAACGATGATCCACTTGAATGCATATTGCAACATTTAGGAAATTGCACAAACAATACAAACATGTCTTTAATCATCAATCACCAAAAATAAAGCATTTTCAAATATTTTCACGCATATCGATCCACACATTAAGAAAATATAACGATCATATTCATAAACCTACATGCATATTGCATTCAATCCATAGATGCATATATAAAATTTCATACATATTCTCTCAAACTATACATGCATTGCATTCATTTACAAACAAAAAAAATAAACGGAACTGCTGTGCAGACGATCGAGTGTGCACGACAGCTAGACGATGCCAAATCCTGCCATCCACTGCACTTTGATGACATGAATGGACGAGGTGACATGCCCTGTCGTCCACAATTCGTCCACACAACATATATTCATAAACATCCATATATAATCTAGATATATCCATCAAAAGGTATTCTTTTTTTTTTGCGGGAAACTATCCAAACTTTTCATACAGTGTGTGTGTGTGTGTGTATATATATATATATATATATATATATATATATATATATATATATAATCCATATCCATCGTGTCATGACATATGTATATATTGATTTTTGATATGTAGAAAAATATTGAGACAAATAGCAAAAAAAGGGGGAGGCCGCCCTATATAGCTAGCTCGCCTTGGGGTTGTTGGCATCGAGGTGGGAGGGGTGGTCAGGAAATTGTGTCGACGATGAGGTTGTCGTGGCGGCCAACGGCAAGCTTGGGGCCAGAGCCGTGCGGCGATGAGGGTGCGAAGGGCCTCGGTCGATGTCGAGTCCGATTGTTGGCTAGCACGGCGGCGGCCGGTGGGTACGTATAGGGCCTGCGGCGGAGGGGAGGGCCGGCGGCGGCAACGGAACCATGCCGGGACGAGCGGCGGCCTGCCTCCGATCGAGAATAGAATGGGAGTTGCCTCTAGGGTTTGGTAGGTTTATGTACCACATAGATTGCTGAGTACCTTTCGTCAGGGATCTCGGCAAAAGCTGCCCACCATCACGGGGCCATCAGCTGCAAATGGCCGTGCCATGTGGCTCATATTTGCCGGTTCCTTCTACAGGGCTCTCGGCATACTGTGCATAAGCCGAGTGCCTTTATGTTTGCCGAGTGTCTTACAGGCGGGGCTCGGCAGAGCTACCCATGTGCCGTGTCCTAGTGTCTGCCGAGACCTGTACTCGGCTTAGATGTCTTTTGCCGTGATCCCGTGTTCTCGTACTCGGCAAAGATAAAAGAACTCGGTAACGGTGATTTTTTCAGTAGTGGCAGCTCTCTCGCGCGCGAATGGATGAGAGCAATGAGAGGACAGACGAATAGGTGAGGGTCGGTGGGGTAAAAAAACACGTTTGTGCTGTTCGTATAGGGGCCGAACGATTCCAGTATCGTGATGTCGCGACCAGCCCTGCTCCAAGATCCGTGCTCGCCATCGGACGTATACCGAGCCGTTCACGCGAGATCATCAGAAAACTGACATAGGCTTTAGGAAAAAGAAGCAGGTGAGGTCTGGTGTCATGAACGCCTAGTCAGGAAGGCCTATCTAGATTGTTAGAGTTATATATGCAATGAGCTGGTCATGATTAAATCGTAGCAAAGAGGAAACTAACCACTCTTACTAAGATCATATGAAAACTTCCTGCTCAGCTCTATCGTCATAGCCCTGTGTCAGCTCACCTTTTGGTTAGGCACGCCCGTTGCTTCTTCCAGCAAGAACTCGACAACTGCGAGAGAAATTTATAACCAAGTAAATATCCTCCTTTTCTAAATAAAAAATTGATTGACGTGATGGTAACAGGGGCTGCTACAAAATAACAGGTGTATTATGTTGGTTCATGCGTGCCTCGATTTCTTTCATGTTGACACAATCCGCTACTACTGTGTCGTCTTATGCCCCGCAAAAAAAAACTAAAAATACTGTGTCGTCTTATGCTATGCTTCTGGATTCCATGACAAATAGTCTATATGACAAATCCACAATTTCATAGTTTGAAAAGCTCAATTGCACGCATCCTATGTCAACTTCTGTAAAGAACATGAGTAGTAGTCACTCTATATGACTTTAGAGGCCCACGCATGAGTAGGTGACTTTGTAGACTTGGCTTTCATTAACTGCTCTCTGACGTAGTTCCTGCGCACCAGTTCAGACTATGACCAAGTATATGATAGTATGACTGAAACGCAAGCTAATTTGATATCTAATTAAACGTGTCTTAAAAGGGAACCTGTAAAATTTATGAAAATAGATTAATTAGCAGCAAGAGACCAGTTCAATCAGTTGGTCGGTTCCACTTGAATAAGTCTATTGTTGCTCACAAGTTCAGGCGGTGCTCGTTGCACCTATATAAACTCATACATCCCCTGCATGTTCAAACCATCACGCACGCCCCAACCATAAGAGAGAGAAAAAGTCAGATGGCATCCACCTTTTACTTCCTGCTCCTTGCTGCTCTTCTTGCGTTGGTCTCATGGCAGGCCACTGCCTCCGACCCTAGCCCACTCCAGGACTTTTGTATCGCCGACTTGCATTCACCAGGTACTATCTGGGTTATCATCATGTTCTCACCAAATACATGTGGAAAAGTGAATTTCTGGAGATTATATGTATACAAGCTGAAACAACTTTGTAAGATACGAGCTTACATGTTACATCTTCTCTATGCACCAGTGGATGTCAATGGGTTTGTTTGCAAGAACCCGATGGAAGTTAACACAGACGACTTCTTCAAGGCAGCCAACCTCGACAAGCCTAGGGTGACCAACAAGGTGGGATCAAACGTCACTTTGATCAACGTCATGCAGATTGCTGGACTCAACACCCTCGGCATCTCAATTGCGCGCATCGACTATGCTCCATTGGGTCAAAACCCACCACATACACACCCTCGCGCCACCGAGATCCTCACGGTGCTCGAGGGGACATTGTACGTTGGCTTTGTCACATCTAACCAGCCCGCCCCCAACAGAAACAAGTTCCTCTCCAAGGTGCTCAACAAAGGTGATGTGTTTGCCTTCCCCGTGGGGCTCATTCACTTCCAATTCAACCCCAACCCCCACAAGCCCGCTGTTGCAATTGCCGCGCTCAGCAGCCAGAACCCAGGCGCTATCACGATTGCCAATGCAGTGTTTGGGTCAATGCCACCAATATCAGATGATGTTCTTGCCAAGGCATTTCAGGTGGAAAAGAATACAATAGACTATCTCCAGGCTCAATTCTGGGAGAACAACCACTACTAAGTCAAACCTTTTGTTGATTACCCGGAAGACCAGTGCACAAATTACGGACATAGTTGTGTTCCTAGATATGCATCCAAATCTATAAAATAAATGGAGCATATGTCATGCTATTGGGTTAATTATCCTTTTGCCCTCAGTGGTGTCCATGTGCTCAGTTTTGCCCTCAGATGCGAATTGTGCTCAGTTTTGCCCCTAATCCGTGCGCACCGACTCGTTCCGTGAACTCTGCCGTCTCCGTCAGGTCAACCTTTTGACTCGGCCCTTACAGGTGGGACCAGGCGGCAGAAACGGCCAATTTTATTCAGACCGTTGCACGCGTGGCATGTGGGACCCAGCAAAGAGCCGTTGAGTAGAGAGCCGTTGGCGGGTGTGCTATATAAGCGGGCGACAACGGCGGTGACCACGGCGACAGAGAGCACGACGGTGACCACGGCGAGAGAGAGAGCACGACGGCGGGAAGCTAGCTGTGGAGGGCGCGGCGGTGGGAAGCTAGCAGTGGAGGGCGCGGCGGCGTTGAGATCCCCTTCAGCTCCGAGCTCCATGTCTTCCTCAAGCTCCCGCGCCACCTCGCGGATGCAGAGCCGGGCGCGTGTGGACATGCCTGTCTTCGTCTGTCCGCGGTGCCGGGCGGGCGTTGATCGAAGAGTTTCTCAGACACCGAGGAACCAGAATCGTCCGTTCTACGTGTGCAGCGAGAATGGGGTAAGAATAGGGGCAATTGCACCATTTTCGTCGTCGGGATGTTTGAGCAATGGGTTGATCTGTTTGGTGTTCATGTAGGTGACATGCTTATTTCTTTGGGTCGATGCTTTGGCCAAGACTCTGATGAATGAACTGCAAGAAGAGCATGAAGAATGGTTGCGCATGCTGCCACGAACGGCAGTGGCCACACCACGAGCTCCGGAAGAAGAGATGGATGGCGAAGCACGCACTGACAGAGAGCTAGCTAGTGAGCTTAGGATGTTGAAGAAGAAGGTTAGGAAGCTTGAAGATCAAGCACTACCAATACCCATTTGCAAATACTTTTGGGCTTTTGTAGGTATGGTAATCGCACTGGTTGTAATGTTGAAAATATATGGAAAGACATGAATTATGAAGGAATTTGTAATCTTGAAATTGTTTGAGAAATTCACCTAGTTTAAATGTTGGTTAAAGTTGTTTAAATGTTGAAACAAAAAGATAAGAAGTGACCAACATTTAAATATGTTGGAAAAAAAGAGAAGAAATTAGGAATTCAGAAACTTTTGATCAATGAAATGCAGCTCTCTGCTCTGCCTTTCTGTCCAAAAAAAAGGTTGTTCTTGGGCCAAATTCAGAGCGTAGAGCCAAGTGCAGGCTAGACTAATGGGCCAATTGCATCCAATTAGGCCCATTCAGGGGTTTTCTTGCTTATTTATCTGTTTTCTATTCTGATTTAATTTAGGCAGTAAATCATAATGCTGAAACTTTTTGTGGAGTCTAATTGAATTATTCCGGAGCCAAACAATTAAGGTTAGAAATTTTTTGAAGCTGTTAATTAATCCAATTCAAATACACCGTGATTTAAATCAAAGACCAAAAGGTCATGGAAAATGTGCCTCAGCTCTGGTAGAGGTTTACGCCAGGTGCCAAAATAAACGAACATTTTTTAAGGGCATTACATTGAGAAAAACATAATATGTCTAAAAAATGAAGGGTGGAAAATGCACAAAAAATTGGTGCGGCTGGGGACTCGAACCCAGGACCGCCTGGTTTTGGGGTGTTTGGGGCTGCGCTGGTAACCGCTAGGACAGATGGCAATACTTTGACATGGGTAGGGAAGGAAGGTATACATAGTGAGACTGTGAATTTTTTTTAAAAAAATAGTGAGACCGTGAATGTTTGCACACGCGTGAGAGTGGGTTTCCTTTGTTTTGCACTTAAATTTTGGAGGGTTGGAAGGTTGAAAATGTATGCTGCACTACCACATGATTTTGGTCAGAGTGGCACTTGGTTTAGGGTTAGAGTGGCACTTGGTTTAGGATTTAAAGGGAATAAATTTGCATGTTAGTTCATGACTTTTTGTTTGAATGAAACAGAGGGCTTCTCACCCCCTCCGAAAACCACAAGTTCTCGAACTTCATGACTTGTTTAGGGAAGAAATGATAAGTTTGGGCACGGACATTTTTTAACACACATAATAAGATGGAACACACCGTACCATTACAATAACTTAGATAAGTTCACGGACAGTTCACGGACACATGACGAAACATGACACGACATGACACGACATGGAAAAGCAACAAAATAAAAAACCAAACACGACGAGCTTGACTCCGGGCTTGAACATCTTCATCTTGACCTCCTTCTTCCACCTTGGCCGCGCGCGCCCCTTCAACACCGTCTTCATATTCACACCTCCTCCTCCTCGTCGTAGGGAAGGGAGTGCATCTGGCCTGGAGCGGGGAAGATGCGCTCGTAGTTGGTGTAGATGTTGTAGATGGTGAAGAAGATGGCCTCGCAGCCGCACCAAAAGACTTGGCCGAGGAGCTCGCGCGCGTCAAATGGGTTGGTGAAGGTGACCGTGAGCAGTAGGAGGATGTCGTCGCGGTCACGAACCTCGTTGAGGGTGAACATCCTCGGCGAGCCCCGTGGGAGGTGGGCATAGCCGGCTCTGAGGAAGGCGCGGGTGAGTTCGACGGAACCCCTCCACCTTGAAATAGCCCACACACGGAGCTCCCTCTCCACGAGCACGCCCGGTGGGTAGCGCAGCTCCGGCACCACAGGCGGACGGCTGAAGGTCGGCCCGTTGAACTGCATCTTCTTCACTTGGTCTCGCTTGGGGAGGGCTCGGTCGCTTGGGTGTTTGAAGTTGGAGAGGATCGGATCTGGCTTGTGGGTGGGAGAGGAAGAGAGGCACCCCATTTATAGGCCTGTGGGTGGCAGAGGAAGAGAGAAAGGATGAGAACGGTGCGTGTGTGAATCCGGACGCGTGTGTGTATCCGTTACGTTTTGCACACTTCAATTTTTGCACGAAAACGATGCATCTTTGACCGGGCAGTGCATGTGAATCGCTGCCCTGAACCACTGCCCTAAACCACCTAGCTCGCCTCGCTAGCCTAGCTCGCCTAGCGCGCCTCGCTCGCCTCACTCGCATGCATGCACGTCGCCGCCTCCCGCACATGCGCAAACCCACGTAGCCGCCTCCATGCATGCAAGGCCTGGAAAGGCTGAGACGGGCTATTTACTGCGGTCTTAGGCCCAGACAACGAGACAGCCCAACGGTCCATCCAGCGCGCCCGATATTTGTTAAAAAACAATCTCCCAGCCAATCAGATTGCATCTCGCGGATCGCCCCCCTCCTCCCCGCAGATTCCTTCTAGAAGGGTTAGATCGATGGCCCTTGATCGCCACTAGGGTTAGATGAACGGTCCTTATTCAGCGCTAGGGTTAGCGGGGTTTGGGAGGGGTTTGGAGCAGTCAAAGCTATGTTTGACCAGATTTCAAATGAGCATAATAAATTAAATAAAAATCAGATAAATGAAAAACCTATGCACATAGTCTTCTTATGTCATATACTAACGATTTAAGTTGATAAACAAGCTTTACATACATTTAAATGATAAGTTCATGTGTATTGTATGATATCTCGAGTATCTCAAACTCTCTTGTATGAAGTGAAGAGAAGTGTTTTGGGGAAATGAACATGAAAATTTCAAAAAACTCACCACAGCTTCATTTTGGAATGACTAAGAACGATCCAGGCTTAGTTTTTCATTTTGATGTTTTACACTTGTTTAAATCTTGGTCAAAGTTAAGTTTGACCAGAATTCAAATGAGCAAAACAAATTTAAAAAAAATCAAAAAATGGAAAAACTAGCGCACATAGTCTGTACATATAGAATATATGTGTAGGAAATTTATTTGGCTGATTTAGATAAGGTCGAAAAAAACCTTGCTTAGAAATGAGGCCGTTTACCCTACCTTTGGACCCCTCTTTTTAGCACATTTTTCATGAAAATTTCAAAAACCTCACCACAACTTCATTTTGGATTGACTAAGAAGTATCCAGGCTTAGTTTTTCATTTTGATGTTTTAGACTTGCTTAAATCTTGGTCAAAGTTAGGTTTGACCAGAATTTAAATGAGCAAAACAAAATTCAAAAAATCAAAAAAAGGAAAAACCATGTGCTCATTCAAACATCATCCAACAGATATTTAAACATCATGTCAAACATACTTCTAACATAGGTCCAACATCATCCAATAGAAATACAACATGTCAAGTGATAAATGTTTCATAATACCACATCATTCCTTATTCATAATGTTTCATAATTGTTCATAGATAGCGTTGGGGCTTCTGTCTGTTCCTTGAGCTTCTTGCCATCACTTTGCTCCTCGTGCACCTTGTGCTCATTGTTTCTTCTCTTTTTCTCTTGGTTGTCGGTACCTTGCGCGTCTTCTTCAAACCTACCATAGAGCTGTGCAAAACATAAAGGGTCCAAACATAAACGATAATGAGATCGTGTCAAGTGATAGATGTACAGTAGTATTTGACCCTTGCAAGATTTACATACCTAGCAGAACTCACAACAACCGAAGGTTGGTCACCATTTGGAGCCTCACTTGGATCATCATTTGGAGCCTCACTTGGATCACCATGATCACCATTTAGAGCCTCACTTGGATCACCATTTGTAGCGTCACTTGGATCATCATTTGGAGCCTCACTTGGATCACCATGATCACCATTTAGAGCCTCACTTGGATCACCATTTGGAGCCTCACTTGAATCATTATTTGGAGGATATTTTGGATCATCGTCAAAATCATGCGGCTGTTGACCATCATCATTTGGAACCTCGTCAAAATCCTCATCTGATGCAACCGGCTGTTGACCATCATTTTCATCATCTGTTGAGGCAACCGACTGCTGACCAACAATTTCATCGAAGCCTTCATCGAAACTCTCTCCGAACGCTGGATCTACTGTGTTATCACAATACTTACCAAAATGACCAGACCCACCACATCTTTTGCACTTACGCTTCCTCGCTCCAAGTCCAGCTCCTTCGCTGCGAGGTCTGATTCGACTCTTCCTTGGTCTACCTGCTGCTCTCTTCAGAACTGGAGCGCAAAGCTTGAATCCAGGGTCCACCATGTCACATTGTTGTTTTCCCTCCATAGCAGGCAAGGCATAAGCATATGTGGCTTTGAACCTTGCAACAGAGTAGTAATCATGCACATACTGCTGTATGTTCCCTGCTGGACCTGGGAGAGAAGTGATGAAAAACAAGGCATGAATGCATGGCAACCCAGTTATCTGCCATTGCCTACAACTGTAAGTTCTAGCTTCTAAATCCACTGGATATCTCCATTCCCTCTTCTCTTTATCCAAATATGATATCTCTACCGTGGTACCCGAGCAAAGCGTCATGTTCATTTCCAAGCCTGTTGTCTTCTGCTTCAGTTCATTCATCACGGCAGGGATGATAATGTGGCCCATGAATTTTGCCTCGGCTATTCCTGCACGATAATGAAATTTCTGCATGTATTCTATCCTTATCCTATCAAGCAAATCCACCACATAATGACCCTTTAGTTTCCGGATCGTTGAGTTAAAAGACTCTGCTAGATTATTGTGCACATAGTCAACTTTGCTCACTTCACTGAATTGGCTTCTGGCCCATAACTTGGAGTGGTGTGTTTCCAAGTATTCTTTCACTTTGGGATTCATGTATAACTGCCTCAAGTGGTAGTTGTGCTTCTTCACACTGCATGTCAAAGATGCTGGCCATAAATTGTCGGTATACACCTTTCGTTTGAATTTCTTCATGAAATTTGCAGCAAGGTGACGCATGCATTCCCTATGCTCTACTCCAGGGAACACATTGTCCACGGCCACTTCTAAACCTTTGCAGGCATCTGTATGAATGACCAACCCATTGGGATGTGCAATAGCCCGGCGGAGATTATGCAAAAACCAAGTCCAGCTCTCCTCAGACTCTGTCTCCAGCACACCATAGGCAACTGGAAATACAAAACTATGTGCATCAACTGCACAAGCTGCTTCTAACTGTCCTTTAAACCTCCCTGTGAGAAAAGTGGCATCAATAGCCAAATAAGGCCTGCAGCCTGCCAAAAAACCCCGGCAACAAGCCTCAAAGCAGACAAAAACCCTTCTAAAGCATTCCTTGGTCTTTGTCACTCCCCTGAATGTGTACTCCACGGTGTGGTGATCAATATCTACAATACTACCTGGGCTTGTCCTCTCCACTTCACCTTTGAATGAATACAACAATTGAAAACTTTCCTGCCAGTTACCGTAAATAGAATCCATAGCATGTTGTTTACCATTGAACAACCTCATATATGGTAAATCTATCTTGAACTTATCTTTGATGTTCTTCTGCAATTCCTTTGGACCCACTTGCTGGTTTTCTTTCACCCACTTTTTTACTTCTTCTGCCACCCATCTTGACTTGGCTCTACTGATTGTATCCTTCCTAAGGGTTGATTCCTGGCATGTGTGCTTAAAAGGGTTCACTTTGACCTGAACATTAGTGCTATTCCGCATTTTAGATGCAAGCAGCCTCCATGGACAACCCTCAGTCGGACAGTGCACTCTGTAACGTACTTGATCGCTCTTGTCAACTTTGAAAGTACGTTCTACCTTGATGCAGTATGTCACAAGTGCATTTCTACACTCATTCATGGATGCAAAAACTGTACCTTCTTCCATTTGAGGGTTCAAAGGGTCCCATTCAACAGCTGCAAGGTCTTCGTCCTCACCCATCGCGTCATCATCCACATGGACTGCATTCTGAGCCTCATCTTGGTTTTCAGCCCGAGGTGCCCGTCGTAAATTCTGAATAACATCAGAATATAACTTCTCTTCATCAACCCCAGAATTGTAGCCATCAGGCTCCACTTCAAGGGGGACCCTACTGCTGTTGCCCACACTTGTCAAGCCACCACGTCGCCGGGCACCAACTGAACTGTTCTGGCTAGAGATGCCATTACGACGACTTGATTCTCCCTGAGATGTTGCACCCGCCATCCTAGGTCCAAATGCCTGCTCAAGCACATCAACTTGCAGCCTCACATGAAAATTATCTTTCTCTTTATGCCTAACAAACATGGTAGCTAGCTCTTCATCATTACTAACTGTCACCCAATTCTTTTCCCCATCATAGTATTTGTATACCACTTCATCAAGCAAACCCCAAGGATATTGACTACAAATTACCTCCCCAAATTGTCTGAAACTCCAATTACTAGCCATTGGCAACCGATAATCAAAACCGCAACTCCATCCTAACCGGCGAAAAACAGAGACGCAATCAGCACACTAATTGGGCAAACCTACTCGAATCGAGTGTTCAAATGCACAACTAAGCTCAATCTAAACAAGAGGCAAGACTTACCCCTCGAGAACCCAGTCGTGGACGCGGCGGATCTCCGGCCCGATGCCTGCCTCGCCAAATACTCAGGGGTCGCCGCTCCTCACCATTTCGCCCTAGGGTTCTTCCTCCTAGTTCAAATAGCTCCAGCAGCCCCCCACCTTTGAGCGCTCCGGCCGGGCGCACGGAAGGAGGCCGCGCCGCGAATCAAGCAGGTGTTGGGCACCCCACCCGTGGCGTTGCAGGAAGGTGGTGGGCGTCACAATGAGCCGTGGAGCGTAGGCGCAGGGAGGTAGCGGCGGAGCAGGCCATGCAGCTGGTGGCGGGGCAGGTGCTGGCCGCGGCGCAGGTGGCGGCGGCGGCGGCGCAGGACAGCCGGCCGGGCAGATGGGTGTGAGCTAGAATGATTTGGGGATTTAGTTGCACGGGCCTACATGTCAGCTCCGGACCCACGTCCACGCGGTCCCACGTGTAAGCTCCGGACCCACAACTACTAACGCCGGCGGACGGAATGGACTCAAATATGGCCGTTTGGCCTCGTCGTAGTTGCTGTGCTCGGACTAGGGGCAAAACTTAGGACAATTTGCATCTGAGGGCAAAACTGAGCACATGGACACTACTGAGGGCAAAAGGATAATTAACCCCATGCTATTTTGTGTCTGTAATCAGTGAATGTATTTATATCTTCTGAATAATTGACAATATCATTTTTTTTCACAATGATATGGTCTCATATGCTTTTTGGGTTTTAATGTGTTGTATTTCTCATAACAAATCAAAATTTTTGGTTCTTTTCCCTTGTTCCGAAACAATAGATGATTAGTTAAAAAAAGAAATAATATATTATTATCAGGTAATCCAATATATGTTTGATGGTAGGGTTGAACACCTATGACTATCATGCAATACATGTGAAGCATGCGATGGTTGGAGCCCGATTGTGCTCAGTATTGAAATGTGAATGTTGAATGTGCAAAATTTGCTTCCCGGAGTCGTTGTTCTGGTCTCCCGTTTTCTGGTGCATGCAATAAGAAATTTACGATTCCTGAATGTAATGTTTAGCTTCCTTTTTGTTCAAAACTCTTGTAAGTTCGATAGATGGCTTGTTTAATGGAAATTGATGAGGTGGCTCGTTTAATCAAAAAACTTACGAGCATTAATTTTGTTTTTCTTAACTTGAGAACTCAAAATATATATGATTTTTACTATGTTTTAGACAACGGGCATACCGGAGACCAGGTTCTAAAAATCTGCTCCAACATACATATAGAGAACACGCCAAAATATACAAAATGAGTGATTATTACCTAAACCCCCCAAAACAGATTATTATTTGAGTCATTTCTTTCTAATAATATTGTCATAGAAGCACTTTATCACAAAGCGGACATTGCCCCGCTTCAAAAATAAAGTCCAATGGCTGAACGTACATCGTGTTGAGGAAATCGCCATCCAAGATGATCAAAGAAAGCACGACCAAAGAAACCAAACATGCTACGAAGAATCGGAAGTGCACAATTAGACGCCTCAAGCATGCCGCCAAGAGGAAGCAGAGGAAAGGCTGGACCACCTCAAGACTCAACCAGGACCACCGATGACATTCAACCAGACGCGACCTGGAAAAAACACTGAACTTCTCCACACCGTCACCACCCAACTATTGTCGGAGAGGACCCTCTGCCTAAACCAAGGAGAGTTGTACGTACTAGCAAGCAGACATGGTGAAAGGAGGCCATTGTTGTACATACAAGATAGATGCGAGAAACAACGTGAGTCACCGGAGTTGAGGTAGGGCTGGTTGGATCGCCATACAATTCGGAACACGCAACCGCGACTGAAAAGACAACTGCACACACCGAAGACTCCCCCAAGAGGGTCACGACGCAATGCCACGCCACCAACTCGTTCATCGGGGCGGACAAGGGTTTTCACCCTGAACTGGAGGGCAAGAGAGCCATGGGGATGACCCCAAGAGGGAGTTGACTACCAAGACATCGCTGCCACCAGCTTTGAGGCGCCGAGCTTTTGCTTGGACCGTCCCTCACACCTCACCAAGGGGACTCGGGCTACCAGATCCAACATGACGGGTCGAGAACATTAGGTAAGGATTAGGGCTTGGCTTCACCGATGATGATAGTTTCTCCACAAACACCTGCCGTGACGCACGTCGTTACCCCCGTGCCAACAACACTTCTACACCCTGTTGCTTCCTACCGTCGGCAAAGATCGCCTCTCGTGTTTTCCGCGAGGATGATGTTGGGGCCTGTTTTCTTTTTCTTTCTAAAAGCACTTTATTTTCTGGTGGAAACATACTTTCTGTATCAAAACTACACACACCCCTCCAAGAAATTAATCAGTTTATGAGTGGCCACCCAGCCCAGTTATTGGGTGTACTGTTTACTCTGAGAAAAGAGGCATATGAGGTGTGTCATGAGCCTACTCAACAAAGGCCGACTAGATTGTTAGATTTACCATTGAAATGATCATGATCAACCTATTAGCGAGAGGATGTTAACTACTCTTAATAAGACCACATGAATTGTGCTCTCTATCGTCACTGTTTATGCGTGCGTGGATTAATGTCACTAACGATTTTGAGAACATTTTGACCGAGTAAATATCTTATAGAAGAGATGATAACAGGGGCTGCTACATATAATAGTGGTGTATTAGGTGCATTCCTGCTTGGAATGACGCACCTCGATTTCTTCCTCATTCACACAATCTGTTAACTGCAACGTCATCTTGCAACCTAATATTTGGTATATCACTAGGTGACTCATATTGCAAAGTTTCTCTGTTTATTTTTTCCCTTGGTTTTGGTCAAGTTAGATATTCCATTTTATCTTTAACCACGCTTATTAATCATATGCTGGTTAAGCTGCAAACACACATATATAAATGTATAATTATGTGTATGTTATTTTTATCCCATCCCATATCTTGTGCACAGTATTGTTCATGACAAATCCGGTGACAAATTTATCGTTTGCTTATGTTAGTGGCCACAGCTTGAGAAGCTTGATTGCACACATTCTGTAGCAACTGAAAAGAAGCGAGGGAGTAGATAAAGCTAAGCAGGTGACCAAGTATATTAGATCTACTTGGCTTTTATCATCTGCTCTTTGACCTCGTGCGGGAACGTAGCATGAAATTTCAAAAAAAATCCTACGCTCATGCAAGATCTATCTAGGATATACATAGCAACGAGAGAGGGAGAGTGTGTCTACGTACCCTCGTAGACCGAAAGTGGAAGCATTTGACAACGGGCTTGATGTAGTCGAACTTCTTCTAGCTACGACCAATCAAGTACCGAACGTACGACACCTCCGAGTTCTGCACAGGTTCAGCTCGATGATGGCCCTCATCCTCTTGATCCAGCAAGATGCCGAGGAATTAGATGACTTCTGTCAGCATGATGGCGTGGTGACGGTGATGGTGATGTGATCCGTGCAGGGCTTCGCCGAAGCACCGCGAGAATATGACGGGGGGTGTA
>NC_041387.1:673209212-673225958 GCF_002162155.2 Triticum dicoccoides | reverse complement strand
ACCGCACGGCTAACAGTAGATGTTGTGTGTTCTAGGCGCCCCCCTCCCCACATATATATAGGTTGGAGGGGAGGAGAGGCAGCCAAGGGGCGCCCCAAGTTGGCCCAATCCTACTTGGGGTCTTCCCCAATTCGCCCCCCCCCCTTCCTTAATTGCCAGAGAAGAAAAGGGAATGGGAAAGAGAGAAGGAAGGGGGGGGGCGAACCCCTCTTCTCCTTCTCCTATTCAGCCTCATTCCATAGGGTGGGCGCGGCACCTCTTGTGGGCTGGTGTGCTCCCCTCTTATGGCCC
Source organism: Triticum dicoccoides (assembly GCF_002162155.2). Classification (NCBI taxonomy): domain Eukaryota; kingdom Viridiplantae; phylum Streptophyta; class Magnoliopsida; order Poales; family Poaceae; genus Triticum; species Triticum dicoccoides. The sequence goes on along the minus strand of NC_041387.1, from coordinate 673,225,667 downwards.
ATATGGCCCATATCTTCTCCCTGGGGTTTCCGGTAACCTCTCCGGTATCTGATATGTACTTGGTACCCTCCGAAACATTTCCAGTGTCCGAATACTATCATCCTATATATCGATCTTTACCTCTTGACCATTTCGAGAATCCTCGTCATGTCCGTGATCTCATCCCGGCCTCTGAACAACATTCGGTCACCAAATCACATAACTCATATAATACAATATCGTCATCGAACGTTAAGCATGTGGAACCTACGGGTTCGAGAACTATGTAGACATCAACGAGACACCTCTTCGGTCAATAACCAATAGAGGAACCTGGATGCTTATATTGGCTCCCACATATTCTATGAAGATCTTTATCGGTCGAACCGTTATGACAACATACACTATTCCCTTTGTCATCGGTATGTTACTTTCCCGAGATTCGATCGTCGTATATTCATACCTAGTTCAATCTCATTACCAGCAAGTCTCTTTACTCATTCCATAATACATCATTCTGCAACTAACTCATTAGTCACTTTTCTTGTAAGGCTTCTTATGATGTGTATTACCGAGAGGGCCCAGAGATATGTCTCCGATACTCGGAGTTACAAATCCTAATATCGATCTATGCCAACCCAACAAACACCTTTGGAGATACCTGTAGAGCATCTTTATAATCACCCAGTTACGTTGTGACGTTTGATAGCACACACGGTATTCTTCCGGTATCCGGGAGTTGCATAATCTCATAGTCGAAGGAATATGTATTTGACATGAAGAAAGCAATAGTAATATAACTGTACGATCATAATGCTCATCTAACGAATGGATCTTGTCCATCACATCATTCTCCTAATGACGTGATCCCGTTTATTCAAATGACAACACATGTCTATGGTTAGGAAACTTAACCATCTTTGATCAACGAGCTAGTCTAGTAGAGGCTTACTAGGGACACGTATTTTGTCTATATATCCACGCATGTATCAAGTTTCAGGTTAATACAATTTTAGCATGAATAATAAACATGTTGGAAATATGCCCTAGAGGCAATAATAAAAGCATTATTATTATATTTCCTTGTTCATGATAATTGTCTTTATTCATGCTATAATTGTGTTATTCGGAAATCGTAATACATGTGTGAATAACAGACATCAACATGTCCCTAGTGAGCCTCTAGTTGACTAGCTCGTTGATCAACAGATAGTCATGGTTTCCTGACTATGGACACTGGATGTCATTGATAACGAGATCACATCATTAGGAGAATGATGTGATGGACAAGACCCAATCCTAAACATAGCACAAGATCGTATAGTTCGTTTGCTAGAGTTTTCCAATGTCAAGTATCTTTTCCTTAGACCATGAGATCGTGTAACTCCCGGATACCGTAGGAGTGCTTTGGGTATGCCAAACGTCACAACGTAACTGGGTGACTATAAAGGTAGACTACGGATATCTCCGAAAGTGTCTGTTGGGTGACATGGATCAAGACTGGGATTTGTCACTCCGTATGACGGAGAGGTATCACTGGGCCCACTCGGTAATGCATCATCATAATGAGCTCAGAGTGACCAAGTGTCTGGTCACGGGATCATGCATTACGGTACGAGTAAAGTGACTTGCCGGTAACGAGATTGAACGAGGTATTGGGATACCGACGATCGAATCTCGGGCAAGTAACATATCGATAGACAAAGGGAATAGCGTACGGGATTGATTGAATCCTCGACATCGTGGTTCATCCGATGAGATCATCGTGGAGCATGTGGGAGCCAACATGGGTATCCAGATCCCGCTATTGGTTATTGACCGGAGAGTCGTCTCGGTCATGTCTGCTTGTCTCCCGAACCCGTAGGGTCTACACACTTAAGGTTCGGTGACGCTAGGGTTATGAAGATATGTATATGCAGAAACCCGAATGTTGTTCGGAGTCCCGGATGAGATCCCGGACGTCACGAGGAGTTCCGGAATGGTCCGGAGGTAAAGAATTATATATAGGAAGTGCTATTTCGGGCATCGGGACAAGTTTCGGGGTTATCGGTATTGTACCGGGACCACCGGAAGGGTCCCGGGGGTCCACCGGGTGGGGCCACCTGTCCCGGGGGGCCACATGGGCTGTAGGGGGTGCGCCTTGGCCTAGATGGGCCAAGGGCACCAGCCCCTATAGGCCCATGCGCCTAGGGTTTCCCCCTAGGAGGAGTCCTAGTGGTGGAAGGCACCCCTAGGTGCCTTGGGGGGGAGGGAAACCTCCCCTTGGCCGCCGGCCCTAAGAGATTGGATCTCCTAGGCTGCGCACCACCCCCCCTTGGCACCCCTATATATAGTGGGGGAGAGGAGGGACTTCATACACCAGCCCCTGGCGCCTCCACCTCCCCCCGTTACGTCTCTCCCTCGTAGTCTCGGCGAAGCCCTGCTGCTGTGACGCCCTGCATCCACCACCACGCCGTCGTGCTGCTGGATCTTCATCAACCTCTCCTCCCCCCTTGCTGGATCAAGAAGGAGGAGACGTCTCCCGTCCCGTACGTGTGTTGAACGCGGAGGTGCCGTCCGTTCGGCGCTGGTCATCGGTGATTTGAATCACGTCGAGTACGACTACATCATCACCGTTCTTTTGAACGCTTCCGTGCGCGATCTACAAAGGTATGTAGATGCATCTAATCACTCGTTGCTAGATGAACTCCTAGATGATCTTGGTGAAACGAGTAGGAAAATTTTTGTTTTCTGCAACGTTCCCCAACAGTGGCATCATGAGCTAGGTCTATGCGTAGTTCTTCTTGCGCGAGTAGAACACAATTTGTTGTGGGCGTAGATTTGTCAACTTTCTTGCCGTTACTAGTCCTTTCTTGCTTCAGCGGTATTGTGGGATGAAGCGGCCCGGACCAACCTTACACGTACGCTTACGTGAGACCGGTTCCACCGACTAACATGCACTAGTTGCATAAGGTGGCTGGCGGGTGTCTGTCTCTCCTACTTTAGTTGGAGCGGAATCGATGAACAGGGTCCTTATGAAGGGTAAATAGAAGTTGACAAATCACGTTGTGGCATTAACGTAGGTAAGAAAACGTTCTTGCTAGAACCCTAATTCAGCCACGTAAAACTTGCAACAACAATTAGAGGACGTCTAACTTGTTTTTGCAGCAAGTGGTTTGTGATATGATATGGCCAAAGTTGTGATGAATGATGAATGATCTATATGTGATGTATGAGATGTTCATGCTATTGTAATAGGATTCACGACTTGCATGTCGATGATTATGACAACCGGCAGGAGCCATAGGAGTTGTCTTTATTCTTTTATATGACCTGCGTGTCATCAAGAAACGCCATGTAAATTAATTTACTTTATTGCTAAACGCGTTAGCCATAGTAGTAGAAGTAATAGTTGGCAAGCAACTTCATGGAGACACGATGATGGAGATCATGATGATGGAGATCATGGTGTCAAGCCGGTGACAAGATGATCATGGAGCCCCAAGATGGAGATCAAAGGAGCTATGTGATATTGGCCATATCATGTCACGTTTATTATTTGATTGCATGTGATGTTTATCATGCTTTGCATCTTGTTTACTTAGAACGACGGTAGTAAATAAGATGATCCCTCACAATAATTTCAAGAAGTGTTCCCCCTAATTGTGCACCGTTGCGACAGTTCGCTGTTTCAAAACACCACGTGATGATCGGGTGTTTTATTCAGACGTTCACATACAACGGGTGTAAGACAGATTTACACATGCAAACACTTAGGTTGACTTGACGAGCCTAGCATGTACAGACATGGCCTCGGAACACGGAAGACCGAAAGGTCGAGCATGAGTCGTATAGAAGATACGATCAACATGAAGATGTTCACCGATGTTGACTAGTCCGTCTCACGTGATGATCGGACACGGTCTAGTTTAACTCGGATCATGTAATACTTAGATGACTAGAGGGATGTCTAATCTAAGTGGGAGTTCACTAATAATTTGATTAGTTGAACTTAATTATCATGAACTTAGTCTAAAATCTTTGCAATATGTCTTGTAGATCAAATGGCCAACGTAGTGCTCAACTTCAACGCGTTCCTAGAGAAAACTAAGCTGAAAGACGATGGCAGCAACTATACGGACTGGGTCCGGAACCTGAGGATCATCCTCATAGCTGCCAAGAAAGATTATGTCCTACAAGCACCGCTTGGTGACGCACCCGTTCTCCCTGCGGAACAAGACGTTATGAACGCTTGGCAGGCACGTTTCGATGACTACTCCCTCGTTTAGTGCGGCATGCTTTACAGCCTAGAGCCGGGGCTCCAAAAGCGTTTTGAGAGACATGGAGCATATGAGATGTTCGAAGAGCTGAAAATGGTTTTCCAAGCTCATGCCCGGGTCGAGAGATATGAAGTCTCCGATAAATTCTTCAGCTGTAAGATGGAGGAAAACAGTTCTGTCAGTGAGCACATACTCACTATGTCTGGGTTGCATAACCGCTTGACTCAGCTGGGAGTTAATCTCCCGGATGATGCGGTCATTGACAGAATCCTCCAGTCGCTTCCACCAAGCTACAAGAGCTTTGTGATGAACTTCAATATGCAGGGGATGGAAAAGACCATTCCTGAAGTATTTGCTATGCTGAAATCAGCGGAGGTAGAAGTCAGGAAGGAACATCAAGTGTTGATGGTCAATAAAACCACTAAGTTCAAGAAAGGCAAGGGTAAAAAGAACTTCAAGAAGGACGGCAAGGAGGTTGCCGCGCCCGGCAAGCAAGCTGCCGGGAAGAAGCCAAAGAATGGACCCAAGCCCGAGACTGAGTGCTTTTATTGCAAGGGAAGCGGTCACTGGAAGCGGAACTGCCCTAAGTACTTAGCGGATAAGAAGGCCGGCAAAACAAAAGGTATATGTGATATACATGTAATTGATGTGTACCTTACTAGTGCCCGTAGTGGCTCCTGGGTATTTGATACCGGTGCAGTTGCTCACATTTGTAACTCAAAGCAGGGGTTGCGGAATAAGCGGAAACTGGCAAAGGACGACGTGACGATGCGCGTCGGGAATGGTTCCAAGGTCAATGTGATCGCCGTCGGCACGCTACCTCTGCATCTCCCTTCGGGATTAGTTTTAAACCTTAATAATTGTTATTTAGTGCCAGCTTTGAGCATGAACATTGTATCGGGATCTCGTTTAATTCGAGATGGCTACTCTTTTAAATCTGAGAATAATGGTTGTTCCATTTTTATGAGAGATATGTTTTATGGTCATGCTCCTATGGTGAATGGTTTATTCTTTATGAATCTCGAACGTGATGCTACACATGTTCATAATGTGAGTACCAAAAGAAGTAAGGTTGATAATGATAGTCCCACATACTTGTGGCACTGCCGCCTTGGTCACATAGGTGTTAAACGCATGAAGAAGCTCCATGCTGATGGACTTTTAGAGTCTCTTGATTATGAATCATTTGACACGTGCGAACCATGCCTTATGGGTAAAATGACCAAGACTCCGTTCTCAGGAACAATGGAGCGAGCAACCGACTTATTGGAAATCATACATACCGATGTATGCGGTCCAATGAGTGTTGAGGCTCGCGGTGTCTATCGTTATGTTCTCACCCTCACTGATGATTTAAGTAGGTATGGGTATATCTACTTAATGAAACACAAGTCTGAAACCTTTGAAAAGTTCAAGGAATTTCAGAGTGAGGTTGAAAATCAACGTGACAGGAAAATCAAGTTTCTGCGATCAGATCGTGGAGGAGAATACTTGAGTCACGAGTTTGGGGCACACTTAAGAAAATGTGGAATAGTTTCACAACTCACGCCGCCTGGAACATCTCAGCGTAATGGTGTGTCCGAACGTCGTAATCGCACTCTGTTAGATATGGTGCGATCTATGATGTCTCTTACCGATTTACCGCTTTCTTTTTGGGGCTATGCTTTAGAGACTGCCGCATTCACTTTAAATAGGGCTCCGTCGAAATCCGTTGAGACGACACCGTATGAATTATGGTTTGGGAAGAAACCTAAGCTGTCGTTTCTAAAAGTTTGGGGATGCGATGCTTATGTCAAGAAACTTCAACCTGAAAAGCTCGAACCCAAATCGGAAAAATGCGTCTTCATAGGGTACCCAAAAGAAACTATTGGGTACACTTTCTACCTCAGATCCGAAGGCAAGATCTTTGTTGCCAAGAATGGGTCCTTTCTGGAGAAAGAGTTTCTCTCGAAAGAAGTAAGTGGGAGGAAAGTAGAGCTTGATGAAGTATTGCCTCTTGAACCGGAAAATGGCGCAACTCAAGAAAATGTTCCTGAGGTGCCAGCACCGACTAGAGAGGAAGTTAATGATAATGATCAAGATACTTCTGATCAAGCTCCTACTGAAATTCGAAGGTCCACAAGGACACGTTCCGCACCAGAGTGGTACGTGTTGGGGAACGTAGCAGAAATTCAAAAAATTTCTTACGAATCACCAAGATCTATCTATGGAGAGACCAGCAACGAGTAGAAAGAGAGTGCATCTACATACCCTTGTAGATCGCTAAGCGGAAGCGTTCAAGTGAACGGGGTCGATGGAGTCGTACTCGTCGTGATTCAGATCACCGATGATCCTAGTGCCGAACGGACGGCACCTCCGCGTTCAACACACGTACAGCTCGACGATGTCTCCCACGCCTTGATCTAGCAAGGAGAGAGGGAGAGGTTGAGGAAGACTCCATCCAGCAGTAGCACAACGGCGTGGTGGTGATGGAGGAGCGTGGCAATCCTGCAGGGCTTCGCCAAGCACCTACGGGATAGGAGGAGGTGTCACGGGAGGGAGGGAGGCGCCAAGGGCTCAGGTATGGATGCCCTCCCTCCCCTCCACTATATATAGGGGCAGGGGAGAAGGGGGAGGCGCAGCCTTGCCCCCTACTCCAAGAACGGGGTGCGGCTAAGGAGGGGGGGAGGAGTCCATCCTCCCCAAGGCACCTCGGAGGTGCCTTCCCCCTTTAGGACTCTCCCCTTTTTCCTTTATCTTGGCGCATGGGCCTCTAGGGGCTGGTGCCCTTGGCCCATGTAGGCCAAGGCGCACCCCCTACAGCACATGTGGCCCCCCGGGGCAGGTGGCCCCACCCGGTGGGCCCCCGGGACCCTTCCGGTGGTCCCGGTACAATACCGATGACCCCGAAACTTGTCCCGATGGCCGAAACAGGACTTCCTATATATAAATCTTTACCTCCGGACCATTCCGGAACTCCTCGTGATGTCCGGGATCTCATCCGGGACTCCGAACAACATTCGGTAACCACATACAAACTTCCTTTATAACCCTAGCGTCATCGAACCTTAAGTGTGTAGACCCTACGGGTTCGGGAGACATGTAGTCATGACCGAGATGTTCTCCGGTCAATAACCAACAGCGGGATCTGGATACCCATGTTGGCTCCCACATGTTCCACGATGATCTCATCGGATGAACCACGATGTCAAGGACTCAATCAATCCCGTATACAATTCCCTTTGTCTAGCGGTATTTTACTTGCCCGAGATTCGATCGTCGGTATACCGATACCTTGTTCAATCTCGTTACCGGCAAGTCTCTTTACTCGTTCCGTAACACATCATCCCGTGATCAACCCCTTGGTCACATTGTGCACATTATGATGATGTCCTACCGAGTGGGCCCAGAGATACCTCTCCGTTTACACGGAGTGACAAATCCCAGTCTCGATCCGCATAAAACAATAGATACTTTCAGAGATACCTGTAGTGCACCTTTATAGTCACCCAGTTACGTTGTGACGTTTGATACACCCAAAGCACTCCTACGGTATCCAGGAGTTACACGCTCTCATGGTCAAAGGAAGAGATACTTGACATTGGCAAAGCTCTAGCAAACGAACTACACGATCTTTGTGCTAGGCTTAGGATTGGGTCTTGTCCATCACATCATTCTCCTAATGATGTGATCCCGTTATCAACGACATCCAATGTCCATAGCCAGGAAACCATGACTATCTGTTGATCACAACGAGCTAGTCAACTAGAGGCTCACTAGGGACATATTGTGGTCTATGTATTCACACGTGTATTACGATTTCCGGATAATACAGTTATAGCATGAATAAAAGACAATTATCATGAACAAGGAAATATAATAATAATACTTTTATTATTGCCTCTAGGGCATATTTCCAACACTCGGATCATGTAATACTTAGATGACTGGAGGGATGTCTAATCTAAGTGGGAGTTCACTAATAATTTGATTAGTTGAACTTAATTATCATGAACTTAGTCTAAATATTTTACAATATGTCTTGTAGATCAAATGGCCAACGTAGTCCTCAACTTCAACGCGTTCCTAGAGAAAACCAAGCTGAAAGACGATGGCAGCAACTATACTGACTGGGTCCGGAACCTGAGGATCATCCTCATAGCTGCCAAGAAAGATTATGTCCTACAAGCACCGCTTGGTGACGCACCCGTTCTCCCTGCAGAACAAGATGTTATGAACGCTTGGCAGGCACGTTTCGATGACTACTCCCTCGTTCAGTGCGGCATGCTTTACAGCCTAGAGCCAGGGCTCCAAAAGCGTTTTGAGAGACATGGAGCATATGAGATGTTCGAAGAGCTGAAAATGGTTTTCCAAGCTCATGCCCGGGTCGAGAGATATGAAGTCTCCGACAAATTCTTCAGCTGTAAGATGGAGGAAAACAGTTCTGTCAGTGAGCACATACTCACTATGTCTGGGTTGCATAACCGCTTGACTCAGCTGGGAGTTAATCTCCCGGATGATGCGGTCATTGACAGAATCCTCCAGTCGCTTCCACCAAGCTACAAGAGCTTTGTGATGAACTTCAATATGCAGGGGATGGAAAAGACCATTCCTGAAGTATTTGCTATGCTGAAATCAGCAGAGGTAGAAGTCAGGAAGGAACATCAAGTGTTGATGGTCAATAAAACCACTAAGTTCAAGAAAGGCAAGGATAAAAAGAACTTCAAGAAGGACGGCAAGGGGGTTGCCGCGCCCGGCAAGCAAGCTGCCGGGAAGAAGCCAAAGAATGGACCCAAGCCCGAGACTGAGTGCTTTTATTGCAAGGGAAGCGGTCACTGGAAGCGGAACTGCCCTAAGTACTTAGCGGATAAGAAGGCCGGCAAAACCAAAGGTATATGTGATATACATGTAATTGATGTGTACCTTACTAGTGCCCGTAGTGGCTCCTGGGTATTTGATACCGGTGCAGTTGCTCACATTTGTAACTCAAAGCAGGGGCTGCGGAATAAGCGGAAACTGGCAAAGGACGAGGTGACGATGCGCGTCGGGAATGGTTCCAAGGTCAATGTGATCGCCGTCGGCACGCTACCTCTGCATCTCCCTTCGGGATTAGTTTTAAACCTTAATAATTGTTATTTAGTGCCAGCTTTGAGCATGAACATTGTATCGGGATCTCGTTTAATTCGAGAAAGCTACTCTTTTAAATCTGAGAATAATGGTTGTTCCATTTTTATGAGAGATATGTTTTATGGTCATGCTCCTATGGTGAATGGTTTATTCCTTATGAATCTCGAACGTGATGCTACACATATTCATAATGTGAGTACCAAAAGAAGTAAAGTTGATAATGATAGTCCCACATACTTGTGGCACTGCCGCCTTGGTCACATAGGTGTCAAACGCATGAAGAAGCTCCATGCTGATGGACTTTTAGAGTCTCTTGATTATGAATCATTTGACACGTGCGAACCATGCCTTATGGGTAAAATGACCAAGACTCCGTTCTCAGGAACAATGGAGCGAGCAACCGACTTATTGGAAATCATACATACCGATGTGTGCGGTCCAATGAGTGTTGAGGCTCGCGGTGGCTATCGTTATGTTCTCACCCTCACTGATGATTTAAGTAGGTATGGGTATATCTACTTAATGAAACACAAGTCTGAAACCTTTGAAAAGTTCAAGGAATTTCAGAGTGAGGTTGAAAATCAACGTGACAGGAAAATCAAGTTTCTACGATCAGATCGTGGAGGAGAATACTTGAGTCACGAGTTTGGGGCACACTTAAGAAAATGTGGAATAGTTTCACAACTCACGCCGCCTGGAACACCTCAGCGTAATGGTGTGTCCGAACGTCGTAATCGCACTCTGTTAGATATGGTGCGATCTATGATGTCTCTTACCGATTTGCCGCTTTCTTTTTGGGGCTATGCTTTAGAGACTGCCGCATTCACTTTAAATAGGGCTCCGTCGAAATCCGTTAAGACGACACCGTATGAATTATGGTTTGGGAAGAAACCTAAGCTGTCATTTCTAAAAGTTTGGGGATGCGATGCTTATGTCAAGAAACTTCAATCTGAAAAGCTCGAACCCAAATCGGAAAAATGCGTCTTCATAGGGTACCCAAAAGAAACTATTGGGTACACCTTCTACCTTAGATCCGAAGGCAAGATCTTTGTTGCCAAGAATGGGTCCTTTCTGGAGAAAGAGTTTCTCTCGAAAGAAGTAAGTGGGAGGAAAGTAGAGCTTGATGAAGTATTGCCTCTTGAACCGGAAAATGGCGCAACTCAAGAAAATGTTCCTGAGGTGCCAGCACCGACTAGAGAGGAAGTTAATGATAATGATCAAGATACTTCTGATCAAGCTCCTACTGAAATTCGAAGGTCCACAAGGACACGTTCCGCACCAGAGTGGTACGGCAACCCTGTCTTGGAAATCATGTTGTTAGACAACGGTGAACCTTCGGACTATGAAGAAGCGATGGCGGGCCCGGATTCCGACAAATGGCTAGAAGCCATGAAATCCGAGATAGGATCCATGTATGAAAACGAAGTATGGACTTTGACTGACTTGCCCGTTGAACGGCGAGCCATAGAAAATAAATGGATCTTTAAGAAGAAGACAGACGCGGATGGTAATGTGACCATCTATAAAGCTCGGCTTGTCGCTAAGGGTTATCGACAAGTTCAAGGGGTTGACTACGATGAGACTTTCTCACCGGTAGCGAAGCTGAAGTCCGTCCGAATCATGTTAGCAATTGCCGCATTCTATGATTACGAAATATGGCAAATGGACGTCAAAACGGCATTCCTTAATGGTTTCCTTAAGGAAGAATTGTATATGATGCAGCCGGAAGGTTTTGTCGATCCTAAGAATGCTGACAAAGTGTGCAAGCTCCAACGCTCGATTTATGGGCTGGTGCAAGCATCTCGGAGTTGGAACATTCGCTTTGATGAGATGATCAAAGTGTTTGGGTTTACACAGACTTATGGAGAAGCCTGCGTTTACAAGAAAGTGAGTGGGAGCTCTGTAGCATTTCTCATATTATATATAGATGACATACTTTTGATGGGAAATGATATAGAACTCTTGGACAGCATCAAGGCCTACTTGAATAAAAGTTTTTCAATGAAGGACCTTGGAGAAGCTGCTTATATATTAGGCATCAAAATCTATAGAGATAGATCAAGACGCCTCATAGGTCTTTCACAAAGCACATACCTTGATAAGATATTGAAGAAGTTCAATATGGATCAATCCAAGAAAGGGTTCTTGCCTGTGTTACAAGGTGTGAAATTGAGCTCAGCTCAGTGTCCGACCACGGCAGAAGATATAGAAGAGATGAGCGTCATCCCCTATGCCTCAGCCATAGGTTCTATTATGTATGCCATGCTGTGTACCAGACCTGATGTTAACCTTGCCGTCAGTTTGGTAGGAAGGTACCAAAGTAATCCCGGCAAGGAACACTGGACAGCGGTCAAGAATATCCTGAAGTACCTGAAAAGGACTAAGGAAATGTTTCTCGTTTATGGAGGTGATGAAGAGCTCGTCGTAAAGGGTTACGTCGACGCTAGCTTCGACATAGATCTGGATGACTCTAAGTCACAAACCGGATACGTGTATATTTTGAATGGTGGGGCAGTAAGCTGGTGCAGTTGCAAGCAAAGCATCGTGGCGGGATCTACATGTGAAGCGGAGTACATGGCAGCCTCGGAGGCAGCACATGAAGCAATATGGGTGAAGGAGTTCATCACCGACCTAGGAGTCATACCCAATGCGTCGGGGCCGATCAAGCTCTTCTGTGACAACACTGGAGCTATTGCACTTGCCAAGGAGCCCAGGTTTCACAAGAAGACAAGGCACATCAAGCGTCGCTTCAACTCCATTCGTGAAAATGTTCAAGATGGAGACATAGAGATTTGTAAAGTACATACGGACCTGAATGTAGCAGATCCGTTGACTAAACCTCTCCCTAGAGCAAAATATGATCAACACCAGAATTCCATGGGTGTTCGATTCATCACAATGTAACTAGATTATTGACTCTAGTGCAAGTGGGAGACTGTTGGAAATATGCCCTAGAGGCAATAATAAAAGCATTATTATTATATTTCCTTGTTCATGATAATTGTCTTTATTCATGCTATAATTGTGTTATCCGGAAATCGTAATACATGTGTGAATAACAGACATCAACATGTCCCTAGTGAGCCTCTAGTTGACTAGCTCGTTGATCAACAGATAGTCATGGTTTTCTGACTATGGACACTGGATGTCATTGATAACGAGATCACATCATTAGGAGAATGATGTGATGGACAAGACCCAATCCTAAACATAGCACAAGATCGTATAGTTCGTTTGCTAGAGTTTTCCAATGTCAAGTATCTTTTCCTTAGACCATGAGATCGTGTAACTCCAGGATACCGTAGGAGTGCTTTGGGTATGCCAAACGTCACAACGTAACTGGGTGACTATAAAGGTAGACTACGGGTATCTCCGAAAGTGTCTGTTGGGTGACATGGATCAAGACTGGGATTTGTCACTCCGTATGACGGAGAGGTATCACTGGGCCCACTCGGTAATGCATCATCATAATGAGCTCAGAGTGACCAAGTGTCTGGTCACGGGATCATGCATTACGGTACGAGTAAAGTGACTTGCCGGTAACGAGATTGAACGAGGTATTGGGATACCGACGATCGAACCTCAGGCAAGTAACATATCGATAGACAAAGGGAATAGTGTACGGGGTTGATAGAATCCTCGACATCGTGGTTCATCCGATGAGATCATCGTGGAGCATGTGGGAGCCAACATGGGTATCCAGATCCCACTGTTGGTTATTGACCGGAGAGTCGTCTCGGTCATGTCTGCTTGTCTCCCGAACCCGTAGGGTCTACACACTTAAGGTTCGGTTACGCTAGGGTTGTAGGGATATGTATATGCAGTAACCTGAATGTTGTTCGGAGTCCCGGATGAGATCCCGGACGTCACGAGGAGTTCCGGAATGGTCCGGAGGTAAAGATTTATATATGGGAAGTCCTGTTTCGGGCATCGGGACAAGTTTCGGGGTTATCGGTATTGTATCGGGACCACCGGAAGGGTCCCGGGGGTCCACCGGGTGGGTCCACCTGTCCCGGGGGGGCCACATGGGCTGTAGGGGGTGCGCCTTGGCCTAATGGGCCAAGGGCACCAGCCCCACATAGGCCCATGCGCCTAGGGTTTCAAGAGGGAAGAGTCCTAGGAGGGGAAGGCACCTCCTAGGTGCCTTGGGGGGGAGGGAAACCCCCCTTGGCCGCCGCACCCCCTAGGAGATTGGATCTCCTAGGGCCGGCCACCCCCCCTTGGCACCCCTATATATAGTGGGGGAGAGGAGGGACTTCATACCTGAACGCCTTGGCCTTTGGTTGCCTCCTTCTCCCTCCCCAACACCTCCTCCACCTCCATAGTGCTTAGCGAAGCTCTGCCGGAGTACTGCAGCTCCATCAACACCACGCCGTCGTGCTGCTGCTGGTGCCATCTCCCTCAACCTCTCCTACCTCCCTTGCTGGATCAAGAAGGAGGAGACGTGGCTGTTCCGTACGTGTGTTGAACGCGGAGGTGCCGTCCGTTCGGCGCTGGTCATCGGTGATTTGGATCACGTCGAGTACGACTACATCATCACCGTTCTTTTGAACGCTTCCGTGCGCGATCTACAAAGGTATGTAGATGCATCTAATCACTCGTTGCTAGATGAACTCCTAGATGATCTTGGTGAAACGAGTAGGAAATTTTTTGTTTTCTGCAACGTTCCCCAACAAAACATTTATCATGAAATAAGGAAATATAAAATAAAAACTTTATTATTGCCTCTAGGGCATATTTCCTTCAGTCTCCCACTTGCACTAGAGTCAATAATCTAGATTACATTGTAATGATTCTAACACCCATGGAGTCTTGGTGCTGCTCATGTTTTGCTCATGGAAGAGGCTTAGTCAACGGGTCTACTATATTCATATCCGTGTGTATTTTGCAAATCTCCATGTCTCCCTCCTTGACTTGATCACCGATGGAGTTGAAGCATCTCTTGATGTGTTTGATTATTTTGTGAAATCTGGGTTCCTTCGCTAAGGCAATTGCTCCAGTATTGTCACAAAAGAGTTTCATTGGACCCGATGCACTAGGTATTACACCTAGATCAGATATATTCATTTGCTACTTCCAAAGTAGCTACGTACTCTACTTCACACGTAGATCCCGCCACGATGCTTTGCTTGGAATTGCACCAACTGACAGCTCCACCATTCAAAATAAATACATATCCAGTTTGTGACTTAGATTCATCTGGATCAATGTCAAAACTAGCATCAACGTAACCATTTACGACGAGCTCTTTGTCACCTCCATAAACGAGAAACATATCCTTTGTCCTTTTCAGGTACTTCAAGATATTCTTGACCGCTGTCCAGTGATCCATTCCTGGATTACTTTGGTACCTTCCTACCAGACTTATGACAAGGCACACATCAGGTCTGGTACACAACATAGAATACATGATAGAACCTATGGCTGAGGCATAGGGAATGACTTCCATTTTCTCTCTATATTCTGCAATGGCTGGGCATTGAGTCTGACTCAATTTTACACCTTGCAACACAGGCAAGAACCCTTTCTTTGATTGATCTATTTTGAACTTCTTCAAAACTTTGTCAAGGTATGTGCTTTGTGAAAGTCCTATTAAGCGTCTTGATCTGTCTCTATAGATCTTAATGCCTAATATATAAGCAGCTTCACCAAGGTCTTTTATTGAAATACTTTTATTCAAGTATCCTTTTATGTTATCCAGAAATTCTATAGAGATCCCACTCACTTTCTTGTAAATACAGGCTTCTCCTAAAGTCTGTATAAAATCATATGCTTTGATCACCTCATCAAAGCGTATATTCCAACTCCGAGATACTTGCACCAGTCTATAGATGGATCACTGGAGCTTTCACACTTTGTTAGCACCTTTAGGACCGACCAAACCTTCTGGTTGCATCATATACAACTCTTCTATTAAAAATCCATTAAGGAATGCAATTTTGACGTCCATTTGCCAGATTTCATAATCATAAAAAGTGGCAATTGCTAACATGATTCGGACAGACTTAAGCATTGCTACGGGTGATAAAGTTTCATTGTAGTCAACTCCTTGAAATTGTCAAAAACCTTTGGCAACAAGTCGAGCTTTGTAGACTGATGTTTGCTTGAACTACGTCGGTATTTCCCCAAAGAGGAAGGGATGATGCAGCACAGCAACAGTATGTATTTCCCTCAGTTATGAGTCCAAGGTTATCAAAACAGTTGGAGAACCACGCAACACCATGTAAACAGCTCCTGCACACAAATAACAAATACTTGCAACCCCACGTAAGAGAGGGGTTGTCAATCCCTCACTGGTAAAAAGATATATAAAATTGTAGTAGATTGGATAAATAGATCTCGCGGGAACGCGAGATAAAATAAATTACTAAAAATTGAAGCAAGGTATTTTTGTGTTTTTGGATTAATAGAACTGAAAATAAAAGCAAATAAAAGTAGATTGCAAAGGCAAATATATTAAAGAAGGGACCCGGGGGCCGTAGATTTCACTAGTGGCTTCTCTTGGGAAAAATAGCAAATGGTGGGGAAAAAATTACTGTTGGGCAATTGATAGAACTTCAAATAATCATGATGATATCCAGGCAATGATCATTATATAGGCATCACGTCCAAGATTAGTAGACCGACTCCTGCCTGCATCTACTACTATTACTCCACACATCGACCGCTATCCAGCATGCATCTAGTGTATTAAGTTCATGGAAAAATGGAGTAATGCAATAAGAACGATGACATGATGTAGACAAGATCTATTTATGTAGAAATAGACCCCATCTTGTTATCCTTAATAGCAACGATACATACGTGTCGTTTCCCCTTTTGTCACTGGGATCAAGCACCGTAAGATCGAACCCATCACAAAGAACATCTTCCCATTGCAAGATAAATAGATCAAGTTGGCCAAACAAAACCCATATATCGGAGAAGAAATACGATGATATAAGCAATCATGCATACAAGAGATCAAATAAGACTCAAATAACTTTCATGGATAAAAAGAATAGATCTGATCATAAACTCAAAGTTCATCGGATCCAACAAACACACTGCAAAATGAGTTACATTATATGGATCTCCAAGAGACCATTGTATTGACAATCAAACGAGAGAG
>NC_041387.1:673194813-673209003 GCF_002162155.2 Triticum dicoccoides | reverse complement strand
GAGAGAGAGAGAGAAAGCCATCTAGCTACTAACTATGGACCCGTAGATCTACAATGAACTACTCACGCATCACCGGAGAGGCACCAATGGACACGATGAAACCCTCCGTGATGGTCTCTAGATTGGATCTGGTGTTTCTGGAACTTACGGCGGCTAGAATTGATTTTCGTCAACTCCCATAGGGTTTCTGAAATATTGGGGTATTTGAGCAAAGAGGCGGTGCGGGAGGCCACCGAGGTTGGCATAACCCACCTGGGTGCGCCTGGGCCCCCAGGCGCACCCTGGTGGGTTGTGCCCCTCTCTGGGCACCCCTCTGGTACTTCTTTGGCCCAACTTGTGTCTTCTGGTCCAGAAATAATCCACAAAAAGCTTCGCTGCGTTTGGACTCCGTTTGGTATTGATTTCCTGCGATGTAAAAAACAAGCCGAAAACAGCAACTGGAACTATGCACTATGTCAATAGGTTAGTACCAAAATGATATAAAATATTTATAAAATGATTGTAAAACATCCAAGAATGATAATATAACAGGATGAAACAATAAAAAATTATAGATACGTTGGAAAGGTATCATAGACAGTAACATATAGAGTGACTACTACTCTTGTTCTTTCCAGAAGTTGGTATAGAATACTGTGTGCAATCGAGCTTTTCAAACTATGAAATTACATATTTGCCTATATATTTTTCACATAATCCAGCAACATAGGACGACGCAGCAGATTGTGTGTGAACAAGGAAGAAACCGAGGTGCGTCGATCCACACATGAATCCACCTAATACATCTGCTATATGTAGCAGCCCCTGTACGTTATCATCGCGTCAATCTGATATTTACTTGGTCAGATGTCTCTCGAAGTGGTTGAGTATTTTCAGGAAGAAGCGGCGGCATTAGTGGACGAAGTGCCCAACCATAAGGAGAGCTGCCACAGAGGCCATGATTATGGAGAGCAGGAAATTTTCATATGATCTTAGCAAGACTAGTTAACATCTTGGAAGGAGTTTTCTCAACCTATTCTATCGAGAAGTTATTGTAAAATCTATGCAATCTATCTTTTCAAACTATGATCACTAATATAAACAAAATATATTTTTTCCAACAGATTTGTGATGAAATCCAGCAACATAAGACAACACAGTAGCTAGTGGATTGTGCCGACAACGAAGACATCGTGGTGCGTCGATCCATGCACGAATCGACCTAATACAATTGATATATGTAGCATTGCCTGTTATCATCACGGTAGTCAGATATATATTTGCTTGGGAAAATTTCGCAGGAAGAGGCGACGACATTAATGGACCTGCCTGACCAAAAGGAGAGATATGACGACCTTAGTAAGAGTAGTTATCATCCTCGTGCTAAAAGTTTTATCATGACCAGTTCAGTCCATAAACCTAACAATCTCGGTTGGCTTTCCTACCTAGGTTCATGACACCAAACATCACCTGCCCCCTTTTGTTAGAGTAAACAGTGCATCCAGTTACTAGGCTGGGTGGCCACACATAAACTGATTAATTTGTCAGAGGTGCGCGTTGGTAGGTTTGTGAAGGAAAAGATCAAGATATTTCCATCAAACTAATAAAATGCTTCTATCACAAGATTTTTACAAAGAACCAACTCAGATAACAATCTTTTCTCATATATTTATGCATACTGTCTATATATGTCGGAGCTAGTTTCTGGAACTTGGTTTGGTGTGCCTAGTTTCTGAAATGTAGCAAAAATCATGTTTCTAGTTCTAAATTTAAGAAGAAAAATGACAATAATAAGTTTTTTTTAGAGAATGAGCCTCCTCATCAATTTCTAAACAACGGCTAATCAAATTTGCAAGAGTTTGGAACCAAAAAGAAGCGAAAACAAGACATGTAGGAAAATAGAGCTATCGGCAACCAAAAGAGCAGGTTCACAGCGGAGGAACAATAAACTAAGTCTCACATGCACCAGAAAGGGAGAGACCACAAGAACAACTCTACTAACAAACTTTTGCACATTCAACTTTTCACACCGTAATCCTGAGCACAACCGGGTTCCAACCATGGCCTCAAGCATATATACTCCTCCTGAATCACCAGATTGATCTTTAAGACCCCTTCTTCAACCCTTCCTCCATCTCGTCGTTTCTGCAAAATGCTCCAACTATTAGTCTCTAGAATACAATAACATGATCATCTAGGATTTTTTTATTAAAGCAAGAAGAGTTCCTAGTTTCCTTATTGTCCAATGAATTGTTGTCTCCGCACAGATAACCAATTTCCACTGAGACACGGGAAAAGAGTTAATCCACACACTAGACAATGGCGCCAACTATAACAACGGCGATGCCATGATCAATGGGGATGACGATGATCCCAACGACGGAGTATATAATTCGTAGGAGGAGGAGGAAGGAAGCCTCAGCCGCGATGAGTATGATGCTTTTGAGCAACCCCTTAAGGTACCCCAGCTCAAAACTCTTTGCAAGCGATTGGCTAGTACGACCAAAAGCATCAAAAAGAAGTCCCAACGTCTCAAGACCGAAGAAGATGAGCTAAACAGCTTATGGACTGAGCTCCTTAGGGCCGAGCAGGCTCGAGGACAAGCTCGAACAGACTGGTGCTAACTGATCTTCCCACAGAGAAACTTGCTGGACTAGATGGACGCGGAGACCAAGGAGGACGCGCTTTCAAAACGTGACTGGGTTGAAACCCTCGACTGTCCTCCCCGAGACAGAGATCGACAGACAGACACAGAAAAATATGCCCTCGAGAAGCATGGAGCCCGAGGTGGAGTCAACCCACCATGGACCACCACGAGATACGAACACAAGGAGAACATGCCCTTAAGGTCCAAAAACCAATACCGATCAATTTACAAGTCCAAGAAACGCCCACCTACTGGACAAACGGGATATTTGACGTAGCTAGCAAAGAACGGTGATGTGCGCGACTACACTTGGACCGCACAGTAACCATATCAGACGTACGCCACACGACTGCAAGTCGGAGGAGCTACACACCCTCAGTGCTTTACAGATGGGGTCATGCAACACCAATTCCCTGCTATTCCCGTAGGAGCTGTTGGATTTCCTCGAAGAGGAAGGGGTGATGTAGCACAAAAAAAGTATTTCCCTCAGTTAAGAACCAAGGTTTATCGAACTAGTAGGAGTCTACAAGCTAGCAAGATAAGCAGCACCCGCACTCAAATAAAATA
The DNA here is from genome assembly GCF_002162155.2 of Triticum dicoccoides. Classification (NCBI taxonomy): domain Eukaryota; kingdom Viridiplantae; phylum Streptophyta; class Magnoliopsida; order Poales; family Poaceae; genus Triticum; species Triticum dicoccoides. The sequence goes on along the minus strand of NC_041387.1, from coordinate 673,205,810 downwards.
AATTATTGCACCCGACTTGGTAAAGGGGTTGTCAATCCCCTCGTTTTGCTAGTTACAAGGTTAAAAGAAAATAGTGATAGACAGTGATGGCAAATGGCAAAATAGTAAAGAGAGTAATAGAGAAACACAAATAATAATACATAATGGACCCGGGGCCATAGGTTCAATAGTGACTTCTTTCTTGAAAGCTAGTAATGGCATCGTAAACAAATTACTGTTGGGCAATTGACAGATAAACAACATTCATACTATGATCATTATGGGATAATCTTGTATAGGCATCACGTGCATGACAAGTAGACCGTAATCCAACTGCATCTACTACTGTTACTCCACCCCAAGACCTCTATCCAACATGCATGTCAAAATATTAAGTTTGCAAGAAATAGGGTAACGCAATAAGCAAGATGACAGAAAGAAACCTAGCAAAAAGATCAATCCCGGTTGTTTTATCCTTAGTAGCAACAACACATCATGTTCCTTTGCCCCTTTTTGTCACTGTTCAAGATCACCGTGAGGTTGAACCCAGTACTATGCATCACCCCCTCTGAAGAATTACCCATTTATGTTCGCTAGAGAAGACAAATAAATCAAAAAGCATACATAGCTACTCAATCATACAACAAAGAAACATCAATTATGTTCAATGAAAAATTTGATCATAAATCCACAAATCATCGAACCACAACAAACACACCATAATAACTACATCGGATTGATCTTAGAGGAGATCATTATATTGAAGATTCCAATATATATATATATATATATAGGGAAAATCCATCCTATATATATATATAGAGAGAGAGAGACAGAGAGAGAGAGAAGAAGTCATCTAGCTACTACTAGATATGTGTACCCGTAGGTCCTCAAGGAACTACTCATATATCATTATGGAGGCAACAAGGTTGATGAAGATGGCTACCCCAATGGTTCCTCCCTTCGACAGAGCTCCAAAACAGGCCTCTAGATAGGCTTGTTTCGGAACAAAGTCTTACGACATCGATAAAATTCTCTCGTTTGTCTCTCTTAGGGTTCCGGGAATATTGGAAATTTATAGGCCAGGAATTAGGTCAAATGGAGCAGTAGGTCGGGACCCCACAAGCCTGGGTGGCGCGACTAGTGGTAGGCGTGCCCCCTGGGATTGTGGGCCCCTCGTCCATCTTCTAGTCAATTGCGTTTTCCACGCGTCATAACCAATGGCAGACATGATTGGGAAGAGAAGTCATCCTCCCTCCTCCCGCGCCACCACCGCAAGGCGACCGGGTGGACCCTCTATCCCACTAGCCCTGGATGCTGTTCGAGGGCGTGGCTGGGCAAAGCCCAGCCGTCTCTGCAGACGGCGGGGCCTCTGGGTCTTCTTGCCCATGCAGGGCTGGTGCGGGCCGGTGCCCCGGGCCAGAGCGTGGCGCTGGCCAAGCGCCACAATGGGTAGATGTGGTGCTGTGACGCCCTGCTGCCCACTTTCCCGCAGATTGGTGGATGGGCGCCCCTGGGCGCTTGCGATGGTTGCGTTCCGGGCTGCCAAATCCATATCCAGACGTCGCAGGCCGAGGGCAGGCAGGGCTACGGGCGGCTGCCGCCGTCGTGGCCTCGGCTGATGGCGGTGGAGGCTTAGCGGCGGTGGGATGGAGGGTGGGCTGGTCGGTTTCCGTTGCTCCAGCGGTGGACAATAGCGAGCAGCCCATGCGGGCTTCCCTGGTGAGCAATTTTAGTTGATGGTGGCTATTTACGAGGTCGTTCTCACCGATGGTCAGGTGTCGTTGGTGGCCTCGCGTGGAGCTGCACCGGCCACCGGGGTGGGGTGGCACATGGGGTGTTTGGTGGGAAGGTTCGCGAGAGTGATATGGGCGGCGTCAATGTGGTCGGGCCACCCGTCGCTGACAGAGGGGTGTGCCGGTCGTGGATGCGTCCGCTCCCCCTCCCCCTTACCATGCCGGTGTGCACTGCCATAGCTCCGATGGTGTTCGAGGCGGGATGTATGCTTCGGTCCCATCGGTTGGGGGCTGCCTTTTGGACCAAAGGCGTACACTTTGGCTGGTCTCGGAAGGGTTTGGAAGCAGGGCAGCGGCCTTGGCGACGTTGGTGGGCGGAGCATGCGTCTCATGTGCAGGAGGGCAGCAATGTCCACACAAGTGGCTTGGTTGCAGGTGTTAAGCGGAGCTAGGTTGCGATTGAGGTGTGTAAACGCTGGGGTACATCACTTGCCAAGTCCATGTATTGGCCGATGATGTCGGCGTCCGTTGACAACGTATCCTTCCTATAGGTTCCGTTTCGGTGTACTGACTCCTGTCGTCTTGCTCCAGATGAAAACTTGATGTGTATGATCGGTCGGTGGCCGCTATCAGTGGTTGTACCATTCTACGAGGCACCATTTTGGAGTCTTGGCTTCGTTCTCCATCTCACCTCTCCATTCTGGTTCATGGTGGATGTCTCCGTCGGCTCCAAACAGTCTTCTTCGCATATCTGTAGTTAGCTTGCTAGTCGGTGGGGTGCTGTGTCGGTGCCCGGCACCTTTGTATCTTGTCTTGCGTGTCTGTTGTGTGCAGTGATGGCGTCTGTTTGTATTGGTCTACTCGGTTGTAATGCGGTGATGGTTGCTTTATAATATAAAGCGGGGAACCCCTTTTTCATCATAACCAATGGCAGGCATTATAGTACATCACATGTATTGCACACAAGCACTATATATGTAGAATTTCCCGAGGTGTTCAACCAAACCAGCAAACTGAAATTAAATTACTAGATGATCATTTATTGTATCGGAGAAGGGGAAAAGAACCATTAATTTTTTTTTGTTATGGGAAATACGTCACATAATAACCAAAGTAGCATACGACATCATATAAGATTGATGAAAAAAGATATTGTTGATTATTCATAACTCTGAAATACATTCATGGCTTGTAGACACACAGCGGCATGACATATTCTCCATTTATTTTATAGATAGGGATGCTTGAGAAATTCAACCAAATCCTTGGTTTATGCGATAATCTTCCGTTTATCAACAAATGTCTGACTTAGTTGTGGTTGTTCTCCCAAAATTGAGCCTGCAGATAGTCTATTGTATTCTTTTCCACCTGAAATGCCTCGGCAAGAACATCATCTGATATTGGTGGGTCCGACCCAAACACCGCATTGGCAATTGTGATAGCCCCTGGGTTCTGGCTGCTGAGCGCGGCAATTGCAACAGCGGGCTGGTGGGGGTTGGGGTTGAATTGGAAGTGGAAGAGTCCCACGGGGAAGACAAACACATCACCTTTGTGGAGCAACTTGGAGAGGAACTTGTTTCTGTTGGGGGCGGGCTGGTTGGATGTGACAAAGCCAACATAGAGTGTCCCCTCGAGCACCGTGAGGATCTCAGTGGCACGAGGGTGCGTATGTGGTGGGTTCTGACCCAAGGGAGCATAGTCGATGCGCGCAATTGAGATGCCGAGGGTGTTGAGTCCAGCAATCTGCATGACGTTGATCAAAGTGACGTTGGATCCAACCTTGTTGGTCACCCTAGGCTTGTCGAGGTTGGCTGCCTTGAAGAAGTCATCAGCGTTGACCTCCATCGGGTTCTTGCAAACAAATCCGTTGACACGCACTGGTGCATAGAGGAGACATAACATGTAAGCTCAGATCTCACAAAGTTGTTTCGACTTGCATATAATTTCCAAAAAATCATTTCAACATATGTGTTTTGTGAAAACATGATGAGAAACTGGATAGTACCTGGCGACACAAAAGTCCTGGAGTGGGCCAGGATCAGAGGCCATGGCGCCCTGCCATGAGACCAAGGCAAGAAGAGCAGCAAGCAAAAAGATGGAAGAGGAGGTTGCCATTTGAGTTTAGTTTCTTTGGCTCTTCTTTTCTTGTGTTTGTGGCCTGAGTAATGCTTTGAACATGCAGGGGGTGTATGTGTTTATATAGGCGCAGTGAGCTGCGTGCGAACTCGGGAGCAATAGACATAGTCAGGTGGAGCCGACCAACATATTGAAATGGTCTCTGGCTGTTGATTAAACAATTTTGCATAAACTTTACAAGGTCCCCTTTACACGTTTTCCCATCAATGAAGCAATGCAGCGTATACATACAGATAGATAAAGCAACTCTATGTGATGTACGACTCAGTAGTAACTTGGATTGTTTCTCCATGTCACCCGAGTCTCCATAATGCATGCAGGGCTAATTCCAGGAAAGTTCACCACCTGTCACCATTATTAATTAAGGAAAAGATTTATAAACAAGAAACGTCCGGCAAGAGAAAGAAATGAATTCCACTAGTTTAATTATTATTTTTGTGAATGAATTACTCTACTTTAATTAAATATCTAAATATCCTGCGTTTCTATCATACTACCTGGTGAATGGTCATAGTCTGAACTGGTGCACACAAAATCAGTCAAAGAGCAGTTGAGAAAAGCCAAGTCATGCAAGGTAATCAATCGTTTTCTAGCTCGAGGCCGACATGCATAGATAAAGTCACCTACTAATGCGTGTGCTTCATGGGTGCATTCTCCTTCCAAACACATATAGAGTGACTACTCCTCCTGTTCTTTCCACAAGTTGGTACAGAATGTGTAAAATCAAGCTTTTCAAATTATAAAATTATATATTTTGCAACAGATATGTCATGAAATCCACATAATAATGCACCCATTGTCATCACGTCAATCAGATATTTACTTCGTCAACTTTCTCACGCAGTGGTTGAGTATTTGCAGGACGAAGCAACGACATTAGTGGACGTGCCTATCTAACCTATGACCTTGGAGCTGAGCAGGAACATTTCGTATCATCTTAGCAAGAGTAGTTTGTTTCCTCTTGCTACGAGTTTTATCATCACCACTTCGGTGCATATATAAATATAACAATCTAGTTGGCCTTCCTGACTTGGCATTCAACACACAAGACCTCACCTGCTTCTTTTTTTTTAGTAAACAGTACATCCAACGACTAGGCCAGGCGCTGCTCGATCATAAACCGATTAATTTCTTGGAGGTGCGCGTTTAAGTTTCCATACAGATAAGACATTTCCATGATACAAATAAAATGCTTCTATCACAAACTTGTTACAAGGAAATGCAGAGATTCGTCGTCCCTGTCCCTCTTTCGATCATGCAGCATGCATGAAGCAAAAAGGCAAATATTATCATAATTTTTCAATATTTCACTATAAACTGAATATTTGGCACATGCAGACATACAAAATGAAGTTAAATCGATTACATAGACATATATACCTTATATAGTTCATCATAGATCGGCCACCAAAATATATAACATGTGCCAATGAAAGCTTGTAAACAGCTACCGTTGGATGTAAAGTGTACGGGCCAGACCTACATTCTGTTGTACCACGTTTTCTTTTGCAAAAGAACGCCCGCCCGTGTGGTTGTCTCTTTAGAGCATTTCTAGCAGATCCTGCAAAACGCCACGGCCACTATAGTAACTGCCATTTTACAGGACCTGGGAGACAAATTGTCCCACACAGGTCCCACAAAATAGCCCATCCCGGATTTGTTTGGGGGGAGCGGTATATTTTGGCACTGCCACCGCATATGTTCAGTCAACCCCCCTCCCATTTGTTTTTCCCCTATCTCTGGAGCAACTTGGCGGGAGGGACATTTCAGCTCCTTTCTTGCCGCCCCACCCCACCACCGCCGCCGCCGATCTTCTCGTCCCCACGCCTTCTTGCCTTGTCGCACTGCCAATTGACGGCATGGAGCACATAAAGCCACCGCATTCGGTTTCCCCACCGTTGCACCGACCCCATCGTTGCTGCCTCGACCTTCCGTGCCTCTTGTGACCAGCTTCCCCACCGCCGCACCAACTTCTTATACCGCCGGAAGAAGCGGAAGCGGGAGGGCAACCACGTCGTCCATGTAGCCGTCCTCGCCGCCATTGCCAACTTCTTCCACCATGCTCCCTCCCGTCTCAGTAGCCAGCTCGAGGATGGGCACCTTCTCTACTCCCACCGGCGTACGGCCGAAATCACAATCCAAGGGAGGTGGTGGCGGTGGTTTCGGCAATGGAGGAAGTCATGGTGCTTTCGGCGATGTAGGTTATGGTGGTGATGCTTTCATCAATGGAGGAGGTGGTGGTGATACTTGGCCAATGGAGATGATGATGGTACTATTTCCGTCAGTGGTGGTGGTGTTTCTTCGGCCAATGTTGATGATCATGGTGGTGCTATGGCCGGTGGTGGTGGCGGTGATCTTGGCAATAATAATGTTGCTTGATTTGATCATGTTTAATTTTGCTCGACTGAAACATTATTTTGGAAAAACTTGCTGCCTCTTATATTGTGCATGCTTCAACTTCTTATATTGTGCATGCTTCCGTACAAGTTTTATTATGTGTATTGCATCCACTCTACGAATTTGTAGTTGATGTTAATATGAAAATGAAATTTCATTTGCGGTACCGCCAGGGCTCTGGCACGGAACAGATCTGCTTCGCCGGAGCCATCGCGGTACCGCAAATCAGCTTTCGGAGGACTGTTTTGCAGGATCTGCTAGAGATGTGGCACATGGCATGGCACATGTGCTGGACTGGACGCACAGACGTGTGTGCAACAAGGAAACATTCTTGTGGCCCGACGAGGACATTGACTCCTCTGAGTGGGGGTGTAGGTGAGAGCCTGACTTATTAGGGATGATAGACTACTCATATCAACAAGGAATTCCTTCTTTTTCCGGAGCGCATTCGGAAGGAACTCCAAAGTTACGTGTGCTCGGCTTGGAGCAATTTCAGGATGGGTGACCAACTGGGAAATTGGTCTCGAGTGGGGACAAAGTGCGCAGAAAAGACTAGTATCGATCTATGGGGGCAGACTAGATTCCACCAGGAGTAACCACCACCGGTAGCTGTGTCCGGGACGTTACAAGTTGGTCCACACTTGTAATTGTAATTCACATTAGATTGTTATTCATGAATTGTTCGGACATGTACAGATGATTACTTATTGGTTTAGATGTGTCTCTGTTTATTGTGACTCTAAAGTATTAGTAGTGGATTGTTCTAACCATCATGCACTTTGAATCATATTGCCTTATAACTATACAAAAATTATCGCACCTATGGAGTCAGAGGGTGAAGTGAGCACTACTATGCCATTGCAGCTCGTTGAGGTACTAGGGCCAATAGAATGTTCAGGCTTGAGGCAAGCGTTCAACTATAGATTCAGACTAGAACCATCATATAGAGGTAGCAATAACAGGATATAAGCTTACACTGCGGGAAGCGCATCATAAAAGCAGCATCTAGCATTGCCGAGCAAATACCCTATGTGGTGAGAATAGGGGGCAGTAATTTGGCTTTGATTCCGAGCACCGGAGCCTCCGTGTCAGGGAAGCACTTGGCCCCAGGCAGCTCCGTCACGGTGCCGTCCTTGCTCACGGCGACTGGGTACGTGAGAAGGTGCCCAGGGAGGTCGTCGTTGAGCTCATCGCTGGCATAGAGGTCCCAGTACTTGTCAGCCATCTTGTTCACCCTCTGGACGCACTCCAGGCTCCCAGGGTTGAGGAAATCGTCGTGCAGCATGCCCAGGTGCTCGTACCACAGCGACATCCGAAAGCCATGGACCTGCCCTCTGGCAACCTGGCCTTTGGCGTTTAGGTGGTGCGGCTGGAATGCGCCCATGGCGATCTCCGAGTCCCTTCCCCCGTCCATGGACCGCTGGTTGATGTTGGCAGATCCGATGATGATGTATTCGTCATCAACTGGAAATCAAACATACTAAATGTTTAGCCAGATTTAAGTAACTTGGACCACATGAGCCATGTCCTGACAGTTTAAAGTTGGATGAATTAGTTTTTAGTGACAGTATCTGGTATATTTCCGACACCAATAGCGTGGAGATACTTATGGTCTATTGTAAAAAGAATCAGGTAGACATGCGTGTATGTTATTAATTATTAGCACATTTCAATGATGACAATAATTAATTCTGCTTATGCTTCAAAGATAGGAGTATTAATTGGAGAAATGAAATGTCATGTAAGTGCCTACCATGTGCAAAAAGAATTCATGCAACATGGTGAGGCTGGTGGGCATATACCTACGTACCTATCATCATCTTGGAGTGAACATAGATCATGAACCGCCGGGCCTTCTGCGCCCTTTCATAGCTTGACTCAGGCAATGGACGATCAGCGGGTTCATACTCTTCGCTCCTCTTCACTTCCCTGTTCCCCAAGCAAAAGAAGGTGAGGTAGTCCTTGGGGTTCGCGTCGATCCCATTGGCCTCAAGTGCGATGGCAATGTCATAGTACATCATGTCCATGGTCCTTCTCTGCCAATCTAGTATTGCCTGCATGGATTTCTTTTCCGGGTCACCTTCCGGCCACATTGGCACCACAACATAGACCACGAAATGTTCACCAGCCTCAATCTTGCTCACAATCTTGAGCGAAAGCTCTCTGGGAATCAGATGCAGTGCCTCGATATCCTCCGGCTCTATGCCGTCGGCTTTCCACGCGAATGAGCTGCCAAGGAAGTACTGGTTCTCGATGTAGATGAAGTGGTTCGCGCGGCGTATCGCGTGGATGTAGGCGTCCTGGATGCTCCTGTCAATGGTGCTGTTCTTGCCACTCACAAGGCCCGATCGGGCGGCTTCCTCGGGAGTGGTAGGAAAGCCGCAGCTCGCTCCGCCGTCGATGGACCGGAACACCTGCACGTTCCACGCCTCCTGGTCTTCGGGGAACGTCACGGCGGAAGGCGGGATGATGAGGCTCGCCAAGGCGTTCAGATCCACGAGGAGATCACGGTCGCCACCTTGCTTCCTCCACCGCTGCTCGAAGTTGTAGAGGATGTCCCACGCGGCCGGACCTTCGATCCTGGCATGGATGTCGTGCCATGGCTGCCTCGGACCGCCCTTGTCGATGGACGCGTCGGCAATGCTGATTTGGTGGAAGTCGTTTCGGTGCGCCGTGTCCAGCGTCCTGAACAGGGAGTGGAACTGCGTGTCGTAGCGCCCGTCGCAGAGGTCGAGGCCGCCGACGAAGCTGACTATGCGGCGGCGGCTCGAGCTGCCCCTCACCGGCATGTCGTGGTCGACCGCGATGATCTTCTGGTGGTGGCTGATCAGGCAGGCGGTCTCCAGGCCCATGACGGCGCTTCTGCCGGCGTCGGGGTTCCGCGGGCAGAGGACGCACCGCACGTCGGTGCCGCGGAAGTAGCTCGCCGTCACGGCGTCGTGCGTGTCCATGTACCCCCATGTCATGCCGAGGGACTCGACGGAGGTGCGGTCGTCCCAGACCAGCATGAGCACGCGCACGCCCTCGCTGGCCTTGCGCTTGAGGAGCTCGCCCAGGGTGGCGTCGCCGCCGGGGCGCGGCCGGGCGGCGTCCCGTACCAGCGTGATCTCGGTGTACACGGACCAGCCGGTGATGTACACGAGGTGGCGCGCGTCGCTGATGGCGTCGAACACGTCCTCCCAGCACCGTCCCTGCTGGTAGCTCCGGCCGCCGGAGAGCGGGATCCTGGGCGCGAACGCGTCCGGGGTGTGCGCGTCCTGGTACAGCGTGACCCTGCACCCCGGCCGCTGGGAGAAAAACGTGTAGGGCACCCCAGGGTTCCGCGCGCTGCCGACGCCGGCGCCCCACTCGCCGCGGTTGGCGGCGACGTCGCAGAACCTGAGCCGCACCTGAATCGTGGGCCCGTGGGGGAGCTTCTGCTTGGTCGCGTCGAGGATGTCGAGCCGGCGCTCGATCTCATGGCCGTCCTCGGCGTCGAGCAGCTCCCGGACAGGGAGATAGGCGCGGCCGAGGAGCGTGGCGCCGATGGGCTGCGCGGCCTTGACGGTGAAGACGACGTGGGCGGCGAAGTGCGCGCAGTAGATGTGGAAGTCCTCGTACCAGCGCGGGTTCACCGGGTCGCCGGCGAGGACCCGCGTGCGGCCCACGCGCGCCCTGCCGAGGTCGATGGTCGCGTAGAGCCGCGTCGACCCCTTGCCCCGCCCGATGCTCTCCTCGAGCCCTTCCACCAACTGCATGCCGCATGCGTATCATATCATTTTTTAAAGAAATTTCGCTTTCAACTACAGAAACCAAGAATTTCTCTACTGCCGAACAAGATTGCAGACCTCTGGGCTCGAACTTCTTTATTTTCTACGTACGCAATCTACTCTGCTTACACTCTGCCGTGGTTGAAGCCAGGCAGGGATAATGAGGGGGAGTGACCGACCGACCTTGCGGAGGATCTCGGGGGCGCCGCCGGTGGCACGGTCGGGGTGGGTGAGCTTGTCGGCCTCCAAGATGGTGGCGTGGAGGGTGCCGTGCAGCAGCCGGTGAGCCATTGCCGCGCCGCCTCACCTCCCCAAGAGAGCTTCACTTCAGGTTGTCCCAAGAAACGGAGGAAACAAAAATATGCGCCAAGAAGGCCGAGGCAAAGGGGCCTCTGTCCAATAGGAGAGAGACACACACAGAGACATCGGAGAAAGACGACGGGGGCGCGCACTATCTCATCTGCGTCCCGTCATTTGACAGAGCGGGACCAAAGCAGTAGCGGCTGCCTGCCACTGTTTGGTGCTCCATCGTAGGATGAGAATCGAGGGAGAGGACGACGGACGTCCACGCGGCACCCACTCATGGTCATCATGGTCATGGTCATGGCATCACAAGCGCGCACTATCATGTGCTATATATCACTATGGTCAAGCGAGCATTCGATTAATCGCACATCGCTACGGGTAGCCCGGCCCACATCTCGTATCTTATCCGCCAGCTTTACTTTTCAATCCACACAATCTTCTAGCATAGCGCACGCAGTGTATGTGTACTCGACAGTGAAATATTCCTTCTTGGCTTCATTTCTCGATCGACTCAATATAAAAGGGAAACTAGCGTAACAGTTTACCTAATAAGAGTACAGTTTATTTTAACATATCTTGTAGTGATGGCCTGATGACCACCACCATAGGAACAAGATTCTGGGACCAACCACCATAACATTTCTCGATAAACAAACCTCTCTCCCCTTTCTCAGTAGCATCTCACCTTATTAAT
>NC_041387.1:673193607-673194238 GCF_002162155.2 Triticum dicoccoides | reverse complement strand
GCACAATGGTTCGCCACAACGACTCCGACCATCGGTAGGATGCGGGTTGCTCAACGCCGATGCCACTTCGACATCGAGCTCGTCCTCCAGTTGACGGGGGCTCCCGCCGTCACCTGGCTCGGGTCACCGATGACATCTCTGAGGAGAAAATGCCATTAGTGAGCTGGCCGGACACAACATGCATGCGGAGCCATCTGTCCATGTGTCTCTGATGTCGTTCATGCCTCCTCTACATCGCCATACGTTCGGACGTTTTCGGTGCGCATCGGACACTCGACCACAAGCGGAGAGCCCACCACATCCCAAAATACCGGCCTGAATAAAGTGTGGCACCCTTCCTTATAAGGAGGTCCTAGCGTCCTCCCATATCCGAGGTGGGACCAAAGTCACTAGCGTTGCTCAAGGTCAGCTTCCTGACAAGGAGTAGATGATGGTCGCGGTTCCTGACAAGGAGCAGGTGATGATTGCGGCTACGACTGTGTGCTTGAAGGTGCACGTCGCGCCGCCTATGCCGTAGCCGGTGCCGGGCTCCGTCGACTTTGTCTGCACACATTGGCCAGTCCATGCTCGAGGCGGCAACCGATAGTGCCGCACAGGCCGCTGCCGACGCGGCGATGGCGGCCTCCATTTG
>NC_041387.1:673187532-673193597 GCF_002162155.2 Triticum dicoccoides | reverse complement strand
GCGGGCTCCTGCAACGGCCGCGCAACCAGCCGGTGGCTATGAGGATCGGAGGAGGATCCATGACTATGACCGGCCAGCTAGCTTCATCGTGTTGTGTAGTATAGTCTTGCTGTGCCACATTTTGGAGGTACGACGACGACGCGAAGTAAATCGTAGCCTTGATCGAAATCGGCTCACGTTATATATTTTGGTGGTCGATCGATGATGAACTATATGAGTGATATATGTCTATATAGTATATACTCGATTTAACTTCATTTTGTACGTGTGCATGTGCCAAATATTTAGTTTACAGTGAAATATTGAAGAATTATGATAATATGTGCGTTTTTGCTTCATGGTGCATGATCGAAAGAGGGACAGGGACGACCAAACCCTGCATTTCCTTGTAACAAGTTTGTGACAGAGGCATTTTATTTATCTCATGGAAATGTCTTGTCTGTATGGAAACTTAAACGCGCACCTCGAAGAAATTAATCGGTTTATGATTGAGTGGCGTCTGCCCTAGTCGTTTTGGATATGTACTGTTCACTCTAACAAGGAGAAGCAGGTGAGGTCTTGTGTGTTCACTAGTAGAAAAACACCTAATAGTCCCGGTTCGTAAGGGCCTTTAGTCCCAGTTCATGAACCGGGACTAATGGGTCGTTACTAATACCTCCACCCATTAGTCCCGGTTCAAACACGAACCGGAACCAATGTGCCTCCACGTGGCCCTGTGCGCCGAGCCCAGTCAGGGGGCCTTTGGTCCCGGTTGGTGGCACCAACCGGGAGCAAAAGGCAGCCACGCGTCAGCATTCCAGTGGCTGGGGTTATTGTTTTTTTTTGAAAGGAGGGGGGGGGGGTTGGGGGTTTTGGGAGGTTAATTTAGGTGTTTTATATATTGTGTTAGCTAGCTAATTAATAGAGAGAAGTGTCCTCTCTTATGTCCGTGCTTGGTCGACGCTACGTACTATATATACATAAGTGATCGAGAGAACCATTGAGTACAGACGTTCGTCATGCATACCGAGAGAAGTGATCGATCGACCTCTCCTTCTCCGAGAGATTGGTCGAACAACAATATAGCATGTATCCGATGCTACTGGCTACATACATGTACAATATGTATAAGATCTCTTAATTACAATCCCCTAGCAATTGAAATCAATTTCCACATGGTATTCTCCGGCTTTATTGATGACGTGGTCAAGAAAGAATCCCGCCAATTCCTCTTGAATTGCTTTCATGCGATCTGGTTCTAGGAGTTCATTCCGCATCTGCCACGTCTAATTTGAAGAAGGGGGTTAATTAATACATATATATGAATGAAACTCAACAGAAATGATGGTGTAATAAAATGAAATTGTGAATATTATTGCTTACGCACTTCATATTGTCTTTGAGAGTAGCCCCGCTTGTTTTTCAAAGTCGCGTTGTGGATGAACTCGCACACGTAGTATCCACAGAAATCATTCCCTTCTTCCTGTCACAAGCACTTTACGAGAAATAGAGGCCAATCAAACTGATAATGAAGCATTATAAATGGCATTGATAAAAGTATAGCTATAGAATCAACGGGAGATGCGCGCAACTAGCTAGCCAGTAGTACTTACTTTCGGGTATGTATATCGCAGCTCCTTCGGCAATCCCGGAGCTTGTGCGGTGAACTGTTTCCAAACCCTGCAAGACAAAGAAAATAATTATTATTACTTGAGATATCAGGAATGAACAAAAAGTTGCCGATATGGTGCGATAATGATCGATTGAACTTACTTGCTGAGCTTTTCAGTCATGTCCGCATAGGATTTGGGATCTTTCCGTCTCGAGTCTAAAACGGTTACTAGTCCACGCTCAAGCTTAATCTCCAGAAGAATATATTGGTACCTGCGCACGCATGCATAACTCATCAATTACATTACTATAACCTCGCTCGAGTAATAAGGAAAACCGAATATGCACACGACAGTAACACTCCCGTTGTAAGGAAAGAGTATGGTATCTTTGTTTTGATTTTTGATCAACGATTGTAGCACGTTGTCCTCGGCCTCTCTGACGTCCTTTTTAACCAGAAATTCATATATGATATTTGTGTTAATGAACCCAATATCATAATTTTTTTGTTTTTTGCACTCGACGATCTTCAATCTGCATAATATATTAAGGATAATTAATTATAAATACATGAAATGAAAGAGCCGAGCTATATATAGAGACTTAATGACAGAAATAGTACTTACAGATAGTAGCAAAAGACCATTAGTTTATCGAGGGCCTTTTGATTGAAGAACGCGAAGAACTCATCAAATGGAACAGTCAACAGATCATTTGCAACGAGGTCTTTCTCCTCTTTAATATTCAGATACAAAGCATTCGTACCCTCAGACTCTCTGCAGGTTTCCATGTACCAATTATGGAATCTTAGCATCATTATTGCCAGAGATTTTTCATCTTTGACGAGAGGCTTCCCGTACTCGTATCTGTGTTCGTCCACCTCCAAGAAATCAGGAAGTTGATCGTCAGGCAGGTAATCTGCAAGATTGCCATAACCGGCCACCGTCCCCGGAGCATTAGACACATTGAGCGGGGGGCACGATTGCTGTGCTTGTTCGCTGAGCTGGGCAATTTTTTTCCCCTTTGCTCGTTCTTTTAACCTTTTAGCACTGACAGTAGTTCCCAACCGCTGGGCTTGGAGATATGTCTGTTCAGTAATGCGCTCATAGTTGGTTCTCGGCGGAGACTTTGGTGGTTTCCTCAGGGCATCGATAGTGCGCTTTGCTTTCACCGGATCTACCTTCTCCTCCGGAGGTGGATGTCTCTTTGCTTTCACCCCTTCAAAGAACTCCTTCACGTGGGTCCGCACAATCCTATCGTTTCCCTCCTCGGTCCTCTCGTACGGTAACTTCTCTAGAGGCTTGAGAGGTGTACCGTATCTGTATTGCCTCCCGCCTCTGGTTGTGCTGCTAGACGCCGGAGCAGACGGAGCGGCTGCGGCGTGTGTCTTCTTTCGTGCTTGCTTACGAGGCGGAGGAGAAGGAGTACGACGCGCCGGAGCAGCCGGGGCGGCGGCGGGTCTCTTCCGCCCTTGCTGGCAAGGCGGAGAAGGAGGAGGCTGCTGGCTGCTCGGGAGCGCCGGCGCAGGCGGAGAAGGAGGTGGAGTGCCGCCACGCGCCGGAGAAGGAGGCGGAGTGCCGCCACGCGTGCCCTGATCGACACTCGCCGGACGAGGAGGCGGTGGAGGAGGTGGAGTGCCCTGACTCACCGGAGGAGGAGGAGGAGGCGGAGGCGTCCAGTTCGGAAGGTTGATGAGCTCCTTCCACCATAGGCATGGAGTCTTCACAGCAGAACCCAGCCTAGTCTCCCCTTCACCGGTAGGGTGGTCAAGCACGAGGTCCTCAAATCCCTCCGTTATTTCATCCACCATCACCTTAGCATATCCTTCTGGAATCGGCTGGCAGTGATAAGTTGCTCCGGATCCACTAGGATAAACAGAGCCAACAGCCGCCTTGACCTTCAAATTCATCCATCGCGCCATAATGTGGCAATGTTGAGACTCCGTGATAGCATCCACGGGATAGCTGGCAGGAGCCATCAAGACATGCTCCGGCTGAAGCAGCTCGGTGGAAGCCACGCTGCTTCTCCGCTGAGATGGCGGGGTAGCTTCGGGGGAAGCTTCGACAGGTCGTTTGTTGCGATCTGCTGCTTCTCGTTCCTCTAGACCCATTACCCTTTCGTGCAGCGCCTGCAGTTGGCCCTGCTCCAGTTTCTTCCTCCTCTCGTGGGTTTTGTAACCCCCTGCGTCCGGAAAACTAACCTTCCACGGAATGGAGCCTGGCGTGCCTCGTGTCCGTCCAGGGTGCTCAGGATTCCCGAGGGCCATTGTGAGCTTGTCCTTCTCCCGGTCTGGTACGCACGTCCCTTTCTGCGCTGCATTGATATACTTCCGAAGGTTCTTGACTGGTATTTCCAGTTGCTCGTCCGTCCAATAGCACATCCCTGATTCAGGGTCCAAGGTTCCGCTAGCCCCGAAGAACCAAGTCCGGCAACGGTCTGGCCATCTGATTGTCTCTGGTTCGATCCCTTTTTCAAGCAGATCATTCTCAGCCTTGGACCACTTTGGCCGGGCTTTGAGGTAGCCACCTTACCTCGTGCGATGGTGAAGCTTCTTCTTCGCAGCATTTTGCTTGTTCGTCGCCGACATCTTCTTACTCTTTTCCGATGTCTTGTGGGCCACAAATGCGGGCCAGTGATCTTTGATCTTCTCATATTTGCCGATGAATTTTGGTGTCTTTTTTTTCGACAAAATGGTTCAACTCTTTCCTCCACCTCCTGAATAGGGTTGCCATCTTCTTAAGAGCACAAGACTTAATTAATTGCTCTTTAAATGGCTTCTCTGGATCCTCCTCTGGCGGTAGGGTGAAATTTGCCTTCAGCTGAGTCCAAAGATCTTATTTCTGCATATCATTGACATAAGACACCTCAGGGTCGTCCTTAGGCTTATACCATTGCTGGATGCTGATCGGGATCTTGTCCCTAACAAGAACCCCGCACTGAGCAGAAAATGCGTTCTTTGTCCGGATGGGTTCGATCGGTTTGCCGTCGGGCGTGATTTCTATGATCTCAAACCTTTCATCCGAGCTCAACTTTTTCTTCGGGCCTCGTCTCCTTACCGAAGTTGTGCTCGATCCGGAGGGCTAGAAATTAAAAGGAAGAAACATGAGAGTAATTAATATGTGTACATATACCAAAACAATGAATGCATCAATTAACTAGTCAGCACGGGCTTAACTAATATATATATATACCTGGCCGGACTCGGTTCGGTCACCGGAGCAGTCAGCACGGTTTCCTTCTTGTACCTCCATTGGGTCATCACCGGAGCCATCATGAACATAGCCCTCTTCTTGTACCGGCATTAATGGGCCGGAGCCATCATGAACATATCCCTCTTCTTCACCCAGTCCTTCCTCACCAACGACGTCGATGAAAAATGATGCAACAACATCAGTTCCTTCTGCGATCATCTCCCCCAAATCTGTTGCTTCGTCTCGGTAGTGCTCCATAGTTTCTGCAAATATTTACAACATGTCAATTATTATTCAAAAACATGGTACAGATGAATATATATTAGTGGCAAACGTAGAACTAGCTAGCTAATCACAATAAGGAATCATGTTAGTGGCCTCGACGCTGCTTATCTAGGGTTTGGGATCGCCTCGACACAACGCTTCAAGGGTTTGGGGTGGCCTCGACGACAACACTCTTTTAACTTGGTAAATTTGGGTGGCCTCGAGAGTTTTGGTCCAGCGAGAGGGCCGAGGGGGGGTGCTTCCCTTGTATAGGTTATCACGGTCGGGAGGGGGTATATATATCGACCGCCCCTCATGTCGAAGTTATCTCGAGGGGGCGGCGAGGGCGAAGGCGAGCAGCCTGACGGCGACAGACCCGATAAAACATAAGAAAACGAAGAAGAGATAAAAAGAGGAGAAGAAGAAAGCAATAGAGGAGAAGATCGAAGAAAAAAAAGAAGGAAAAAAAGAGGAGAAGAAGAAAGGAATAGAGGAGATTTTTCTATTTTTTCTTCTTCTCCTCTATTCCTTTCTCCTTCTCCTCTTCCTTTTCTTCTTTTTTGTTCTTCTTATTTATTTCTCCTCTATTCCTTTCTTTCTTCTTCTCCTCTTCTTTTTTTTCTTCTCCCTCGAGAAAGGAAAATAATTAAGGAAAAGGAAGAAAAGAGGAAGAAGGAAGAGAAGGAAGAAGAAGAAGAAAGGAATAGAGGACAAGCAGAAAAAATCGATTTTTTTCTATTTTTTCTTCTTCTCCTCTTCTTTTTCTTCTTTTTTCTTCTTCTTATTTATTTCTCCTCTTCTTTTCCTCTCCTCTTCTTCTCTTTTCTTCCTCTTCTTATTTTCCTTTTTCCTCTCATTCTTTTTCTTCTTCTTCTTCCTTCTTCCTTCTTCCTCTTTTCTTCCTTTTCCTTATTTTACTTTTTCCTCTACACTAACCTAATTAAAATGCACTAACCTAAAATCGATATCTACTAACAACCTAAATAAAAAATTAATACATATATGAAAAAACATATATAA
>NC_041387.1:673186050-673187088 GCF_002162155.2 Triticum dicoccoides | reverse complement strand
CAGGGGCGTGGCCGGCGACGACGGCGACGGTGACGGCGACGACGGCGTCGGCGGGGGCGGCCGGCGGGCGGCGTCGGGGCAGTGCCTGGCGGCGACGGGGCAGGGGCGACGACGGGGGCGCGCGGACGGCGTCTGGGCGGCGCGTGGACGGCGGCTAGGCGGCGGGCGGTGTCGGGGGCCCGCGGACGGCGTCGGGGCGGCGCGCGGATGGCGTCTGGGCGGCGGGCGGCGTCGGGGCAGCGGACAGCGTCGATCTGGGCAGCCTGGCGGCATCGTCGGGCGGCAACTGGCGATGTGTTCGTCAAATTTTCCTAAGTGTTGTATATATACCAAGGGCATTGATCCCGGTTCGTGACTCCAACCGGGACTAATGCCCCCTTTAGTCCCGGTTGATACCACCAACCGGGACCAAAGGCCTCTTTTTAGTAGCCCAACGGGCGGGAAGCGGCGACCTTTGGTCCCGGTTGATGGCACCAACCGGGACTAATGCCCCCCCCCCTTTATTCCCGGTTGGTGCCACCAACCGGGACCAAAGGACCCTGTGGTGCCCGCGTCGGGGCCAAAGTTTAGTCCCACCTCGCTAGTTGAGAGGGGCGCGCAGTGGTTTATAAGCCCCACTGCCGCACCCCTCTCGAGCTCCTCTCCACCGTAGGCTTGCGGGCCTATATGCTACTGCTTTGCCTGATGGGCCTGCTGGGCCGACTGCGGGCCTGAATCCTGACCCATGGTTGGGTTTCTAGTCGTATTCAGGCCGTGGGGGCCCAGTAGGAGGCAATTTTTTTTTCTTTCTTGCTTTATTTATTTTATTTTGTTTCTACTTACAACAAAATACTTATTATTGCTATTTTTAATTATTTTCTAGTTTTTTTGTTTAGTTATCTGCATTATTTATTTTCTTTTATTTTTTGCTTAAGTTTTTAATTCTTTTTGCTTTTAGTTCTGGAAAAATTATAAACTTTATGTTAGTGCCATTAGTTTTCAAATTTGAAAACACTTTTTTTTGTTTTTTTGTATTCTTTCTTGCTTTATTTATTTTAT
>NC_041387.1:673169281-673185654 GCF_002162155.2 Triticum dicoccoides | reverse complement strand
ATTTATTTTATTTTGTTTGTACTTACAACAAAATACTTATTGTTGCTATTTTTAATTGTTTTTTTTGTTTTCTCCATTATTTATTTTCTTTTGTTTTTTGCTGTATTTTTTAATTCTTTTTGCTTTTAGTTTTAGAAAAATTATAAACTTTTTGTTAGTGCCATTAGTTTTCAAATTTGAAAACACTTTTTTTGTTTTTTTATTTTCTTTCTTGCTTTATTTATTTTATTTTGTTTGTACTTACAACAAAATACTTATTGTTGCTATTTTTAATTACTACGAGGGCCAAACCATAAGACATTAAAGCATTTCAAATGAACTATGAAAAAGTTGAAAGTTGACATGGTATCATAAATTCACCCACATAGCATGTGCATGTACAAAACGGACAATGGTATCATACTCGTGTGTTACAAAGTTGGCATGGTATCATCATAATAGTTGTGGGAGAAAGTCTTCACTTTTTCTTCGCTTGTGTCATTTGCTTATTGCGCCGTAACCATGGATAATCTTCATCGCTTATCAGGATGCTGGGGTCAGCCTTGACTTTGAAGGGAGAAATTTCATGAAACTTTTCATAATCTTCAGATATGTCTGTCTTGCCCTTCACTCCCACGATGTCCCTTTTTCCTGAAAGAACTATGTGGCGCTTTGGCTCATCGTATGATGTATTCGCTTCCTTATCTTTTCTTTTTCTCGGTCTGGTAGACATGTCCTTCACATAGATAACCTGTGCCACATCATTGGCTAGGACGAACGGTTCGTCAGTGTACCCAAGATTTTTCAGATCCACTGTTGTCATTCCGTACTGTGGGTCTACCTGTACCCCGCCTCCTGACAGATTGACCCATTTGCACTTAAACAAAGGGACCTTAAAATCATGTCCGTAGTCAAGTTCCCATATGTCCACTATGTAACCATAATATGTGTCATTTCCCCTCTCGCTTGTTGCATCAAAGCGGACACCGCTGTTTTGATTGGTGCTCTTTTGATCTTGGTCAATCGTGTAAAATGTATTCCCATTTATCTCATATCCTTTCCAAATCATAACAGTCGAAGATGGTCCCCTGAACAACAAGTACAGCTCATCACAAACAGTGTTGTCACCTCTGAGACGTGCTTCCAACCAACTGCTGAAAGTCCGGATGTGTTCACATGTAATCCAGTCGTCGCACTGCTCCGGGTGTTTGGAGCGCTGACTGTTCTTGTGTTCATCGACATACAGGGTCACCAAGGTAGAGTTCTATAGAACTGTGTAGCGTGCTTGAGACCAAGAATATCCGTCACTGCATATTATTGAGTCCCTTCCAAGCGTGCCTTTTCCAGTCAGTCTCCCCTCATATCGCGATTGAGGGAGACCTATCTTCTTAAGGCCAGGAACGAAGTCAACACAAAACCCGATGACATCCTCTGTTTGATGGCCCATGGAGATGCTTCCTTCTTGCCTAGCGCGGTTACGGACATATTTCTTTAGGACTCCCATGAACCTCTCAAAGGGGTACATATTCTGTAAAATACGGGGCCCAGAATGACAATCTCGTCAACTAGATGAACTAGAACGTGCGTCATGATATTGAAGAAGGATGGTGGGAACACCAGCTCGAAACTGACAAGACATTGCACCACATCACTCCTTAGCCTTGGTATGATTTCTGGATCGATCACCTTTTGAGAGATTGCATTGAGGAATGCACATAGCTTCACAATGGCTAATCGAACGTTTTCCGGTAGAAGCCCACTCAATGCAACCGGAAGCAGTTGCGTCATAATCACATGGCAGTCATGAGACTTTAGGTTCTGAAACTTTTTCTCTGACATATTTATTATTCCTTTTATATTCGACGAGAAGCCAGTCGGGACCTTCATACTAAGCAGGCATTCAAAGAAGATTTCCTTCTCTTCTTTCGTAAGAGCATAGCTGGCAGGACCTTCATACTGCTTTGGAGGCATGCCGTCTTTTTCGTGCGAACATTGCAGGTCCTCCCGTGCCTCAGCTGTATCTTTTGTCTTCCCATACACGCCCAAGAAGCCTAGCAGGTTCACACAAAGGTTCTTCGTCACGTGCATCACGTCGATCGAAGAGCGTACCTCTAGGTCTTTCCAGTAGGGTAGGTCCCAAAATATAGATTTCTTCTTCCACATGGGTGCGTGTCCCCTAGGTCACTTGGAACAGCTAGTCCGCCGTGACCCTTTCCAAAGATTACGTATAAATCATTGACCATAGCAAGTACGTGATCACCGGTACGCATGGAGGGCTTCCTCCGGTGATCTGCCTCGCCTTTGAAATGCTTGCCTTTCTTTCGACATTGATGGTTGGTCGGAAGAAATCGACGATGACCCATGTACACATTCTTCCTGCAGCTTCCCAAGTATATACTATCGGTGTCAAGTAAACAGTGTGTGCATGCGTGGTATCCCTTATTTGTCTGTCCTGAAAGGTTACTGAGAGCGGGCCAATCGTTGATGGTCACGAACAGCAACGCCTTTAGGTGAAACTCCTCCTGTTTGTGCTCATCCCACGTACGTACACTGTTTTCATTCCACAGCTGTAAAAGTTCTTCAACTAATGGCCTTAGGTACACATCAATGTCGTTGCCGGGTTGCTTAGGGCCTTGGATGAGAACTGGCATCATAATGAACTTCCGCTTCATGCACATCCAAGGAGGAATGTTATACATACATAGAGTCACGGGCCAGGTGCTGTGATTGCTGCTCTGCTCCCCGAAAGGATTAATGGCATCCGCACTTAAAGCAAACCATACATTCCTTGGGTCACTTGCAAACTCATCCCAGTACTTTCTCTCGATTTTTCTCCACTGTGACCCGTCAGTGGGTGCTCTCAACTTCCCGTCTTTCTTACGGTCCTCACTGTGCCATCGCATCAACTTGGCATGCTCTCCGTTTCTGAACAGACGTTTCAACCGTGGTATTATAGGAGCATACGACATCATCTTTGCAGGAACCCTCTTCCTGGGAGGCTCGCCGTCAACATCACCAGGGTCATCTCGTCTGATCTTATACCGTAATGCACCGCATACCGGGCATGCGTTAAGATCCTTGTACGCACCGCGGTAGAGGATGCAGTCATTAGGGCATGCATGTATCTTCCGCACCTCCAATCCTAGAGGGCATACGACCTTCTTTGCTGCGTATGTACTGTCGGGTAATTCGTTATCCTTTGGAAGCTTCTTCTTCAATATTTTCAGTAGCTTCTCAAATCCTTTGTCAGGCACAACATTCTCCGCCTTCCACTGCAGCAATTCCAGTACGGTACCGAGCTTTGTGTTGCCATCTCGCAATTTGGGTACAACCCATTTTTGTGGTCCTCTAACATGCGATCAAACTTCAGCTTCTCCTTTTGACTTTCGCATTGCGTCCTTGCATCGACAATGACCCGTCGGAGATCATCATCATCGGGCACATCGTCTGGTTCCTCTTGATCTTCAGCAGCTTCTCCTGTTGCAGCATCATCGTGCACATCGTATGGTTCCTTTTGATCTTCAGTAGCATCACCGTATTCAGGAGGTCACAGTTGTCATCGTACTTTTCTTCTTCGCCGTCTTCCATCATAACCCCTATTTTTCCATGCCTCGTCCAAACATTATAGTGTTACATAAAACCCTTATAAAGCAGGTGGGTGTGAAGGATTTTCCGATCAAAGTAAGACTTCGTATTCCCACATATAGGGCATGGACAACACATAAAACCATTCTGCTTGTTTGCCTCAGCCACTTCGAGAAATTCATGCACGCCCTTAATGTACTCGGAGGTGTGTCTTAAACCGTACATCCATTGCCAGTTCATCTACGTGCATTATATATAATTAAGAGTTAAATACATCACGGGTGCCTCAACTTGTTCGGCACGGTCACTTTGGTGCCTAAACTTGTAAAATACGCAAAAGTGGTGCTATAACTTGTCGCATGGTGCATATACGGTGCCTTCGCCCGTATGCCGCCATATGTGCTGTACGCGTGCGTGGTGTGACAGCCGGCGGCTGCCCCACATGTCAGTGTGTGTGAGCGTCGCCTGCGCTGGCGAGGTGCGTGCAAGTTATTTTTTGGAAACACCCTAAGGTTTAATTAAATGTGATAAAAAAACGCCATCTCTTATGCTAGTAAGCGGGAAAAAAACAGTCATTGAGGGTTTTGATCTTGGTACCTGCAGTTTTAATGCCATGTACACTAGCCACTAGGACGATGAATACTTTCTGAACAACTGTTAGCTGGGAGTAATATAGTCTACGTATCGCTCTGCAATTTCCATTATGTTTTTTTTCTGTTGCTGTTTGGTTTTATGATATGCAAAATTTCCAATATAAAATACAATAAATTATCATAAATCTTTATTCTATTTTTATTATTGTCTAGTTCAAAGAGGTAAACATGAGCTTTTTTTAAATTTATGTGGTTTTGAACAGTTCAACATATATTATAAAATATTGTGCAAATTTTTTTTTATTATGTAATGTTGTAATTTGAAAATTTTCAATGTGTATTAAAAATGATTGTGTAAAAACAGTAAAATTCTATAAATATGTTAAAAGTTTCTGTATAAATGTAAGAATAATTTCACACAATAAATTTTTCTTACATGTTCAACATTTTATGAAATAGATGCTGTAAATTTTTTGAATGCATGACAAATATTTTTCAAAAACACGTTTACAATTTCTTAATACATGTGAGAATTTCCTAAAGTATGTTGAATATTTTTTTTCAAATGCACTAACACTTTTTTAACTTAATGGTGGTTGTAATATTTTCTTATATTTCTTTACAAATGAGAAAAATAATAATAAACTAATCATGAAATTGGAAAAATAAATGAAAGGAAACCTTGTGTGGGCCCACAAGACGCCATTCTGAGCTCCTGGATTCAACTTCCGGCAACGCAACTTATTCTTTTTCTTTCTATTTATTATTTCATGCAGTATCACTCTTCTTATAAATAGGAATCTATTTCCATACTGCTCATACCACTACTATCGGCACATGTGCGCACACTTTGTGCTCAGGTACTTGTTTTGAATCGAGCCGGTGCACCTTTTTTCTTTTCTTTTTAGTACTATTTTATCCACGTGGGAACCTGATCTGGCAGGTGTGATCAATGCAATTCGTCATCTTTTAAATAAAATTCAAGGCGCTTTTGCAAAATTCAGTTAAAGTAGATGGAGTTTACTGTAAAACAACCAACATGCTCCACTCACCTCCATTGACATGTGGGCCAATGCCATGGTGGCACGCCATGTGGGCAGTGCATACACCCAGATACGGATGGAGACACCGTATTTGAACAATCGAACAAGTTATAGCACCAATTTTGCGTATTTTACAAGTTTAGGCACCAAAGTGACCGCGCCGGATAAGTTGAGACACCTGTGGTGTATTTAACTCTATAATTAAGTGTGTCAAAAATCATTACAGAACATCATGAATAGATAATTAAGTGACCAAATTAATAGAAGTTCATCATCACATTAAAACCAAAGTACATACATAGTTCTCATCTAACAACATAAAGCTCTGCAGAGCGTCTAAATTAATTAAACCATACACTGAAACTATTTAAAACATTTCAATGCGAAAACAAATGCGATCATAATCACAACCAATGTAACAATTGATCCAACGGCATAATGATACCAAGCCTCGGTATGAATGGCATATTTTCTAATCTTTCTAATCTTCAAGCGCATTGCATCCATCTTGATCTTGTGATCATCCACGACATCCGCAACATGCAACTCCAATATCATCTTCTCCTCCTCAATTTTTCTATTTTTTTCCTTCAAGAAATTGTTTTCTTCTTCAACTAAATTTAACCTCTCGACAATAGGGTCGGTTGGAATTTTCGGTTCAACAACCTCCTAGATAAATAAAATCTATGTCACGTTGGTCGGCATAATTGTAATAAACAATAGATGAACCAATAGTTATGAAAAGATAATATATACCACATCCGAATCATAGACATGACGAGGACCGACGGGGGCGGATACCAAAACCATCGCACTATATAAGATGCAATAATAAAAGTAAGAAAATTATACAAGTATCTATATAAATATACAAGTAAGAATTTTTTTTCCTTTCAGAAAGAAGATAAGAACAAGATGCTCACCACGGTGGTGCCGGCGATGAGATCGGCGCGGGCGATCGACAGCGGTGAAGACGGGGACGGGACGTGACAGACCGCTAAACCTAGACAAATATTGAGGAAAATGGAGCTAGGAGGTCGATCTTGAAGAGGAGAAAGGTTAAGTAGTGTGCCTCGGACATTCCATCGAACACCTCGTGTGCATAGGAGGTGAGCTAGAGCACCACAAAGCTCTCTCCTCGCCGGCCACGAAAAACAGAGCAGTGAGTGCTCTGCTCGCGGGCGAGGGGTATATATAGGCAATTAATTGGTCCCGGTTCGTGGCTTGAACCAGGACTAAAGGGAAGCCTTTGGTCTCGGTTCAGGCCACCAATCGGGACCAATGGTGGTGGGCCAGGACCAAGGCACATTGGTCCTGGTTCGTCCCATCAACCGGGACCAAAAGCTCCAGACGAACCGGGACCAATGGCCCACGTGGCCCGGCCGGCCCCCGGGGCTCACGAACCGGGTCCAGTGCCCCCATTGGTCCCGGTTCTGGATTGAACAGGGACTAATGGGCTGACCCGGCCTGGACCATTGCCCCCTTTTCTACTAGTGTGTTGAATGCCTAGTCAGGAAGGCCAACTAGATTGTTAGATTTATATATGCAACGAAGTGGTCGTGATTAAACTCGTAGCAAGAGGAAACAAATTACTCTGCTGAGATGATACGAGATGTTCCTGCTCAGCTACATGGTCATAGCTCTCCGTTTGGTTAGATAGGCACGTTCACTATTGTCGTGGCTTCTTCCTGCAATACTCAACCACTACGAGAGTTTGACAAAGTAAATATCTGACTAACGTGATGATAACAGGGGCTGCTACAAATAGCAGGTGCATAGATTTCATGACAAATCTGTTGGTATATAATTGTATAATTTAAAAAGCTTGATTTTATGCGTTCTATACAAACTTGCAGAAAGAACCGGACTAGTAGTCACATTATATGTCTTTAGAAGTCATGCACCCATGAAGCTCACGCATTAGTAGGTGACTTCATGCACCCATGTCGGCCTCGAGCTAGAAAACGATTGATTGCCTTCCATGACTTGGCTTTTCTTAACTGCTCTTTGACTGATTTTGTGTGCACCAGTTCAGACTATGACCTGGTATATGATAGTAGCATGATAGAAACGCAGGATACTTAGATATCTAATTAAACTAGTGGAATTCATTTGTTTCTCTTGCCGGATAGTTATTTGTAAATCTTTTCCTTAATTAATAATGGTGACGGGTGGCGAATTTTTCCAGGAAATAGCCCTGCATGCATTGTGGAGACTCGGGTGAGATGAAGAAACAGTCATAGTTACTACTCAGTCGTACATCACATAGAGTTGCTTTATCTATTTGTATACGCTGCATTGCATCATTGAAGGGAAAACGTGTAAAGGGGAGCATGTAAAGTTTATGCAAAATAGTTTAATCAGCAGCAAGAGACCATTTCAATCTGTTGGTGGGTTCCACCTGACTATGTCTATTGCTCCTGAGTTCGCACACGGCTCACTGCGTCTATATAAACACATACACACCCTGCATGTTCAAAGCATCACTCAGCCCACAAACACAAACAGGAACACAAGAGAAAAGAAGAGCCAACGATACTAAAGTCAAATGGCAACCTCCTCTTCCATCCTTCTCCTTGCTGCTCTTCTTGCCTTGGTCTCATGGCAGGCCATTGCCTCCGACCCTGGCCCACTCCAGGACTTTTGTGTCGCCGACATGCATTCACCAGGTACTATCCGGTTTCTCGTCATGTTTTCACCAAATGAATTTCTGGAAATTATATTCAAGTCGAAACAGCTTGGTAAGATCTGAGTTTACATGTTACATCTCCTGTATGCACCAGTGCGTGTCAATGGGTTTGTTTGCAAGAACCCGATGGAAGTTAACGCGGACGACTTCTTCAAGGCAGCCAACCTCGACAAGCCTAGGGTGACCAACAAGGTTGGATCCAACGTCACTTTGATCAACGTCATGCAGATTGCTGGACTCAACACCCTCGGCATCTCAATTGCACGCATCGACTATGCTCCCTTGGGTCAGAACCCACCACATACGCACCCTCGCGCCACTGAGATCCTCACGGTGCTCGAGGGGACACTCTATGTTGGCTTTGTCACATCCAACCAGCCCGCCCCCAACAGAAACAAGTTCCTCTCCAAGGTGCTCAACAAAGGTGATGTGTTTGTCTTCCCCGTGGGGCTCATCCACTTCCAATTCAACCCCAGCCCCCACCAGCCCGCTGTTGCAATTGCCGCGCTCAGCAGCCAGAACCCAGGGGCTATCACAATCGCCAATGCAGTGTTTGGGTCGGACCCACCAATATCAGATGATGTTCTTGCCAAGGCATTTCAGGTAGAAAAGAATACAATAGACTATCTGCAGGCTCAATTTTGGGAGAACAACCACAACTAAGTCAGACATTTGTTGATCACACGGAAGATTATCGCATAAACCAAGGATTTGGTTGAATTTCTCAAGCATCCTTATCCATAAAATAAATGGAGAATATGTCATGTCGCTGTGTGTCTGTAAGCCATGTATGTATTTCAGTGTTATGAATAATCAACAATATCTTTTTTCATCAATCTGATATGATGTCGTATGCTACTTTGGTTATTATGCGTCATATTTACCATAACAAACAAAAATTCAGGGTTCTTTTCCCCTTCTCCGATACAATAAATGATTATTTAGTAATTTAATTTCAGTTTGCTGGTTTGGTTGAACACCTCGGGAAATTCTACATATATAGTGCTGGTGTGCAATACATGTGAGGTCCTATAATGCCTGCCATTTGTTATGATGAAAAAGGGGTTCCCGGCTTTATATTATAATAAAGCAACCATCACTGCATTACAACCGAGTAGATCAATACAAACACACGCCATCACTACACACAACACACACGCAAGACAAGATACAAAGGTGCCGGGCACCGACACACCACCCCACCGACTAGCAAGCTAACTACAGATATGCGAAGAAGACCGTTTGGAGCCGACGGAGACATCCACCATGAACCAGAACAGAGAGGTGAGATGGACAACAATGAAGCCAGGACTCCAAAATGGTGCCTCGTAAAATGGTACAACCACTGATAGCGGCCACCGACCGATCATGCAGATCAAGTTTTCATCCGGAGCAAGATGAAAGGAGTCAAAACACCGAGACAGAACCTATAGGAAGGATACGATGTCAACGGACGCCGACACCATCGGCCAATACATGGACTGGGCAAGTGATGTACCTCAGCGTTCACACACTCCATCACACCCTAGCTCCGCTAAACACCCGCAACCGAGCCACTTGTGTGGACATTGTTGCCCGCCCGCACCTGAGACGCATGCTCCGCCTACCAACACCGCTAGGGCAAACTATCCCAAAAAAGGAATGGGCTTTTTCAAAATAGAGCGTAAATTCTGAAACTTTGGTATTTCTTTTTCTTTCGGACAAAATAATTCCCGTAGCGAGAATGGGATTTCCACAACGATCGCAAACCCTTCAGATAGAATCTGAGAATAAAATCGCTGCGCTGCTTCCAAACCCCTCCTAGACCAGCCAAAGTGTATGGCTTTGGTCCAAAAGGCATCCCCCAACTGACAGGACTGAAGCATACATCCCGCCTTGAACACCATCGCAGCTATGGCAATGCACACGGGGCATGGTAAGGGGGGGAGGGGACGCATCCATGACCGGCACACGCCTCTGTCGGCGACGGGTCGCCCGACCACATTGACGTCGCCCATATCACTCTCGCGAACCTTCCCACCAAACACCCCATGTGCCACCCCACCTCGGCGGCGGGTGCAGCTCCACGCGAGGCCACCAACGACACCTGACCGTCAGTGAGGACGACCCCGTAAATCGCCGCCATAAACTAAAACTGCTCACCAGGGAAGCTTGCATGGGCTGCTCGCCGTTGTCCACCGCTGGAGCAACAGAAGCCAACCAGCCCACCCTCCATCCCACCGCTGCTAAGCCTCCACCGCCACCAGCCGAGTCCACGGCGGGGCAGCCGCCCGGAGCCCTGGCCGCCCTCGGCCTGCGACATCTGGATATTGATTTGGTAGCCCAGAACACAACCATCGCAAGCGCCCAGGCGCACCCATCCACCAATCTGCAGGACAACTGGGCAGCAGGGCGTCGCAGCACCACGTCTACCCGTTGTGGCGCCTAGCCAGCGCCACGCTCTGGCCCGGGGCACCGGCCTGCACCATCCTTGCATGGGCAAGAAGACCCAGAGGCCCCGCCATCTGCACAGACAGCTGGGCGACCTCAAGCGGCATCCAGAGCTAGTGGGATAGAGGGTCCCCCCGGTCGCTTCGCAGTGGTGGCGCGGTAGGAGGGAGAGGATGACTTCTCTTCCCAATCATGTCTACCATTGGTTATGACGCGTGGACAACGTAGTTGACTAGAAGATGGATGAGGGGCCCATAATCCTAGGGGGCACGCCTACCCACTGGTCGTGCCACCCAGTCTTGTGGGGCCCCGGCCTAGTGCTCCATTTGACATAATTCCTGGCCTATAAATTTCCAATATTCCCGGAACCCTAAGGGAGACAAACGAGAGAATTTTATCGATGCCGTAAGACTCTGTTCCGAAGCGATCCTATCTGGAGCCCTGTTTTGGAGCTCTGCCGGAAGGGGAAACCATTGGGGTATCCATCTTCATCAACCTTGCTGCCTGCATAATTATATATGAGTAGTTCCTTCAGGACCTACTATAATCTTCAATATAATGTTCTCCTCTAAGATCAATCCGATGTAGTTATTATGGTGTGTTTGTTGTGGTTCGATGATTTGTGGATTTATGATCAAATTTTTCATTGAACATAATTGAAGTTTCTTTGTTGTATGATTGAGTAGCTATGTATGCTTTTCGACTTATTTGTCTTCTCTGGCGAAGATAGATGGGTAATGCTTCAGACGGGGTGATGCATAGTACTGGGTTCAACCTCATGGTGATCTTGAACAGTGACAAAAAGGGGCAAATGCACATGATGTGTTGTTGCTACTATGGATAAAACAATGGGAATTGATCTAATTGCTAGGTTTCATTCTGTCGAGCTACATCGTGTTATCTTGCTTATTGCGTTACTCTATTTCTTGCAAACTTAATACTTTGACATGCATGTTGGATAGCGGTCTTGGGGTGGAGTAACAGTAGTAGATGCAGTTGGATTACGGTCTACTTGTCATGCACGTGATGCCTATACAAGATTATGCCATAATGATCATAGTATGAATGTTGCTTATCTGTCAATTGCCCAACAGTAATTTGTTTATGATGTCATTACTAGGTTTCGAGAAAGAAGTCGGTATTGAACCTATGGCCCCCGGTTCCATTCTGTATTATTCTTTGTGTTTCTCTATTACTCTCTTTACTATTTTGCCATTTTCCGTCACTGTTTATCACTATTTGCTTTTAACCTTGTAATGACAAGGGGATTGACAACCCCCTTACCGACTTGGGTGCAATCATTTATTTTATTTGAGTGCGGGTGCTGCTTATCTTGCGAGCTTGTAGACTCCTGCTGGTTAGATAAACCTTGGTTCTTAACTGAGGGAAATACTTTTTTGTTGTGCTACATCACCCCTTCCTCTTCGAGGAAATCCAACACCTCCAACGGGAATAGCAGGGAATCGGTGTTGCATGACCTCATAAGTAAAGCACTGAGGGTGTGTAGCTCCTCGGACTCTTGCAGTCGTGTGGCGTACGTCCGACATGGTTACTGTAAGGTCGCAAGTGTAGTCGCACACATCACCGTTCTTTGCTAGCTACGTCAAATATCCCGTCTGCCCAGCAGGTGGGCGTTTCTTGGACTTGTAAATTGATTGGTGTGGGTTTTTGGACCTTAAGGGCATCTTCTCCTTGGGTTCGTATCTCGTGGTGGTCCATGGTGAATTGACTCCAGCTCGGGCTCCATGCGTCTCGAGGGCATATTTTTATGTGCCTGCCTATCGATCTCTGTCCTGGGGAAGACATTGGAGGGTTTCAACCCAATCATGGTTTGAAAGCGCGTCGTCCTGGGTATCCGCATCCAACTAGTCCAGCAAGTTTCTGCATGGGAAGATCTGTTAGCACCAGTCTGTTCGAGCTTGTCCTCGAGCCTGCTCGGCCCTAAGGAGCTCAGTCCATATGTCGTTTAGCTCATCCTGTTCGGTCTTGAGACGTTGGTACTTCTTTTTGATGCTTTTGGTCGTACTAGCCAATCGCTTGCACAGAGTTTCGAGCTGGGGGTACCTCAAGGGGTTGCTCGAAAGCATCATACTCATCGGGGCCGAGGCTTCCTTCCTCCTCGTCCTCCAAATTATATAATCCGTCATTGGGGTCATCGTTGTCCCCATTGATCATGCCGTCACCGTTGTTATAGTTGGCGCCATTGTCTAGTGTGTGGATTAACTCTTTTCCCGTGCCTCAGTGGAAATTGGTTATCTGTGGGGGAGACAACAATTCATTGGATAATACGGAAACTAGGAACTCTGCTTGCTTTAATATAAAAAATCCTAGATGATCATGTTGTTGTATTCTGGAGCCTAATAGTTGGAGCATTTTGCAGAAACGACGAGATGGAGGAAGGGTTGAAGAAGGGGTCTTAAAGATCAATCTAGTGATTCAGGAGGAGTATGCTTGAGGCCATGGTTGGAACCCGGTTGTGCTCAGGGTTGTGGTGTGAAAAGTTGAATGTGGAAAAGTTTGTTTGTAGAGTTGTTCTTGTGGTCTCTCCCTTTCTGGTGCATGTGTGACTTAGTTTATTGTTCCTCTGCTGTGAACCTGCTCTTTTGGTTGCCGATAGCTCTATTTTCCTGCATGTCTTGTTTTAGCTTCTTTTTGGTTCCAAAACCTTGTAAATTTGATTAGCGGTTTGTTTAATGGAAATTGATGAGGAGGCTCATTCTCTAAAAAAACTTATGATTGTTATTTTTTCTTCTTAAATTTAGAACTAGAAATATGATTTTTGCTACATTTCAGAAACTAGGCACACCAAACCAGGTTCCAGAAATCAGCTCCGACATATATAGACAGTATGCATAAATATACGAGAAAAGATTATTATCTGAGTTGGTTCTTTGTAAAAAGCTTGTGATAGAAGCATTTTATTTGTCTGATGGAAATATCTTAATCTTTTCCTTCACAAACCTACCAAGGCGCACCTCTGACAAATTAATCAGTTTATGTGTGGCCACCCGGCCTAGTAACTGGACACTGTTTACTCTAACAAAAGGGGGGCAGGTGAAGTTTGGTGTCATGAACCTAGGTAGGAAAGCCAACCGAGATTGTTAGGTTTATGGACTGAACTGGTCATGATAAAACTTTTAGCACGAGGATGATAACTACTCTTACTAAGGTCGTCATTTCTCTCCTTTTGGTTAGGCAGGTCCATTAATGTCATCGCCTCTTCCTGCAAATACTCAACTACTGCGAGAGAAATTTGCACAAGTAAATATATATCTGACTACCATGATGATAACGGGGGCTGCTACATATATCAATTGTATTAAGGTTGATTCGTGCATGGATCGACGCACCACGATTTCTTCCTTGTCGGCACAATCCACTAGCTACCGCGTTGTCTTATGTTGCTGGATTTCATGACAAATCTGTTGGAAAATATAATTTTTGTTTATATTAGTGATCATAGTTTGAAAAGATAGATTGCATATATTTTATAATAACTTCTCGATAGAACAGGTTGATAAAACTCCTTCCAATATGTTAACTAGTCTTGCTAAGATCATATGAAAATTTCCTGCTCTCCATAATCATGGCCTCTGTGGCAGCTCTCCTTATGGTTGGGCACTTAGTCCACTAATGCCGCTGCTTCTTCCTGCAAATACTCAACCACTTCGAGAGACATCTGACCAAGTAAATATCAGATTGACGTGATGGTAACGTACAGGGGCTGCTACATATAGCATATGTATTAGGTAGATTAATGTGTGGATCGACGCGCCTCAGTTTCTTCCTTGTTCACACACAATCTGCCGCGTTGTCTTATGTTGCTTGATTTTGTAACAAATCTATAGGCAAATATATAATTTCATAGTTTGAAAAGCTCGATTGCACACATTATTCTATATCGACTTCTGGAAAGAACAGGAGCAGTAGTCAGTCTATATGTCATTAGAAGTCATGTGTGCACCCATATGAATCAAGCCCACGCACGAATAGGTGACATAGTATGACCTCGAGCTAGAAAACGACTGATGGCTTTCCTCAACTGCTCTTTGACTAATCTCCGTGCATGCGCACCAGGTCACCGGTTCAGACTATGACCAAATATATGATACTGTATCTAATTACTCTAGTGGAATTCATTTACTTCTCTTGCCGGTGTTTCTTATCTTAAAAATATTTTCCTTAATAGTGATGGGTGGTGACTTTTCCTGGAACCAGCCCTGCATGCACTGGGACGACTCGGTGAGATGGAGAAACATTCATAATTAGAGAGAGTTTCCCCATATAGAGTAGCCTGGCTGTATACGCTGCATTGCTTCTTTGAAGGGAAAACGTGTCTTAAAGGGAACTTGTAAAGTTATGCAAAATAGTTTAATCAGCACCGAGAGACCATTTCAATCGGTTGCACTTGACTTTGTCTATTGCTCATGAGTTCTGCGCCTATATAAACACATGCATCCCCTGTATGTTCAAACCACACTCACGCCACAAACAGAAATAGGAAGTCGGGAGAAAAGAAGAGCCAAAGACACTAAAACGAGATGGCATCCTCCTCTTCCTTCCTTCTCCTTGCTGCACTTCTTGCGTTGGTCTCATGGCAAGCCACTGCTTCTGATCCTAGCCCACTCCAGGACTTTTGTGTCGCCGACATGAATTCACCAGGTACTATCCGTTTTGTCATCATGTTTTCTCCAAATACATATGTTGAAATCTATTTCTGGAAATTATATGCAAGTCAAAACAACTTTGTAAAATCTGAGCTTACATCTACATCTCTTGTGCCCCAGTCCGTGTCAACGGGTTTGTTTGCAAGAACCCTATGGAGGTCAATGCAGACGACTTCTTCAAGGCGGCAAACCTTGACAAGCCTAGGATGCCCAACAAGGTTGGATCCAACGTCACTTTGATCAACGTCATGCAGATTGCTGGACTCAACACCCTCGGCATCTCAATTGCACGCATCGACTATGCTCCCTTGGGTCAAAACCCACCACATACGCACCCTCGCGCCACTGAGATCCTCACGGTGCTCGAGGGAACACTGTATGTTGGATTTGTGACATCCAACCAGCCCGCCCCCAACAAAAACAAGTTCCTCTCCAAGGTGCTCAACAAAGGTGATGTGTTTGTCTTCCCCGTGGGGCTCATCCACTTCCAATTCAACCCCAACCCCCACCAGCCCGCTGTTGCAATTGCCGCGCTAAGCAGCCAGAACCCAGGGGCTATCACAATTGCCAATGCAGTGTTTGGGTCAGACCCACCAATATCAGATGAT
Source organism: Triticum dicoccoides (assembly GCF_002162155.2). NCBI lineage: Eukaryota > Viridiplantae > Streptophyta > Magnoliopsida > Poales > Poaceae > Triticum > Triticum dicoccoides. The sequence goes on along the minus strand of NC_041387.1, from coordinate 673,170,060 downwards.
GTTCTTGCCAAGGCATTTCAGGTGGAAAAGAATACAATTGACTATCTCCAGGCTCAGTTCTGGGAGAACAACCACTACTAAGACAGGCATTTTTCAATTACTCGGAGACCAGTGCACAAGTGAAGGACACGGTTGAGTTCCTAGATATGCATCCTAATCTATAAAATAAATAGAGCATATGTCATTCCATTGTGTGTCTGTAATCGGTGAATGTATTTCTACCTTCCGAATAATTGACAATATTATATTTGTCACACTAATATGATCTCATTTGCTTGTTTTGGAATCTGACGCGTCTTATTTATCTAAACAAATTAAAATTCTGGGTTCATTTCCCCTTGTTATGAAATAATAGATTATTATATGACAATTAAATATATGTTTAATGCTGGGGTGAACGCCTAGGATTTTCTTGCAATACATGTGATGTATGGCATGGTTGGAACCCTGTTGTGCTTAGGATTGAAATATGAATGTTGAATTTGCAAACGTTGCTTCCTGGTGTCATTGTTGAGGTATCTCGCTTTCTGGTGCATGTAATAAGTTACGGTCCCTTTCCTATCGAGCTTGATTTAGTTGTTTTAGTTTCCTTTTGGTTCAAAACTCTTATAAGTTCGACAGGCGGTTTCTTTAATGGAAATCGATGAGGTGGCTTGTTGTATCAAAAAACATATGAGCGTTATGCTTTTGCCTTATGTTAAGTACTGTTTTTTTTTGCTAAGTTTTAGAAATTGGGCACACTGGGGACCAGGTTCCGAAAATCAACTACAACATATATG
>NC_041387.1:673160881-673169192 GCF_002162155.2 Triticum dicoccoides | reverse complement strand
CATCCAAATGATTATTATTTGAAATGTTTCTGCGTACCGAGCTGGTGATAGAAGCATTTCATCTCGAAACAGAATTTCACCTGCTTTATAAAGGAAGCTACACAACTGAATGATACATGGTGTCGAGGAAATCCTCATACAAGATTATCAAAGAAAAGCACAGCAAAACAAGCCAAACACGTTAACAAGCTCAGAAAGTACACAACTAGATGCCTCAACCATTCTGCTGAGAAGAAGCACGGGAGAGGCTGGACCACCTTCATATCCAACCAGGACCGCCACCAACATGAAACCACGCACCACCTAGGATTCTAGGAGAAACCACTAGACTTTGTTGCACAGTCACGACCCAACTACCGCCGGAGAGGACCCTCTGGCCTCTTGCACTGAACAGAGGAGTGTCATCTATGTCGGCAAGCAGGAAGGACGAAGAGAGGATGTCGTCACGTGTAAAAGATAGGTGCAAACGATATCGCGAGTCACCGGAGTTTAGGGTAGGGTCGATTGGATCTCCACACCATTTTGAACATGTAGCCACAACCGAAAGAAAGTCGCACTCATCGGCGACACCCCAAAGAGGGTCACGACGCAATGCACCACTACCATCGCGTCTGTCGTGGCAGTCAAGTGTATTCGTCCTGAACTGGCGGGGAGGAGAGGCATGGCAATGCCCCCAAGAGGGACATGAGACCCGCAAGCATCACGGCCACAGGATTGAGGCTCTGAGCTTTCATTCAGACCCTCCCCGGCACCTCGCCAAGGGGGACTCAGGCCACCAGAACCACCACAATAGGTCGAGAACTCTAGATCAGGTTAAGGCCTTCGCCACCACTGACGGGTGACCACAATGCACCTCGCCACCCCCATGACCAAGAAACACCACCATGCTACTCAATGGAAAGTGAGAAATGCAGACTTCCATCCAGGGTCATCGTCCCGGCATCCAACACTCCAACCTCGCACACCTGCACCAACATATGTTGGTCCAAGATCTTCAAAGGGGGACATCAAAACCCTAGCAAGGCTTGGCCTGGCCCAAGCCCACAGCCACGGCCAGATCTGGTCAGACCCAAGACCGTTAGTGACCCAATGTGACCACATTGGGTTGGTGCATGGAGGAACTCACCATCAAAGGACCCTCACCCACGAGCAACGAAGTGCATTCATTCCTCATCTTACCATAGTGTTGCCCCTAATATGGGTGAGCGTCGGCTCCAGCCAAAGTTTGTTCATCCACACATACAAGTGAGGTGGACCACAACCCCACTAGTCAGGGCATGCCATCTCAGGCAACTGGAACTCCTCCAATAGCGATGGATAGCAGCGGCGCCATTGCCAGGTCTTCAGCTTGTGTTCTATCTCCGTTGCAACCTTCAGCTTCTTGAACGCTTCAAACGCCTCATCTTTAGATTGTAGGAGAACGACCCACATGTATCTCGAGTAGTCATCTACCACAAGGAAGAAGTACTTCTTTCCTGCGTGAGTTTGCCGGGGTGATAGGGCCACATAGATCACCATGGAGCAGCTCGAGTGCATCACTTGCATGATAGGTAGACTGAGTAGGGTACGACCTACGGTACTATTTTCCAACCATGCACATGTCACATACTCAATCAACATGGTCGATAAATGGCATCCCGGATACCATCTCCATCTTTGACATCTTCTTCAAGGCGTATAAGTTAACGTGTCCAAATCTAGCATGCCATAACCACGAATCATCATCACTCTTGCCAAGCTAACACTCTGGTTGAGAGTGATCAAGGTTGAGGATATAAACCTTGTTCCGTGTGTGTTTCACACGCGCTAGCACGTATGGGAGGTTGTCAAAGATCGTCATCACTCCGTTCTCAATATCCACCTTGCATCCATTCTCGTCAAGTTTTCCGATAGAGATGATGTTGTTGCGAAGCCGTGGGATGTAGTATACTCTGGTGAGTATGTGATGTTCTCCTATGAGACCCTCGAAGAGGACATAACCTTGCCCGCAAATCTCCACATCTGAACCATCACCGAAATTAACCAAGCCTTGAACATCATATTCTAGCTTGAGGAATTTCTCCTTGCACCCCATATGTGGTTACTAGCTAGCACCCGTGTCTAGATGCCATGACATGTTCTGGTTTCCGAATAACTTTGGTATTACTTTCTTCTCATGAAGTAGCACCTTCTAGTTTGGTTACACAACCACCATTTGGACGAGATCACAAACTTCGGCCATCGGAAGACCTGGATGTTTGTCTTCCTGCTTCGCCAAATTTGCGTTGATCTCCCGCTTGTTAAGCTCCGGACAATCCTTCGAAAAGTGACCCATCTCGTTGTAGTTATAGCACTTTACCTCAGACATACCCAAGTTTCATGGCTTCCGCTCTTTAGATCAGTCCGCCTTAGACCTTGTGGCTTGCCTTTTCCATTTCCTTTTCCGGTTTGTCCGCCGTGCTTCACACTGCTCGAGCCATCACCATGTTGCGTCTTACTCTGCTACTTCGGGACTCCCAATCTGCGCGCGAATACATGAGTTGGTCACCACCTCCTCCTTCTGGCAGTCACGAGCATTTTCTTCCCATGTCCGCAAGCGTCTGGTCGCCTCTGTTATGGTCATGTCGTCGATGTCGTAAAGCTACTCCAGTGTGCCGATGATGTACGTGAATTTGTCAGTCACCAAACCGAAAATTTTCTACATGATCTCGTCGTCTCGAGCTTTGCACCAAGCACATGGATCTCTCCCTCCAAAGTATTCAAACGCATGGCATAGTCATTCACCAATTCAATTTCTTCTATCTGCACTTGTGAAATTGGCACTTCAGCACTTGTGCCCGAGCGTGACGCGAGCTTCTCTGATCCTTATCTCTTTGAGTGCGTTCCCCACCTCTCTTGCCTCCTCAATATCAACCAATGTCATCAACATGGAATCCGGCACAGACTGGGCTATGGCGGCCATGGCACCTTCGTCGCACTCCTCGTTGACGTCGTCGTCCGTGATAGCCTGCCACACACGAAGGGTTCGAAGAATGATCTTCATGTTCAGCGCCCACACGTCGTAGTTGGCGTCAGTGAGCATGGGGTACTAGATGGGGATGTTACGATGCGCCAGTACGTTGGCGCTGCATGTTCCGCCACCACTAGTTGCTGACTTGCCGCCCTTTTTCACCTTGTTGCCGTTCTTGTTCTGCTTGGAACCGTTGTTGCCGTACTTGGAGTTGACCGACTCCTTGTCGCTGATCGTCAAGGCTCTGATACCAACTGTTGGTTTTTGATCTTGCTAGATAAAATCACTCAGAGGTGTGTACGCACGTACAAGCTAGCAAGCACACATGCACACTGCTTGATTGATGAACAGTGCCTATGCACGTCTCGCCGTACGTGCGTAATGTAGCCTGGCCTAGCTAGATCGATCGTATCGAATCAATTTCGATGAAACAGCTTCTCTCGTTGTAAACTTGTTGTCAAAACTGAACAGAGGGAAACTGATTTTGCGGTGCGGACACCTTGCACCTTTTCTGATTTTTCCTTACGTATATAGAGGGATACAGACTTGCCACGTCCAACTCGCTGCCGACTCGGCTGGCAACCAACACGACGCAACCTTGACTCGGTACAAACACCTCGTCCAGTTTACACTCAAACACTAGTGAACTATCTTTAGGACTCTCTACCTACGTAGACTACAACTAGGTTGATTACTACACTTCCAGCCTGCAGACTAGTACTACTCTTCACCTTCCCGATGCCCTGCTTGTGCCCGACGCTGACAGCTCCTAAGCCGCCATGAGCTCGAGTGGCATCTCCGAGGACGATGCAACCCTGTCGGTTCCCTAGCCCCTTCGTACAACTTCCCCATCAATGACAAGCACAATGATGTGCGATGTCTTCGTTATTTTAGGTGTCATATTGAGTGTTTAAGGTGATGTTTATCTTAACAAGTCATCAGATTATGTTTAGTACCATGTTAAACAAGTAGCACATTCATTAGTTTAGAACTTGTTAGATGCAAAAGCTAGTGCCCTAAAGGTGCTACTAACCTGTCAGTTTGGAGTTGTAGCCATGGCCACGAACGAACTGGGATCTACTTCATTTTATACCGACAGATGATTCCGATTCAACGTAAGTTCACTATGAGATTAATATTTAAAACTGAAGACAAGGCATCAGGTGGTATACAAATTTATAAGGAAATACAAGATTCCCCTTATGATAAAGTTTTTCCATGGTCGATGCACAGAAATTGCATCTTGCCCAAGGATAACCTTCTAATGAGAGGGTGGACTGGGAATGATCAATGGCACTTCCGTGGGCATAAAGGGACAGCGATAACCTCTTAGCTAACCCGACATGGCAGGTTACACTATGTCCTTTTAGTCTAAGTAGACCACCAGATAGCAACGAGGATAGGACTAGTGTGTGGATTAACTCTTTTCCCTTGTCCATGGAAATTGGTTATCTGTGGGGGAGGCAGCAATACGTTGGACAATTTGAAAACTAGGAACTCTGCTTGCTTTAATATAGAAATTTCCCGGATGATCCTGTTGTTATATTCTAGAGCCTAATAGTAGGAGCATTTCGCAGAAATGACATGATGGAGGAAGAATTGAAGAACGGGTCTTAAAGTTCAATCTGGTGATCCAGGAGGAGTATGCTCGAAGCTGTGGTTGGAACCCGGTTGTGCTCAGGATTGCAGTGTGAAAAGCTGAATGTGCAAAAGTTTTGCTTCGTAGAGTTGTTGTTGTGGTCTCTCCCTTTCTGGTGTATGTAAGACTTAGTTTATTAGTCCTTTGCTATGAACCTGCTCTTTTAGTTGCCATTTGCTCTATTTTCCTGCATGTCTTTTTTGAGCTTACTTTTGGATCGGAACTCTTGTAAATTTAATTAGCCGGTTGTTTAATGGAAACTGATGAGGTGTCTCGTTTTCCAAAAAACCATATGATCGTTATTTTTTTCAAAATTTAGAACTAGAAATTTGATTTTTGCTACGTTTAAGAAACTAGGCACACTGAACACCAGGTTCCAAAAACCAGCTCCAACATATATAGACAACCTGCATAAATATACGAGAAGTGATTACTATCTGAGTTGGTTCTTTGTAACAAGCTTGTGATAGAAGCATTTTATTCGTCTGATGGAAACATCCTGATCTTTTCTTCAACAAACCTACCAACTCGTGCACCTCTGACAAAGTAACCAGTTTATGGGTGGCCACCCAGTGTAGTCACTGGATATACTGTTTAGCTCTAATAAAAGGTGCAGGTGAGGTTTGGTATCATGAACGTAGGCAGGAAAGCCAACCGAGATTGTTAGATTTATGCACTGAACTGGCCATGATGAAACTCTTATCAAGAGGATGCTACTACTCCTAGTAAGATCGTCATATCTCTCTTTTTGGTTAGGCTGGTTCATTAACGCCGGCGCCTCTTCCTGCAAGTACTCAACTACTGCGAGAGAAATTTAACCATGTAAATATATATATATATATATATATATATATATATATATATATATATATATATATATATATATCTGATTACCATGCTGATAACAGGGGCTGCTACATATATTAGTGTATTATAGGTGGATTCATGTATGGGTCCACGCGCCTTGATTTCTTCCTTGTCGGCACAATCCCTTAGCTACTGCATCGTTTTATGTTGGTGGATTTCATGAAAAATCTGCTGGATAATATATAATTTGCTTATACTAGTGTTGTAGTTCGAAAAGATAGATTGCATGTATTTTATAATAACTTCTGGAAAGAACAGGTTGATAATACTTCTTGCAACATGTTAACTAGTCTTGCTAAGATCATGTGAAAAGTTCCTCCTCTCCACCGTCATGGCCTATGTGGCAGCTCTCCTTTTGGTTGGGCACTTCGTCCACTAAGGTCGCCACTTCCTGTAAATACTCAACCACTTCGAGAGACATCTGACCAAGTAAATACCAGATTGACATGATGATAACGTACAGGGGCTGCTACATGTAGCAGATGTATTAGGTGGATTCATGTGTGGATCGACGCGCCTCGCTTTCTTCCTTGTTCGCACACAATATGCCGCGTCATCTTATGTTGCTGGATTTCATGACAAATCTACAGGCAAATATATAATTTTATAGTTTGAAAAGCTCGATTGCACACATTATTCTATATCAACTTCTGGAAAGAACAGGAGTAGTAGTCACTTTATATCTCTTAAGAAGTCATGCAGGCACCCATGAATCAAGCCCACGCATGAGTAGGTGACAAAATTTGTCAAGGTCGGCCTGGAGGTAGAAAACGATTGATGGCCTTACATGAATTGGCTTTTCTCAACTGCTCTTTGACTAACTTTGTGCATGCGCACCAGACCACCAGTTCAGACTCTGACCAAGTATGTGATACTGTATCTAGTTAAACTAGTGGAATTTCAGTTGTTTATCTTGTCAGTATTTCTTATCTTCAAAATATTTTCCTAAATGGTGATGGGTGGTGACTTTTCCTGGAACAAGCCCTGCATGCATCGTGCCGACTCAGGAGAGAGTTTCACATTGCTTCTTTGATAACGGGAGACCATTTCCCTGTAAAGTTATGCAAACTAGTTTAATCAGCAACGGGAGACCATTTCAATCTGTTGATCGGTTGCACTTGACTTTGTCTATTGCTCACGAGTTCTGAGCCTATATAAACACATGCATCCCCTGCATGTTTAAACCATCGTCACTCACGCCACCAACAGAAATAGGAATACGAGAGAACAGAAGAGCCAAAGACACTAAAACAAAATGGCATCCTCCTCTTCCTTTCTCCTCCTTGCTGCACTTCTTGCATTAGTCTCATGGCAGGCCACTGCTTCTGATCCTAGCCCACTCCAGGACTTTTGTGTCGCCGACATGAATTCACCAGGTACTATCCATTTTGTTATCATGTTTTCACCAAATACATATGTTGAAATCTATTTCTGGAAATTATATGCAAGCCAAAACAACTTTGTAAAATCTGAGCTTACATGTACATCTCTTGTGCCCCAGTCCGTGTCAATGGGTTTGTTTGCAAGAACCCGATGGAGGTCAACGCGGACGACTTCTTCAAGGCGGCCAACCTCGACAAGCCTAGGATGCCCAACAAGGTTGGATCCAACGTCACTTTGATCAACGTCATGCAGATTGCTGGACTCAACACCCTCGGCATCTCAATTGCACGCATTGACTATGCTCCCTTGGGTCAAAACCCACCACATACGCACCCTCGTGCCACTGAGATCCTCACGGTGCTCGAGGGAACATTGTACGTTGGTTTTGTCACATCCAACCAGCCCGCCCCCAACAAAAACAAGTTCCTCTCCAAGGTGCTCAACAAAGGTGATGTGTTTGTCTTCCCCGTGGGGCTCATCCACTTCCAATTCAACCCCAACCCCCACCAGCCCGCTGTTGCAATTGCCGCACTAAGCAGCCAGAACCCAGGGGCTATCACAATTGCCAATGCAGTGTTTGGGTCAGACCCACCAATATCAGATGATGTTCTTGCCAAGGCATTTCAGGTGGAAAAGAATACAATTGACTATCTCCAGGCCCAGTTCTGGGAGAACAACCACTACTAAGATAGACATTTTTCAATTACCCGGAGACCAGTGCACAAGTGAAGGACACGGTTGAGTTCCTAGATATGCATCCTAATCTATAAAATAAATGGAGCATATGTCATTCCAATGTGTGTCTGTAATCAGTGAATGTATTTCTACCTTCCGAATAATTGACAATATTATATTTGTCACACTAATATGATCTCATTTGCTTGTTTTGGAATCTGACGTGTCTTATTTATCAAAAAGAAAAACTGGGTTCATTTCCCCTTGTTATGAAATAATATATTATTATATGACAATTAAATATATGTTTAATGATGGGGTCAACACCTAGGATTTTCTTGGAACCCTGTTGTGCTCAGGATTATTATATGTTTAATGTTGTTGGAACCCTGTTGTGCTCAGGATTGAAATGTGAATGTTGAATTTGCAAAAGTTGCTTTGTCGAGTCATTGTTGAGGTATCTCGCTTTCTGGTGCATGTAATAAGTAAGTTACGGTCCCTTTCCTATCGAGCTTGCTTTAGTTGTTTTAGCTTCCTTTTGGTTCAAAACTCTTGTAAGTTCGACAAGCAGTTTCTTTAATGGAAATCGATGAGGTGGCTTGTTGTATCAAAAAACAGATGAGTGTTATGCTTTTGCCTTATGTTAAGTACTTTTTTTTGCTAAGTTTTAGAAATTGGGCACATAGGGGACCAGGTTCCGAAAATCAGCTACAACATATTACGGTAAACATGCATAAATATACAAACAAGCGATTATT
>NC_041387.1:673159151-673160667 GCF_002162155.2 Triticum dicoccoides | reverse complement strand
GATTATTATTTGAAATGTTTCTGCCTACCGAGCTGGTGATAGAACCATTTCATCTCGAAACAGAATTCCACCTGCTTTATAAAGGAAGCTATACAACTGAACGATACATGGTGTCGAGGAAATCCTCATACAAGATTATCAAAGAAAAGCACAGCAAAACAAGCCAAACACGTTAACAAGCACAGAAAGTACACAACTAGAAGCCTCAGCCATTCGGCTGAGAAGAAGCACCGGAGAGGTTGGACCACCTTGATACCCAACCAGGACCCCCACCAACATGAAACCACACACCACCTAGGATTCTAGGAGAAACCACTAGACTTTGTTGCACTGTCACGACCCAACTACCGCCGGAGTGGACCCTCTGGCCTCTTGCTCTGAACAGAGGAGTGTCATCCATGTCGGCAAGCAGGAAGGACGAAGAGAGGATGTCATCACCTGTAAAAGATAGGTGCAAATATGATATCGCGAGTCACCGGAGTTTAGGGTAGGGTCGATTGGATCTCCACACCATTTTGAACATGCAGCCACAACCGAAAGAAAGTCGCACTCATCGGCGACACCCCAAAGAGGGTCACGACGCAATGCACCACTACCACCGCATTTGTCGTGGCAGTCAAGTATATTCGTCCAGAACTGGCGGGGAGGAGAGGCATGGCGATGTCCCCAAGAGGGACATGAGACCCGCAAGCATCACGGCCACGGGAATTGAGGCTCTGAGCTTTCATTCAGACCCTCCCCGGCACCTCACCAAGGGGCACTCAGGCCACCAGAACCACCACAATAGGTCAAGAACTCTAGATCACGTTAAGGCCGTCGCCACCACTGATGGGCGACCAAAATGCACCTTGCCACCCCCATGACCAAGAAACACCACCATGCTACTCAGTGGAAAGTGAGAAACGCAGCCTTCTATCCAGGGTCGTCGTCCTGGCATCCGACACTCCAACCTCGCACACCTGCACCAACATATGTTGCTCTAACATCATCGGAGGGGGACATCAAAACCCTAGCAAGGCTTCGCCCGGCCCAAGCCCATAGCCACGGCTAGATCTGGTTAGACCCAAGACTATCAGTGACCCAATGTGACCACATTGGGTTGGTGCATGGGGGAACTCACCATCAAAGGACCCTCACCCACGAGCAACGATGTGCAGCCATTCCTCATCTGACCATAGTGCTGCCCCTAATCTGGGTGAGCGTCTGCTCCAGCCAAAGTTTGTTGATCCACACACACAAGTGAGGTGGACCACAACCCCACTGGTCATGGCGTGCCATCTCAGGCAACTGGTGTTAGAAGGGAAAGACAGGATTGGTGGAATAGTTCGTTGTATTGCTTGAGCCTCATGGGCATATATATAGGAGTACATGATCATCTTGGAGTACAAGGCAAGGTAGAAGAATATCCTATGCTATCCTAGCTTTCCTAATAATCACGATACTCAACATCCCCCCGCAGTCACAACGGTAGCGACGCAGACGGTGAGACTGGAGAAGAATCCGAAGGCAAGCTGAC
>NC_041387.1:673115102-673159014 GCF_002162155.2 Triticum dicoccoides | reverse complement strand
CGGTGCATTGCGGAGTCATGGCTGGAGTGAAAACCGACGATGTTGCTCAAGTAGGCGGTAGCCCTTTGTGCCGTTTTCCGATGTAGCCGAGAGCGTGGGTGGTGGAGCCGTGTTCAAGGTAGCCATGCAAAGAATGCTGTGATCGATGTCGAGTCGTTGTAGCCGGTGTCGAGGAAGTCACCGTGGAGCCACGGGCGCAAGGAGGCGCCAAGTTAGTCATGGGCGCAGTGGTGTCGAAATAGTGGTGCGCCAGGAAGTAGATGATGTTGACGACGCGTCGCGCCGGGGTTGCCAACCCCGGGGACACATCGTAGACGAAGGCACGCGTCGGTGTTGGCAGCACCGGTCATGCGTAGACGGACGAAGATGAAGTTGACGAAGCGCCGCACCAGGCTTGCAAGGCCCGGGGACACGTCGTGGACGAAGGCACGCGACGGTGTTTCTAGCTCCGAGCGTGCGTAGACTGGGACCTGCACGAGCTGTATGCCATGCCGAAGAAGTCGAAGAGGCCAGCAGAGAAGGAGTCGATGAAGGTTGTGGCGCCAGTCGGCGCGGGGCCAATGTAGCCCGCGGTTGTTGGAATAAATGAAGCGGTCGGGGTAGATGACGGCGACACTGGCGACGGGCTGGTGTTGGACGAAGATGAAGGGGGTGGATGGGCGGCTGCGGCGGCTACGGGGGTAGTGGCGGCGGCGGCCGAAGAAGAGCGGTGGCGACTGCGGCTAGGTTAGGAGTGCGGCGGCGATGCTCGAAGTAGGCGAAAAACCCTGACAACGTGACGAAGACCGGCGCGGAATGGACCGCGGGCCACGGCGCTACGACCCAAAGGGGCGACGCAACAACGGCGGGCAGGTCGGGGCAACAGCGGGAAGACCTCAGGGAGGCGGTGGGAACCGCGGGCCGCAGCGCTACGGCCCGAAGGGGCTGGGCAGCGGCGGAGCGCGGGCTGGTGCAACCGCTGGGACGGCCTCGGGGCGGCAGCGGGGACCGCGTATCACGCCACTACGACCCGTATGGGCGACTCAGCAGCGACGCATGAGTCGATGCAGCCGCGAGGAGAACCACGGGGCGGTGGCGCTGCGGGTCGACGGGGCAACGCAACGGCAGCCCGTTGCTCGATTGGTGGAGGGGCACGCTGAACTCGGGGGACGATCTTCACAGGACCTGTGGAGGCGCGCGTAACCGAGGGGCCAGGTCGGTCGCGCGGTGTAGATGAAGCGGATCACGGCGGCGAGCGGGTGATCAAGCCGATCGCGCGCTAGGTCGGGGACGCCACTCGGTGGAGACGGCGGCGGAGTCCAAGATGAGGTCGGCGACGACGGACGGCGTGGAACATCGTGCAGACGAGCGTGTCAGCACCGGCACCTGGGCTGCCAAAGCAACGCCGGCACCCGGGCAGCGAGGCCCAAGCGACCAACAGAGCAGGGATGCCCGAGTTGAATCAGCCGACGAGCCTGACGCTGCCGTCCCGATGCAGCCGAGGACGTGGCCGGCGAGATAGACCGCCAGGCCGCCGTGCAGACACGGCGGAGGCGGGTGGCATTGATCGATTGGCGGGCCGACGCGCGAGCAGCTATTATGATTGGCCACCGCATGGCGCGAGGCCGCCGGGTGTAGGCGATGCAGGTATCCCGATCGGAGCAGGGCGGTGACGGCCGGCGCAGGGCGACGGGCGGGCCGGCGCACGGACGACGGCCTTGAGAGCTGCCTGTCGCGCGAGGCCGCCGGATCAGTGAAGTAGCCGGCCGGTCGCACCGATGTTGGAGTAGAGGCGCAGGGTGTCGACGACGACGGCGGGCAACGCGAACTGATCTTAGATCGGAAAACCAAAAAGTAAACGCCGATCAAACCGATCAACAAGAGAGAGGAAACCCCGAGCAAGGGCTCGGGAAAAGACTCTCTAGGGCAGCCGGTCAACACGACCGGCGGACGAACCCGAGGTACGGGCGACGTTGCCCCCGACGGCGGTCATGGAGGCCGACCGCCCCGGAGGCGGCGCGCGGGTGCGGAAGCGTTGGGCTAGGGTTTAGGATTGAGATAAGGCTAATACCATGTTAGAAAGGAAAGACAGGATTGGTGGAATAGTTCGTTGTATTGCTTGAGCCTCATGGGCATATATATAGGAGTACATGATCATCTTGGAGTACAAGGCAAGGTAGAAGAATATCCTACGCTATTCTAGCTTTCCTAATAGCGATGGATAGCAGCGGCGCCACTGCCGGGTCTTTAGCTTGTGTTCCATCTCCGTTGCAGCCTTCAGCTTCTTAAACGCTTCAAACGCCTCATCTTTAGATCAAAGGAGAACGACCCACATGTATCTTGAGTAGTCATCTACCACAAGAAAGAAGTACTTCTTTCCTGCATGAGTTCCCGGAGTGATAGGGCCACATAGATCACCATGGAGCAGCTCGAGTGCATCACTTGCATGATAGGTAGACTAAGTAGGGTACGACCTGCGGTACTGTTTTCCATCCGTGCACATGTCACATACTCGATCAACATGGTCGATAAATGGCATCCCGGATACCATCTCCATCTTTGACATCTTCTTCAAGGCGTATAAGTTAACGTGTCCAAATCTAGCATGCCATAACCATGAACCATGATCACTCTTGCCAAGCTAACACTCCAATTGAGAGTGATCAAGGTTGAGGATATAGAGCCTGTTCCGTGTGTGTTTCACATGCACTAGCACGTATGGGAGGTTGTCAAAGATCGTCATTACTCCGTTCTCAATATCCACCTTGCATCCATTCTCGTCAAGTTTCCCGATAGAGATGATGTTGTTGCGAAGCCGTGGGATGTAGTATACTCCGGTGAGTATGTGATGTTCTCCTGTGAGACCCTCGAAGAGGACATAACCTTGCCTGCTAATCTCCACATCTGAACCATCACCGAAATTGACCAAACCTTGAACATCATATTCTAGCTTGAGGAATTTCTCCTTGCACCCCGTATGTGGTTACTAGCTAGCACCCGTGTCTAGATACCATGACAGTTCTGGTTCCCAGATAACTTTGGTATTACTTCTCATGAAGTAGCACCTTCTGGTTTGGTTACACAACCACCGTTCGGACGAGATCACAAACTTCGGCCATCAGAAGACCTGGATGTTTATCTTCCTGCTTCGCCAAATTTGCGTTGATCTCCCGCTTGTTAAGCTCCGGGCAATCCTTCGCAAAGTGACCCATCTCGCTGCAGTTATAGCACTTTACCTCAGACATACCCAAGTTCCGTGTCTAGATACCATGACAGTTGACCGACTCCTTGTCGCTGATCGTCAAGGCTCTGATACCAAGTGTTGGTTTTTGATCTTGCTAGATCAAATCACCCGGAGGTGTGTACGCACTTACAAGCTAGCAAGCACACAGGCACACTGCTTGATTGATGAACAGTGCCTATGCACGTCTCGCCGTACGTGCGTAACGTAGCCTGGCCTAGCTAGATCGATCGAATCGAATCAATTTCAACGAAACGGCTTCTCTCGTTGTAAACTTGTTGTCAAAACTGAACAGAGGGAAACTGATTTTGCGGTGCGGACAACTTGCACCTTTTCTGATTTTTCCTTACGTATATAGAGGGATACAGACTTGCCACGTCCAACTCGCTGCCGACTCGGCCGGCAACCAACACGACGCAACCCCGACTCGGTACAAACACCTCGTCCAGTTTACACTCAAACACAAGTGAACTATCTTTAGGACTCTCTATCTACGTAGACTACAACTAGGTTAATTACTACACTTCCAGCCTGCAGACTAGTACTACTCTTCACCTTCCCGATGCCCTGCTTGTGCCCGACGCTGACAGCTCCTGAGCCGCCATGCGCTCGAGTGCCATCTCCGATGACGATGCAACCGTGTCGGTTCCCTAGCCCCTTTGCACAACTTCCCCACTCCCTTCCATCAATGACAACCACAATGATGTGTGATGTTTTCGTTATTTTAGGTGTCATATTGAGTGTTTAAGGTGATGTTTATCTTAACAAGTCATCAGATTATGTTTAGGACCATGTTAAACAAGTAGCACATTCATTAGTTTAGAACTTGTTAGATGCAAAAGCTAGTGCCGTTAAGGTGCTACTGACCTGTCAGTTTGAAGTTGTAGCCATGGCTGCGAGCGAAGTGGGATCTACTTCACGTTACACCGACGGATGATTAAAATTCAACGTAAGTTCACTATGAGATTAATATTTAAAACTGAAGACAATGAATAAGGTGGTATATAAATTTATAAGGAAATTCAAGATTCCCCTTATGATAAAGTTTTTCCATGGTCGATCACAGAAATAACATCTTGCCCAAGGATAACCTTCTAATGAGAGAGTGGACTGGGAATGATCAATGACACTTCCGTGCACATAAAGGGACAGCGATAACCTCTTAGCTAACGCGACAAGGCAGGTTACACTATGTCCTTTTAGTCTAAGTAGACCACCAGATGGCAACAGCGATAGCACTAGTGTGTGGATTAACTCTTTTCCCATGTCCATGGAAATTGGTTATTTGTGGGGGAGGCAGCAATACGTTGGACAATTTGAAAACTATAGGAACTCTGCTTGCTTTAATATAGAAATTTCCCCGATGATCCTGTTGTTATATTCTAGAGCCTAATAGTTGGAGCATTTTGCAGAAATGACGTGATGGAGGAAGAATTGAAGAACGGGTCTTAAAGTTCAATCTGGTGATCCAGGAGGAGTATGCTCGAAGCTGTGGTTGGAACCCGGTTGTGCTCAGGATTGCAGTGTGAAAAGCTGAATGTGCAAAAGTTGCTTCGTAGAGTTGTCGTTGTGGTTCCTCCCTTTCTGGTGTATGTAAGACTTAGTTTATTAGTCCTTTGCTATGAACCTGCTCTTTTAGTTGCCGTTAGCTCTATTTTCCTGCATGTCTCCTTTGAGCTTCCTTTTGGATCGAAACTCTTGTAAATTTAATTAGCCGGTTGTTTAATGGAAACTGATGAGGTGTCTCGTTTTCCAAAAAACAATATGATCGTTATTTTTTTCTTAAATTTAGAATTAGGAATTTGATTTTTGCTACGTTTAAGAAACTAGGCACACTGAACACCAGGTTCCAAAAACCAGCTCCAACATATATAGACAACATGCATAAATATACGAGAAATGATTACTGTCTAAGTTGGTTCTTTTAACAAGCTTGTGACAGAAGCATTTTATTCGTCTGATGGTAACATCCTGATCTTTTCTTGAACAAACCTACCAACTCATGCACCTCCGACAAATTAACCATTTATGAGTGGCCACCCAGTGTAGTCACTGGATGCACTGTTTACTCTAACAAAACGGGCAGGTGAGGTTTGGTATCATGAACCTAGGCAGGAAAGCCAACCGAGATTGTTGATTTATGCACTGAACTGGCCCTAATAAAACTCCTAGCAAGAGGATGCTACTACTCCTAGTAATATCGTCATATCTCTCTTTTTGGTTAGGCTGGTTCATTAATGTAGTCGCCTCTTCCTGCAAGTACTCAACTACTGCGAGAGAAATTTGACCAAGTAAATATATATCTGATTAGCATGATGATGACAGGGGCTGCTATACATATTAGTGTATTATAGGTGGATTCATGTATGGGTCCACGCTGTTGGTTATAAGCCACGGCGATCGCGTCGGGCGTGCGTGTGTGCGTGCGCGGGACGCGTCGGGTGCATGGCATGCGTGCGTGTGTGACTGTTTGGCCATTATCTGGCCAGAGTCTGACCCATATCCGACGTGTGTCCGGGGCATTACTGGGTTGAGTGTTTAGACTAGGGTAGGGGCGCGTGCTGTGTGTGCATGCGTGGCGCTGGACCAGGTGCAGCCGTTGGTGCGCAGGTGAGGGTGATCGAGTAGGGGCCGTTGCGGGCTCGCCGCGTCATGGACGCGATCGTGCACGGAGTGGACGCGGTCGGAGCGGGCCGAACCGTGTGCTCGGGCGGGTGCAGACGTGGGGTTCGTGCCCATCGTCTGCCCCGGGTAAACCGTGCGCTCGGGCGGGTGCAGACGTGGGGTTCGTGCCCAACGTCTGTCCCGGGTATAAAACCCGCGAGGGGCGCGTTGTAATGGTTGTGGTGTCGAGTATGAGCTCCTGGAATTGACGTCGTTGCGCCGGAAAAACCACCGTGCCCCCTGTGTCCTTCTTCCTCTTCTGATCTTCTTCTTCCGTGTGTCATTCGAGTGCAGCAGAGGGAGAGAGAGTGAGTACTACGGTGAGAGAGAGAGAGAGAGAGCTAGGGCAAGGAGCAGCAACAACAATTGGCATCAGAGCGACCATGCTAAAGTGCGGCCGTGGCGCGCGGCGGCGACCGCGGCGGACATGCAGGCTATGTCGCGCGGGGAGCGCGTGGCGACCTTGACGCACGGCGAGTTCACGGTCGTGCGGTGTGATGTCGTGCTCGAGACTAGCACAGCGGTAGCGGAGGCGAGGAGGTCGCGGAAAACCGACGTGGTGGCGTAGAGGTTGCGGCGGCTCGGCGCAACGGCCGTGGGGGGCACGGAGACGCATCATGGCGGCACACGGAGCACTGCTGCAACTGCAGCGAGTGGCGCTTGATGAGGCGTCGTGCGGTGGAGTTCGGCGGTGCGCGAAAGAGGCCGGCGAGGTGGGCGCGCGGCACAGCGACTGCAGCGGCTTGTGCGGGGTGTCGTGGTTCTAAGTCTGACAGTAGAATGGGGGGTAGGTATGGAGAGGCAAGATCTTAGCTATGGAGTAGTTGTACACACGAGTGTTTAACGAGTTCAGGCCCTTCTCTGAGGAAGTAATAGCCCTACGTCTCGGAGCCCGGAGGCGGTCGACTGGTTTATGTGTATATGAGTTACAGGGGTGCGAACCCTTCTACCAGTGGAGGGGGGTGGCTTATATAGAGGACGACAGGACCCCAGCCAACCCATGAGGAAGAGGGTTAAAGTACATTAAGGCCGGGCATTACTGGTAACGCCCTACATAAAGTGTCATCATGACCATTAAGACTACTTAATTACAGACCGTTTGGATACAGAGTAGATCCCGAACTCCTGGTGGTCGAGTGAGTCTTCATGGTCGAGTGTCTTTAGGTTTGTTGAGTGTCTTCTAGCCGGTCGAGTGGAGTCTCACTTGGTCGACTAAAAGGTAGCTTCGTCTAAGGATGTCCTTGGGTATGGTATCCTGGATAGGTCCATGACCCTACCCTAGGTACATAACATCATCATTAGCCCCCGAATGGATCGAGGTTCGAGTGAGGAAGGAGTTGATGATTTTCTCCGACCTATTTCCCGTGCTTTGATTATGTCGTATCTTGGATCGGCGATTTTTCTTTCGGCGTTGGCGTCAACTTTTACTTCAGTCGCCTTGATCCATTCTTGTCTTCTGTCGAGTGAACTTTTTGAACTTTAGTGAACTTCCGAGCGACGGACCGCAGGAAAGATATCGTCTGACAGATTGATCTGCCGTTAGCGGATTTTGTGGGATCCGAATTTTGGGAAGCGCGCGAAACGGGGCGGACCACGGTACTCGGAGGGGATAAGGCGCGGACGCCTCGATTTCCGCACCGCCTTTTTCGCCACATATCGTGCGTGCGCGACTGTTTCGGGATGTGACAGGACCACCCGGGCCTACTTGTCAACCACTCGGAAGTGTCCTTATATAAAGCGTCGGGCGAGGGTTTTTTGAACAGTGCCTTCCCATCCTTCTCTCCGCCCGCTGCGCCTGCTCTCGCCTCTGCTTATCCACTCCTCGCGCGCTTCGCCGGCGATAATGGTGAAGGAGAAGAGGCGGCCTTGGAGCGCGTGAAGAAGGCGACGGCGGTGGGGAAAGCGAAGGGGAGAGCGTCCAGTCGGGGCGGATCTTTGTCAAGATCCCGCCTGCCAAAGGGTTGGGTCCAAGGGGATTGGATCCGCTCGACCATCACCGAGACGGAGCTCAATGACCTGGCCAACGAGGGTCTGATCCCCCATGGGTCAGCAAGGCTTCCGGGGTCCGAGTGTCAACCGCAGCGGCAGGAGGGTGAGTGCGTCCTCCTAGCCACTCATATCGATCGTGGATTCTCTCTGCCGCCGAGTGTTTTCTTCCGAGGGTTCTTGAACTTCTTTGGGGCGCAACTCCACCATTTCACTCCCAATTCTATCGCCCATCTCGCTGCTTTCATTTCCATGTGCGAGAACTTCCTGGGTTGTCGACCTCATTGGGGTCTCTTTAAGCACATATTCACCTGTCGCTCACAGACGGTGAAAAAGGCGAGTCCGGGTGACGAGAGGACTAAGGTTATCTAGATGTGCGGGGGTCTTGGGATTCAGATGAGGAATAAGAGTACTTTCCCGGCCATGACCCTTCCTGAGTCGGTCAGAGGGTGGCAGTCGACTTGGTTTTACTGCCAAGACGAGCCGACGCCGGGGCAGTCGACTGGTCTCCCTCCGTTTTGCATGGACCGAGTGGACAAACCCTCTTCTCTGAAAGTGCTTCCTGAGGAGAAAGCTCAGGTAAAAATGCTGATGGAGCGTGTAGTCCAACTCGTTAGGGACGGAGTGACGGGTATGGATCTTCTGGAGGTCTTCCTTAGGCGGCGCATCCAACCACTTCAGTACCGAGGCCATCCGATGTGGCTGTATTGTGGTACCGAAGACACCACTCGGGTCCATCCAGAAGCGGTCGACGACACCACACTGAAGAGGTGGGTGGCCGCAATCACGGGGAATAAGGACAACCCTCGAGGGGCTAGGAGGATCCCACCACTCGACTGTACCTTCACACTAGACACGGTATGGCCACTTATTTCCAATTGCAATCTTGCTTTATTCATTCTGCTTCGCTGCGAATTGGTCGAGTGATCTTTGTTTTGCTTTGTTGCCTGACAGGCCACCACGGAGTTATACTCGATGCCCAATGGAGCGCAAACACCGACTGAGGAGGAGGAAGGAAGTGGGGGCGAAAGCCTGGAGGAGTGGGATTCGGATGCTGGCGACGATGATGAGGGTGATGACTCTGGTGAGGAGGAAGAAGAGGAGGAGGAGGAGGAAGTTGTACCTCCTCGCTCGGAAAGACGCTCGAAGCTTGTCCATGATCCCGCGGTCGAGCGTGGTAAGGGGGTCGCAACCGTCACGCAGTCGTCCAAGCGCCCTCGGACTACTTCTCCGGCGCCGACTGAGAAAGCTCCGAAGCAATCTCGGGTGGCGCCATCGAAGTCGGCGAAGGTCTTGCCGAAGATGAAGATGGTGATCCCCATTATCTCAGGGTAATGGTGTAGCTTGAATTTGTCTGCTCCTCATGAACTTATTCTTGGTTGACTCACGAGCTAATCGACTGTCTTCTGAAACTGCAGTGCTCCTACTTCTGATACCTCGGCCAGAGCTGGAGATCAGGAGATGGAGGATGATGTTACTTCGAAACCTGGTATGACTCTTGGAGTTCCACCTTTAGTCGATTGGCTTCTGTCTCTAATTTTGATTCTTTTTCTGCAACTTCTTCATCTAACGTCTATATCGATCTTCCCAACGACGACGACGAGGAACCACCAAGGCAAAGGAGGAGCAAGAAGGCGTCTGCTGGCAAGGCGACTCGGTACGTGCCAGCACCCGAGACGTTGGTCGTGGAGGGAGACAATGTCACTGGGCCTACCGTAACCTTTGCGGTGCCGTTGACGAGTGCTCGTCCTTCGTCGTCGAGTGCTGCTCAACCCTCGCTTTTCTCAACCTACCCCGTTCCAGAAGACCAAGCTAGTGCTGCTAAAGAAGCAATACGCCAAGCGGGGGTCATGATGGAGCAAGTTAAGGCAATACGACAAGCCAGCCAGGCAGCCTATGACGCCAGTTCGGCTCTTCACAGTAATGTTCAGGTCAGTCGGTCACTGCATGTTCTGTTAGGATATAATATCTGAAAACTCTTCTTTCTGAAATTCTTAGATTTTGTCCTACACCCACTGGGTGTGTCGATTGAAATTCCGGATTAGTGGGGGCACGCTGAGTGCACCCACTGGGTGTAGTCCCCAAGGCTATGGTCGACTGCTGGCAGTCGACCATAGGCTTTATGTCTTAAGTTTTTTCCTTACTCGACTAGGTCGAATAGATTCATAGACCGGTGGGGGCACGCTGAGTGCACCCACTGGGTCTAGTCCCCGAGACTGTGGTCGACTGCTGGCAGTCGACTATAGTCTGAAGAACATCTCCCGTTTTTTTATTGTTGGTCGACTGGTCGACTCTAACTGATGAAACTAGTGGGGGCACGCTGAGTGCACCCACTGGGTGTAGTCCCCGAGACTGTGGTCGAATGTTTGTATTCCGCCGTAGTCTTAGAAACGCTATGATCTTTCCTTAATCACTCGGAAGTGAATTGTCTTTGACATCTGTCGATTGGTTCTTCGTAGAAATCCTGTGACCTTGCGGCTCGTTACACTGAGTTGGAGAACAAACACATTCAGCTCGAGCTTGATCTGAAACTGGCCCAAGAGAACTTGACGAAGGCGAAGGAGGAAGCTAAAGGTATGTTTGGTGAGGCCTTCGACGACTGCCTTTGCCTCTCACTCGTTTTCGAATCTTAATCTCACTGTAACTTTGCAGACAAAGTGAGGGATGCCCTGAAGAAGCAAGACCTTGACTTGGCTGAGATGCAAAAAACTGCTTTAGAGAAGACCAAACTTGCAGATGAGAAGCTGGCTTCAGTGACCAAGCTTGAAGAAGAAAACACCAATTTGAAAGCTGCTCTTGATGCTGCCAACCAGGAGGTCAGTCGACTGAAAAGTGACAAGACCACTCTGAATGACAAGGCCAGTGAGTTGATGAGAAAGAAGAACGATCTAGAGGCTTATCTGGGTGGACTCTCCAAGAAGTTGTTCCTCATGCTTGAAGGTAATCTTTTGTATCAAACAAATATTTTAACTGTAACCTCCGATTGTTGTCTTGACTCGGTGGTTGTGCTTGCAGAATTTTGCCAGAACTTTGAAGAGGAGACTGGTCGACTGGAAGTAAACCTGTACCCCATCAACTCTCCCGTGAAAGATGAAGTCGCCATGAATGTGCTCCGGCTTGAATCTCGTGTTGCTGCTGTCATCGACTATCTCGCAAGGCTGAAAGTCGCAACTTCTCGCATCGACACAACACTCTGGCCAAGAGAGACACTCCAGAATGACCTCGAGTCTCTGGTGACTCGACTGAACAAGGTCCCAAGTCGAGTGCAGGAGTGGAAGAAGTCTTCGGCCAGGTGCGGTGCGGATGTTGCTCTGTCTCTGGTCCGTGTTCACTGCAAGGATGCACGAGAGGACAAGCTGGTGGCTCTTAGGGTGGCTAATACCAAGAAGCACAATTTCCGATCTTTCATGGAGACCTTCATTGCTGCTGCCACTCGGATTGCAGATGGAATTGACCTGGACGAGTTTGTTGCACCTTCCAGCCCTCCACAGGAGGGGTAAAAAACTTCCGAGCTTGATACTTTAAATTTGCCTCGGTATGCCGAGTGAGTTTTGTAACCGACAAACCTTAACAGGCCTAGCGCTTGAGCACTTTCGGTTCCGTTAGGTGTTATCCGAACTTGGATTCAACGTTGAATATGTTTGCATTTGGTTTGAGGTGTCTTTTGCAGGTTAAAGCGAAGCCCTCATTGCAATCGACTTGTTCCTCAATACACTTAGGCGAGCACTGGGCTGCAGCTAAGCCCCCGAGTGAGAGGTTTGCTCTCCACTCGGTAGGATTTTCAAAAACTTAGGCGAGCACTGGGCTGCAGCTAAGCCTCCGAGTGGGAGCTTTGCTCTCCACTCGGTAGGATTTTCAAAAACTTAGGCGAGCACTGGGCTGCAGCTAAGCCTCCGAGTGGGAGGTTTGCTCTCCACTCGGTAGGATTTTCAAAAACTTAGGTGAGCACTGGGCTGCAGCTAAGCCCTCGAGTGGGAGGTTTGCTCTCCACTCGGTAGGATTTTAGATACTTAGGCGAACACTAGGCTACAGCTAAGGCCCCGAGTGGGAGGTTTGCTCTCCACTCGGTAGGATTTTCAAGAACTTAGGCAAGCACTGGGCTGTAGCTAGGCCTCCGAGTGGGAGGTCTGCTCTTCACTCGGTAGGATTTTGTATTGGTGGCGTAGCTCGGAAGGAGAGGGTAGCAGTCGACCTGCACATCGTCCTCCTTGCAGAGCGCACGTTGTATTTGTGGCGTAGCTCGGAAGGAGAGGGTAGCAGTCAGACCTGCACCTCGTCCTCCTTGCAAAGCGCACGTTGTATTCGTACTTAGGCGAGCGCAATGCTGCAGCTAAGCCTCCGAGTGGAAGGCTGGCTTACCACTCGGTAGGATTTTGTTTATCTTAGGCAAGTACTTGGACTGCAGCTAAGCCTCCGAGTGGAAGGCTGGCTTACCACTCGACAGGATTTTGTTTATCTTAGGCGAGTACTTGGACTGCAGCTAAGCTTCTGAGTGGAAGGCTGGCTTACCACTCGACAGGATTTTGTTTATCTTAGGCGAGTACTTGGACTGCAGCTAAGCCTCCGAGTGGAAGGCTGGCTTACCACTCGACAGGATTTTGTTTATCTTAGGCGAGTACTTGGACTGCAGCTAAGCCTCCGAGTGGAAGGCTGGCTTACCACCCGACAGGATTTTGTTTATCTTAGGCGAGTACTTGGACTGCAGCTAAGCCTCCGAGTGGAAGGCTGGCTTACCACTCGACAGGATTTTGTTTATCTTAGGCGAGTACTTGGACTGCAGCTAAGCCTCCGAGTGGAAGGCTGGCTTACCACTCGACAGGATTTTGTTTATCTTAGGCGAAACGGATTTCGCAGCTAAGCCTTCGTGTGGGGACTGGCTCACCACTCGGTTAGGATTTTTTTACAAACTTGGGCGAATCGGATTCGCAGCCAAGCCACCCACTGGGGATTGTTTTGTGTGGACAAAAGAAATAACGATTACTGGGCAAATTATAAAGCTCTTGTCTTTGATAAATAAACTACAGAAGTACTTTTATTACAACTCATCCGAGTGAATACTTAAGTGTAAAAGGGGCGGAGAAGCTCCGCGTTCCAAGCTAGGGGCTCGTCGATCTGATGCTCGACATTGTAAAGACGGTATGCTCCATTGTGGAGAACCTTGGTGACGATGAAGGGACCTTCCCAAGAAGGAGCAAGCTTGTGTGGTTTCTGCTGATCCACTCGGAGAACTAAATCTCCTTCCTGGAAGGCTCGACTCTTCACGTTTTTGGCGTGGAAGCGACGTAAGTCTTGTTGGTAAATGGTCGATCTGATCAGAGCCATCTCCCTTTCTTCCTCTAAAAGGTCATCTGCATCCTGCCGCGCTTGTTCTACTTCAGCTTCGGTGTAGAGCTCGACCCGGGGAGCATTGTGGAGAAGGTCACTCGGCAAGACCGCTTCAGCTCCGTAGACCAAGAAGAATGGAGTTCTTCCAGTCGACCGGTTGGGCATGGTCCTTAACCCCCAAAGCATCGAGGGAAGTTCGTCGACCCATGCGCCAGCCGCATGCTTAAGATCACGCATCAAACGGGGTTTCAACCCTTTGAGAATCAAACCGTTGGCTCGTTCTGCCTGTCCATTCGACTGTGGATGAGCGACTGAAGCATAGTCGACTCGTGTGCCTTGAGACGTGCAGAAAGCTCTGAATTCTTCGGAATCGATGTTTGACCCGTTGTCAGTGATGATGCTGTGCTGGACTCCATATCTGAATATCAATTCTCTGATGAAGCTGACAGCAGTACCGGCATCGAGGTTCTTGATGGGTTTAGCTTCGATCCACTTGGTGAACTTGTCGACTGCTACCAGCACATGGGTAAAACCGCTTCTGCCTGTTCTCAAAGGACCGACCATATCCAAACCCCATACTGCAAAGGGCTAGACGAGTGGTACAGTCTTCAAAGCTGACGCGGGCTTGTGTGACATATTGGAGTAAAATTGACATCCCTCGCACTTGTCGACTATCTCCTTCGCCATTTCATTCGCTCTTGGCCAATAAAATCCGGCTCGGTATGCTTTGGCCACGATGGTCCGAGAGGACGCATGATGGCCATAGGTCCCTGAGTGGATGTCATCAAGGATTATTCGACCTTCCTCCGGTGTTATGCATTTCTGACCAACTCGAGTCGCGCTTCCTCTGTACAGCTGTCCCCTTATCACGGTAAAGGCCTTAGATCGGCGGACGATCTGTCGAGCCTCTTCTTCGTCCTCCGGGAATTCTTTCCTTAAGATATACGCGATGTATGGTACTCTCCAATCGGGAGTGATCACTAAAACTTCCATGATCAGGTCGACCACTGCTGGGACTTCAACCTCAGTCGGATTCGTAACACTCTTAGGTTGCGGAGCTTCGTCGGTAAAAGGATCTTCCACAACTGACGGAGTGTGGATATGTTCCAAGAACACATCACTGGGGATGGCTTCTCTCTTGGATCCTATCTTTGCCAAATCATCAGCTGCTTGATTTTTCAGTCGGGGTATGTGGTGGAGCTCTAACCCTTCGAACTTCTTTTCGAGCTTCCTCACTGCATTGCAGTATCCAATCATGGCTGGGCTTCTAACGTCCTATTCCTTCATCACCTGATTGACCACCAAATCTGAGTCGCCATAGACCATAAGGCGACGGACGCCCAGTGAAATGGCCATGCGCAACCCATACAAGAGTGCTTCATATTCTGCTTCATTGTTGGAGGAACCAAAGTGGATTTGGAGCACATATCTGAGTTTATCTCCTCGGGGGGAAACCAAAACAACCCCAGCACCAGAACCATTTAACATCTTAGATCCATCAAAGAACATGGTCCAATGCTCCGAGTGAACTTGAGTCGGCTGCTGTTGCTCAATCCACTCGGCAAGGAAATCTGCTATAGCCTGGGACTTAATGGCTTTCTTTGCCTCGAATTTGACATCAAGGGGAAGGAGTTCAATCGCCCATTTAGCCACTCGACCAGTTGCATCTCTGTTGTGCAGAATCTCTGACAATGGTGCGTCGCTGATGACTGTAATGTCATGATCAGAGAAATAGTGAGCAACCTTCTTCATGGTCATGTAGATCCCATATACAAGCTTCTGATAATGAGGATATCTTTGCTTCGATGGGGTCAAAACATCAGAGAGAAAATACACTGGGCGCTGAACTTTGAAGGCTTTCCCTTCTTCTTCCCGCTCGACCGTAAGTACTGTACTGAGGACTTGTCCTGTGGCTGCAATATAAAGCAACAGAGGTTCTTTGCTGATTGGAGCAGCAAGCACCGGCTGGGTGGAGAGCAGAGTTTTTTTAACTCGGCAAACGCTGCATCAGCTTCTGGAGTCCACTCGAACTTGTCTGCCTTCTTCATCAGTCGGTAAAAGGTCAATGCCTTTTCACCGAGGCGAGAGATGAATCGACTTAACGCGGCCAAGCATCCAGTAAGCTTCTGGACGTCGTGCACACGCACAAGGCGTTTCATTCGGAGTATGGTGCCAACTTTTTCTGGGTTAGCATCGATTCCTCGTTCTGAAACGAGAAAACCGAGTAACTTTCCGCCAGGTACTCTAAATGTGCACTTCGATGGATTGAGCTTGATATCATACCTTCTGAGATTGGCAAATGTTTCAGCTAGGTCAGTCAATAGGTCGGAATCCTTTCGCAACTTGACCACGATATCATCCATGTACGCTTCCACATTTCGACTGATTTGAGTGAGTAAACACTTTTGAATCATTCTCATGAACGTGGCTCCGGCATTCTTGAGGCCGAATCGCATGGTGATATAGCAGAAGCACCCGAATGGAGTGATGAAAGCTGTTTTGATTTCGTCAGGTCCATACAGATGGATCTGATGATACCCGGAATAAGCATCTAAAAAGACAATCTCTCGCACCCTGCGGTCGAGTCGACAATTTGGTCGATGCGAGGGAGAGGAAAATGATCTTTTGGGCAGGCCCGATTGATATGTTTGAAATCAATGCACATGCGAAGTGAGTTGTCCTTCTTGGGAACCATGACGACATTGGCGAGCCACTCGGAGTGGTATATCTCTCAGATAAACTCTGCTGCAAGGAGTCGAGCCACCTCCTCGCCAATGGCTTTTTTCTTCTGAACGGCGGACCGTCGAAGATGTTCTTTAACAGGTTTCGCTTTTGAGTCGACTCTAAGGCGATGCTCAGCCAGCCCCATGGGAACACCCGGCATGTCAGCTGGCTTCCATGCAAAGATGTCCCAGTTCTCACGGAGGAACTGGATGATCGCTTCTTCCTATTTAGAGTCGAGTGTTGTGGAAATATGGGTCGGAGCTGCATTGGGGTCAGTCGGGTGGATATGAACTGGCTTCGTCTCCCCAGACGACTGAAATGCTGACTCTGTGGCGGGCTTCTTGGCCCGCAGCAAATCACTCGGATCTGCATTCTTCTTGTATTCCTCCAGCTCTACCACTGTTATCTGGTCATCCGCAATCTTTGAGCCTTTCTGGAAACACTCTTCTGCCTTCTTCTGGCTGCCAGTGATAGTGATCACGCCTTTGGGGGCAGGCATCTTTAATTTGAGGTACACATAACATGGTCGAGCCATGAAGTGGGCATAGGCTGGTCTTCCCAAAATAGCGTGGTAGGCGCTTCGGAAATCCACGACTTCAAATGTCAGCTTCTCTTTGCGGAAATGCTTCGAGTCGCCGAACACTACATCCAGAGCTATTTGGCCGAGTGACTCAGCCTTCTTTCCAGGGATGACTCCGTGAAAACTCATGTTGCTGGAACTGAGCCTGGACATCGAAATGCCCATTCCCTTGAGCGTGTCTGCATACAGTATATTCAATCCACTGCCGCCATCCATCAATACCTTCGTCAGTCGAGTGCCTTCGACGACTGGGTCGACCACCAGCGCTTGCCTCCCAGGGGTGGAAATGTGAGTAGGGTGATTAGACTGGTCGAAAGTAAGGGAGTTTGCGACCATCTCAGATAGCTTGGCGTCGCCGGGGCGACCATATTGACCTCACGGTTGATCACTTTCAGTCGACTTTTACTCTCTACATCAACAAAAATCATCAGAGTGGAGTTGACATGAGGGTACTCTCCATCACTGTCTTCCTTGTCCTCGGCCTTGTCCGACTCCTTCTCTTTGTCCTTCGGCTGTTTTCCTTGAAACTGCTGGATTAAGAGCCGGCACTGGCGAGTGGTATGCTTTGCGTAGATGAAGTTACCCTCTTCGTCTTTCTTTGTGTGTATATGACACGGTAAATCCATCACGTCATTACCTTCCTTATCCTTTACCTTCTTGGGGTTCCAAGATCCTTTGGGCTTCCCTTTGAATTTGCCCTGAGTCACGGCCAGAGCCTCTCCAGGAGCACCTGGCTCGGCTTTCCACTTCTGCTTCCGACTGGAGTTTCCTTTCTCCGACTGACTCGGCTTGTACTTACCACTCCGGAGTCGGTCCTCTTCTTCACCATTGGCGTACTTGGTGGCTATTTCCATCATCCGACTCAGGGTCATATCTCCAGTTCGACCAAACTTCAGGCTCAACTCTCTGTTCTTGACACCATCCTTGAAGGCGTAGACCGCTTGATGGTCCGACACATTCTCCACAGTATGATGCAAAGTGATCCATCTCTGGATGTAATCTCTCAGTGTTTCACTCGACTTTTGTACGCAAACTTGCAGCTCTGTCAATCCGGCCGGTCGCTTGCAAGTTCCCTCGAACGTCCTGACGAACACTCGGGAAAGATCTTCCCAGGTGTAAATGCTTCTAGGAGCTAACTGATTCAACCAAGCCCTGGCCGAACCCTCTAGCATAAGTGGTAAATGCTTCATGGCCACCTCATCATTACCGTCACCAATCTGAACAGCCACTCGGTAGTCTTCAAGCCAAGTTTCAGGCTTAGACTCTCCGGTGAACTTACTTACTCCAGTCGCCAATCTGAAGTTGCGGCTCTGATGGCTCTACTAAAGCATTCTGGACCTGAAACATGGACTCGGCTGCTTGTGGGCACATCTCTGTCATGGCCACCTCTGTGAGCTCTGTTTCGGTCGACCAAACCTTGCACGATGACGGATCTCGCGTCAAAGCCTGGCTCCCTGGGGTCGACTGGAGCTCTCCGCCCAACACTGAGCTGGCGCCTGTCATCTTGCTGCCGATGGGTGTTAGACCCACTTCTCGGGGGAGGAGTGGGCGCTCGACGCCTATCATCATGATCAAAGCGATCATCATAGTGGTCCCGCCGGCCTTCACGTCCAACTCGCCTCGGAGGCGACCTTGGGCTGTGAACCGACTGAACAGTATTCGCAGCGACGGATCGACTGTGAATCCTGTTGCGCAACTGTGACACAACTGAATTCTGATCTCCTGCCGCCCGGAGCAAATCTCCGATCTGCATCAAGCCTCTTCCAGCCTCCGACCGAGAGGGCTGAATTGACTCCGCTATACGGGCTGCAGCTGCCAAATTTTGAATCGGGGTTCGATATACCTGAGTCGGTTGCGGAAAGAGCTGACGTCGGCGGGAGTCGGGTACTCGCTGACGCGCACGCTCGTCGAGTGCTCGCTGGAGGTTTTCCAGACGAGTGCGTTCAGCCAAGTTGGCCAAACGCCCCTCTTCCAGGGCACGAGCCTCAAGAGTTTCTCCTGCAATGGGAGTATGCAGGGCATCCATGTTCCGGCGGCGAAGTTCTTCCCTTTGCTGAGAAGTGAGTGGCTCGGGCTGATACTCTTCGTGGGCCTGAGCGGGGTCGCCCCAATCGTCCATCCCGTCATTGGGGGGGAAACCGGGAGGGCTACGAGGCCCGTTGACCATCAGGACCTCCGCCGCTGGATCACTGCTATCGCACTCGGATGCAGTCTCTACGGAGCCAGTCGACAGGTCGAACAGGCCGTAGAGAGATTCGTCGGGCTCAATTGCCGCGACTTGGGTGCTGGCCGATTGGCGATCCACTGCGTGTCTCACCCATTGCTGGAGCCTCGACCGACCGGAGCGCTTGCGCTGGCGGGAGACAGGGAGGGAAGACAGCACAGGAGTCGACCGGTAAGGAGTCGACGGCTGCCACAGCAGGACGCCGTGGACACACGCCCGAAAGTGCGTCGCCCCGCGGACGGGGAGCGCGTCGATGTCGAGTGGTGCCTCCTGGAGCCAAGCGGAGTCGTCGGCGATGAAGGCGAGCGCACCGAGACGGATCTCGCGGCCCTCGATCAGAGCTCCACCGGAAACCATGATGAAGGCAATCGGACAAATTGCAACTTCTCCAAAAAGTCGCTAAGACACCTGCCCCACGGTGGGCGCCAACTGCCGTGGTTCTAAGTCTGACAGTAGAATGGGGGGTAGGTATGGAGAGGCAAGATCCTAGCTATGGAGTAGTTGTACACACGAGTGTTTAACGAGTTCAGGCCCTTCTCTGAGGAAGTAATAGCCCTGCGTCTCGGAGCCCGGAGGCGGTCGACTGGTTTATGTGTATATAAGTTACAGGGGTGCGAACCCTTCTACCGGTGGAGGGGGGTGGCTTATATAGAGGACGCCAGGACCCCAGCCAACCCACGTAGCAGAGGGTTAAAGTACATTAAGGCCGGGCGTTACTGGTAACGCCCTACATAAAGTGTCATCATGACCATTAAGACTACTTAATTACAGACCGTTTGGATACAGAGTAGATCCCGAACTCCTGGTGGTCGAGTGAGTCTTTATGGTCGAGTGTCTTTAGGTTTGTCGAGTGTCTTCTAGCCGGTCCAGTGGAGTCTCTCTTGGTCGACTGAAAGGTAGCTTCGTCTAAGGATGTCCTTGGGTATGGTATTCTGGATAGGTCCATGACCCTACCCTAGGTACATAACATCATCACTGGGGGCGTACATGGCGACATCGACGATGATGGACTCACATGCTATAGTTCGTGGCTTAGGGGGTGAGTGTTGGGCATAAGCCACGACAATCGCGTCGGGCGTGCGTGTGTGCGCGCGGGGGACACGTCAGGTGCGTGGCGTGCGTGCGTGTGTGAGTGTCTGGCCATTGTCTGGCCAGAGTCTGACCCATATCCGACATGTGTCCGGGGCAGGACTGGGTTGAGTGTTTAGACTAGGGTAGGGGCGCGCGCTGTGTGTGCATGCGTGGCGCCGGACCAGGTGCAGCCGTTGGCGCACAGGTCAGGGTGACCGAGTCGGGGCCGTTGCGGGCTCGCCGCGTCCTGGGCGCGATCGTGCGCAGAGTGGACGCGGCCAGAGCGGGCCGGACCGTGCGCTCGGGCGGGTGTAGACGTGGGGTTCATGCCCAGCGTCTGCCCCGGGTATAAAACCCGCGAGGGGCGCGTTGTAATGGCTGTGGTGTCGAGTATGAGCTCGTGGAATTGGCGACGCTGCGCCGGAAAAACCACCGTGCCCGCTGTGTCCTTCTTCCTCCTCTGATCTTCTTCTTCCTTTTGTCATTCGAGTGCAGCAGAGGGAGAGAGAGTGAGTACTACTGTGAGAGAGAGAGAGAGCTAGGGCAAGGAGCGGCAACAACACACGCGCCCTGATTTCTTCCTTGTCGGCACATTCCCTTAGCTACCGCATCGTCTTATGTTGGTGGATTTCATGAAAACTCTGTTGGATAATATATAATTTGCTTATACTAGTGCTGTAGTTCAAAAAGATAGATTGCATGGAGTATTTTATAATAACTTCTGGAAAGAACAGGTTGATAATACTCCTTGCAAGATGTTAACTAGTCTTGCTAAGATCATGTGAGAAGTTCCTCCTCTCCATCGTCATGGCATATGTGGCAGCTCTCCTTTTGGTTGGGCACTTCGTCCACTAAGCTCGCCGCTTCTTCCTCAAAATACTCAACCACTTCGAGAGACATCTGACCAAGTAAATACCAGATTGACGTGATGATAACGTACAGGGGCTGCTACATATAGCAGATGTATTAGGTGGATTCATGTGTGGATCGACGCGCCTCGCTTTCTTCCTTGTTCGCACACAATATGCCGCGTCATCTTATGTTGCTGGATTTCATGACAAATTTACAGGCAAATATATAATTTTATAGTTTGAAAAGCTCGATTGCACACGATATTCTATATCAACTTCTGGAAAGAACAGGAGTAGTAGTCACTTTATATCTCTTAAGAAGTCATGCATGCACCCATATGAATCAAGCCCACCCATATAGTAGTAGTCACTTTATATCTCTAGGTAGAAAACGATTGATGGCCTTACATGACTTGGCTTTTCTCAAACTGCTCTTTGACTAACTTTGTGCATGCGCACCAGACCACCAGTTCAGACTCTGACCAAGTATGTGATACTGTATCTAATTATACTAGTGGAACTTCATTTGTTTATCTTGTCAGTGTTTCTAATCTTCAAAATATTTTCCTAAATGGTGATGGGCGTGGTGACTTTTCCTGGAACCAGCACTGCATGCATTGTGGCGACTCAGGAGAGAGTTTCACATTGCTTCTTAGAAGGGAAAACGTGTCTTAAACGGAACCTGTAAAGTTATGGAAAATAGTTTAATCAGCAGCGGGAGACCATTTCAATCTGTTGATCGGTTGCACTTGACATTGTCTATTGCTCACAAGTTCTGAGCCTATATAAACACATGCATCCCCTGCATGTTCAAACCATCGCCACTCAGGCCACAAACAGAAATAGGAAGACGAGAGAACAGAAGATCCAAAGACACTAAAACGAAATGGCATCCTCCTCTTCCTTTCTCCTCCTTGCTACACTTCTTGCGGTAGTCTCATGGCAGGCCAATGCTTCTGATCCTAGCCCACTCCAGGACTTTTGTGTTGCCGACATGAATTCACCAGGTACTTTCCGTTTTGTTATCATGTTTTCACCAAATACATATGTTGAAATCAATTTCTGGAAATTATATGCAAGTCAATACAACTTTGTAAAATCTGAGCTTACATGTACGTCTCTTGTGCCCCCAGTCCGTGTCAATGGGCTTGTTTGCAAGAACCCGATGGAGGTCAACGCAGACGACTTCTTCAAGGCGGCCAACCTCGACAAGCCTAGGATGCCTAATAAGGTTGGATCCAACGTCACTTTGATCAACGTCATGCAGATTGCTGGACTCAACACCCTCGGCATCTCAATTGCACGCATCGACTATGCTCCATTGGGTCAAAACCCACCACATACGCACCCTCGCGCCACTGAGATCCTCACGGTGCTTGAGGGAACATTGTACGTAGGCTTTGTGACATCCAACCAGCCCGCCCCAAACAAAAACAAGTTCCTCTCCAAGGTGCTCAACAAAGGTGATGTGTTTGTCTTCCCCGTGGGGCTCATCCACTTCCAATTCAACCCCAACCCCCACCAGCCCGCTGTTGCAATTGCCGCGCTAAGTAGCCAGAACCCAGGGGCTATCACAATTGCCAATGCTGTGTTTGGGTCAGACCCACCAATATCAGATGATGTTCTTGCCAAGGCATTTCAGGTGGAAAAGAAAACAATAGACTATCTCCAGGCTCAATTCTGGGAGAACAACCACTACTAAGTCAGAGCTTTGTTAATTACCAGGAAGGCCAGTGCACAAGTGAAGGACATGGTTGAGTTCCTAGATATGCATCGTAATCTATAAAATAAATGGAGCATATGTCATGCCATTGTGTGTCTGTAATCAGTGAATGTATTTCTACCTTCTGAATAATTGACGATATTGTATTTATCGCACTAATATGATCTCATTTGCTTCTTTTGGAATCTGATGTGTCGTATTAATCTATCATAACAAATAAAATTATGGGTTCATTTCCCCTTGTGCCGAAATAACAGATTATTATATGATAATTAAATATATGTTTGATGCTGGGGTGAATACCCAGGATTATCTTGCAATACATGTGAAGTATGCCACGGTTGGAACCCGGTTGTGCTCATGATTGATATGTGAATGTTGAATTTGCAAAAGTTGCTTCCTGGAGTCGTTGTTGAGGTATCTCGCTTTCTGGTGCATGTAATAAGTAAGTTACGGTCCCTTTGCTATCTAACTTGCTTTAGTTGTTGTTAGCTCGATTTTCCAGCATGTTTTATTTTAGCTTCCTTTTGGTTCAAAACACTTGTATGTTTGATTGACGTTTTTTAATGGAAATCGATGAGGTGGCTTGTTGTATCAAAAAACATTGGATTTTATTTGTCTTATGTTATGTACTATAAGATTTTTGCTAAGTTTTAGAAATTGGCACACCGGGGACCAGGTTCAAAAATCAGCTCCAACATATATGGTAAACATGCATAAATATACAAAATAAGTGATTATTAATGAACCCCCAAAATGATTATTATCTTAATTGTTTCTTCTTAACAAGCTGGTGATAGAAGCATTTTATCTCGAAACAAAATTTTGCCCTCTTTATAAAGGAAGCTACAAAGCCGAACGATACATGGTGTTGAGAAAATCCTCATACAAGATGATCTAAGAAAAGCACAGCAAAACAAGCCAAACATGCTAACAAGCACAGAAAGTGCAGAGATGCCTCGAGCATGCCGGCAAGAAGAAGCAAAGGAGAGGTCGGACCAGCTTGATACCCAACCAGGACCGCCACCAACACCAAACCACACGCCACCTAGGAGAACCCACTGGACTTTGTTTACCGTAACGACCCAACTACCGCCGGAGAGGACCCTCTGCCCTCTTGCTCTGAATCGAGAAGAGCCATCCACATCGGCAAGCAGACAGGACGAAGGGAGGACGTTGTTGCATGTAAAAGATAGGTGCAAATGATATAACGAGTTACTGGAGTTGAGGTAGGGTCGATTGGATCTCCCCACCATTTTGAACAAGCAGCCGTGATGAAATATAGTCACTCACCGGCGACACCCCCACGAGGGTCACAACAAAGTGCGCCACTACCACTGTGTCTGTACGGGCGGGCAAGCATATTCATCATGAACTAGCAGGGAGAATAGAGCCATTGCGATGCGCCCAACAGGGACATGACACCCGCAAGCATCACGACATAGGCGTTGAGGCTCTGAGCTTTCACTCAGACCCTCCCCAACACCTAGCCAAGGGGGACTCAGGCCACTAGAACCACCACAACAGGTCGAGAACTCAAGATCAGGATAAGCCCTTTGCCACCACCGACGGCGACAGCTTCACCAAGACTACTAGCCATAATGCACCTCGCGCACCCCGATGGCCAAGAAACACCGCCATTCTACTCAATGGAGAGCTAATGTCCATCCTGCCATCTAGGGTCGTCGCCCCGACGTCCAACACTCCAACCCTGCGCACCTCCACCAACATGTTGGTTCAAGATCATCGGTGGAGGACATCAAACACTAGCAAGGCTTGGCCCGACCCAAGCCCACAACCACGACAAGATCCGGTCGAGCCCAAGACTGCCAGTGACCCCATATGACCACGCCGGGTTGGTGCATGGAGATCACCATCGGAGGAGCCTCACCCACGAGCGGTGGAGTGCAACCATACCTTGTCTGCGGCAATCACCCATCATAGGTCAATGACCACGGTGCTGCCCCTGATTTGGGCAAGCGTCAACTTCGGTCAAAATTCCCAAATCCACAGACACAAGTGAGGTGGAACACGGCCCCACTGCTCATGGCATACCGCCTCAGGCAACTGGCCCACCTCCGACATCATGGGCTAGCAGTGGCGCCACTGCTAGGGTCTAGAGTAACCCACATAGATGGGGGAGTTGAGGTGAGAGGAGGGACACGCCATCGCTAACTATTGCCACTCGGTGCTTTGTCAGCATGGTGCCAACCGATGGCGGCGAGGGAAGGATGATAGGACAGGGGCCTACGGCCGACGATGGAGATGGCTTAGGTTTTGACTCCTAGAAGTTTTTTATTCGTTTGATCGAAACATCTTTTCTGTATCAAGACTAGCATACACACCTCCAAGAAATTAATCATTTATGATTGGCCACCAGGATTAATATCATTGGTGCATTTTTTACTGTAACAAATCATGCAAGTTGAGCGTAGTCAAGAAAGGCCATGCCTAATATCAGACAACAAGTAATTGGGGACCGAGAGAGTATATAATAGTTGTGCTAGCTAGGTGCATTCATGCATGGAATGACGCGCCTTGATTTCTTCCTCGTTGACCCAATCCGTTAACTACTTTTTTAGGTGAACTAGGGAATATATTCAAAGTTCAAAGTCGGAGCAATACAAGCAATGACTGGCAAAATCCCTAGGCACATACGGCAACCAGAGGGAAATGCTGAAGCCGCATTTGCAATGGCGTGATCTTCCAAATTTTCTTCCCTGCACTCATAGCGAAAACTAATTTTTACAAAATCATACATGGACTCCTTTATTTCATCTATAACCAAAGCGTATAGAAGATAACGTTCTCCCTTTGATGTTTACCACTACTTGCATGCAGTCCGAGACGATGATCACATGTGTGACGTTGAGGTCCCTCTCCAAAGCAAGAGCCTCATTGCATGTGTGTGCTTCAAGGCTTGCAGCACCACCAGGCCCTCGAAGGTTACTGCTGAAGATCCCAAATAGTTGCCATCCTTGTCCCTGCATATCGCTGCGGCCGCCCCTGCCTTGCCATTGCGAGAGATAGCCCCATCAACATTTATCTCTACTGCATCTTCACCGGGCGCAATCCAACTGTGAACTCGGTGCTGGGGTGGTATTGTATTTGTGACTAGCTTTCGAACAGTAGCTATATCAAGGTCCTCCAAGTAACGATTTATGAAGCACATAGTAGATAGAGGACTTTGGAATTCATCATCATGTATGGCCCTTCTCCTTGCCCACCAAATTGCCCACATTGAGATGAGTACCCTTGCTAGCAGTGCAAGGTTGAAGAGTTAAATATCCCAAATTGCCCACATTAAAACTCTAGCACTAAGAGTATCCGTTAACTACTTCGCCATCTTATATTGTTAGACTCTAACGTCTCTAAGCAATCTAAATTTTTTCTTTCTTTTTTTGATATCACTCGGAGGACTCATGAAATTCCATTACATCTCTGACGATGATTTTTTTTAATCGTATGTAGGTTAAGTTGTTAACACACATCGTTAAATGTATAAATATATCTTGTGCATATATAGTACTATTCATGACAAGTCCGGTGGCAAATATATTGTTAGCTCTATTTTCTTGCATGCCTTGTTTTAGCTTCCTTTTGGTTTGAAACTCGTGTAAATCTGATTAGTCGGCTGTTTAATGGAAATTGATGAGGTGTCTCATTCTCTAAAAAAACATATGATTGTTATCTGTTCTTCGTAAATTTAGAACTAGAAATATGATTTTTGCTACATTTTAGAAACTAGGCACACCGAACACCAGGTTCCAAAAACCAGCTCCGACATATATAGACAACATGCATAAATATACGAGAAATGATTATTATCTGAGTTGGTTCTTTGTAACAAGCTTGTTATATAAGCATTTTATTCGTCTGATGGAAATATTTTGATCTGTTCTTTATCAAACCTACCAACGCACACCTCCGACATATCAACCAGTTTATGAGTGGCCTCCCAACCTAGTCACTGGATGCACTATTTACTCTAACAAAAGGGACAGGTCAGGTTTGGTGTCATGAACATATGCAGGAAAGGCAACCGACATAATTAGATTACCGAAAAAGGGTTTCCCCCGCTTTGTATACAAAGCAACCAACCAAACCATACAGGGATAGGTGTTTGGCCGGAAGCAGCACAGTCACGCCCAAAAGAAACGACAGAGAAAGAGCAAAAAAAACAAATGCCGACAACGGCGGATCAACAAAAATGAAGAAGCCCCGCAATCGCTGCGCCCACCGGGCTCTTCCACTAGGCTCCAAGACTCCGAAGTGTCGGCACCAGTCAACACCTCCAAGAAGGATCGTGATGATGACGACGCTGCTGCCAAGGGTTTCCCCTGGTACACGATGAGGCGAGAGGAAGGGTAGCCCCCGACGCCCTCCCGGAAGGTCAGGTGGCACCCACAGGCGCCACCGCGCCGGAGTCGGCCACACCGACATGGGTTTCCCCCCATCCCAACCCACACCTCGGGCGCTCCGGATCCAGCCACCAAACCAACCACCACCCTGCGCCAACGCGGTCATGAGGCCCCCACGCCGTCTCACCATGGCACCGTGAAGTGAGGACATCGCGGCGAAGAATCAGAGCCGGGACTAGGGCATCAGCACCGTCGGCACGCGGGAGGGCCCCACCTCCACCGTCAGCGACGGTAGCCGTCCGGATGCAATAGCAGGAGCACACCAGACCCATAGGCCCACTGGCCCGGCCGAGCCCTCATGGGCCCGTAAAGCTCCCGCCTTTGCGCTGCTGCCGGCACGCCGTTGGCGCCGACGCCCCATATCCGAGCCGCTCCTCCTCCTCACCGAGCCACAGACAACGAGACCACACCGGGGGGCCGGCCCGCTAGGGCCCAGATGGGGCCCGTCAGGCAGAGATCTGGGCCGGGGGCACGTCGTCAGCTACCCAGCACCACCACGCCGCCCCACGGCCAAGGAGCAGCGCCGTCACCACGCCTGTCGCCGGCCGCCGCCGCAGGGCCGCCGGACCACAGCCAAGCCGGGCTGTACCGCCGCCACCTCCCTGCCCCGGAAAGGGAGCACGAGCGCGCGGGGACGAGAAGGCCCGCCGCCGCCGGCACCACCCGGGCCAGCGCCGGGGGCGCCCGACGGCGGCGGCGGGGGGAGACGGGGGATGAGGGGACCCGCTGGCGAGGAGCTCGAGCTCCGCCCCGGCCACCTCCCAGGGAGGCGGCGCGAGGCGGATCTGGACGGAGGAAGGGGGAGGGCGGAAGGGGGGCGGAGGCGGGGCGCGAGGTCGGCGGTCGGCGGCGGCGGGAGGGCCGGCGGCAGCGGGAGGAGATGAGGGGAAACCCTAGCGCCTAGTCGCGGGAGGGGAGGCTTAGCCTAGCGAGTCCAAGGATAGCTAGCTATTCTAGTGGACTTGCTCAGGAACTTCGACATAATTAGATTTATGCCCTGAACTGGTCATGATAAAACTTTTAGCAAGACGATGCTAACTGCTCTTACTAAGATCGTCATATCTCTCCCCTTTGGTTAGGCAGGTCCATTAATGTTGTCGTCTCATCCTGCAAATACTCAACTACTGCGAGAGAAATTTGACCAAGTAAAGATATATCTGATTACCATGATGATAACAGGGGCTGCTACATATATTAGGTGTATTAGGTGAATTCGTGCACGGATGCACACACCTCGATTTCTTCCTTGTCGACAAAATCCGGTAGAGCTACCGCATTGTCTTGTCTTGCGAGATTTCATGACAAATCTTTTGGAAAAATATATAATCTCCTTACACTAGTGTCATAGTTTGAAAAGATAGATTGCACATCTTTTATAATAACTTCAGGAAAGAGCAGGTTGATAGAACTCCTCGCATAAATATACGAGAAATGATTACTATCTGAGTTGGTTCTTTGTAACAAGCTTGTGATAGAAGCATTTTATTCGTCTGATGGAAACATCATGATCTTTTCTTCAACAAACCTACCAACTCTGCACCTCCGACAAATTAACCGTTTATGTGTGGCCACCCAGTGTAGTCACTGGATGCACTGTTTACTCAGAAAAAGGGGCAGGTGAGGTTTGGTATCATGAACGTAGGCAGGAAAGCCAACCGAGATTGTTAGATTTATGCACTGAACTGCCCCTGATAAAACTCTTAGCGAGGGGATGATACTACTCCTAGTAAGATCATCATATCTCTCTTTTTGGTTAGGCTGGTTCATTAATGCTGTCGTCTCTTCCTGCAAGTACCCAACTACTGCGAGAGAAATTTGACCAAGTAAATATATATCTGATTACGATGATGATAACAGGGGCTGCTACATATATTAGTGTATTATAGGTGGATTCATGTATGGGTCCACGCGCCTTGATTTCTTCCTTGTCGGCACAATCCCTTAGCTACCACATTGTCTTGTGTTGCGAGATTTCATGTCAAATCTTTTGGAAAAATATATAATCCCCTTACACTAGTGTCATAGTTTGAAAAGATAAATTGCACATCTTCTATAATAACTTCAGGAAAGAGCAGGTTGATAGAACTCCTTGCAAGATGTTAACTAGTCTTGCTAAGATCATGTGAAAAGTTCCTGCTCTCCATGGTCATGGCCTGTGTGGCAGCTCTCCTTTTGGTTGGGCACTTTGTCCACTAATGCCGCCGCTTCTTCCTGAAAATACTCAACCACTTTGAGAGGTATCTGACCAAGTAAATATCATATTGACGTGATGATAACATACAGGGGCTGCTACATACCAGATGTATTAGGTGGATTCATGTGTGGATCGGGCGCGCCTTGATTTCTTCCTTGTTCACACACAATCTGCCGAGTCGTCTTATGTTGCTGGAAATCATGACAAATCTACCGGCAAATATATATGAAAAGCTTGGTTGCACACATTATTCTATATCAACTTCTGGAAAGAACAGGAGTAGTAGTCACTCTATATCTCTGTAGAAGTCATGCAGGCAACCATGAATCAAGCCC
This sequence comes from Triticum dicoccoides, assembly GCF_002162155.2. NCBI lineage: Eukaryota > Viridiplantae > Streptophyta > Magnoliopsida > Poales > Poaceae > Triticum > Triticum dicoccoides. The sequence goes on along the minus strand of NC_041387.1, from coordinate 673,129,696 downwards.
ACGCATGAGTAGGTGACATAATTTGTCAAGGTCGGCCTCGAGCTAGAAAACGATTGATGGACATGACTTGGCTTTTCTCAACTGCTCTTTGATTAACTTTGTACATGCGCACCAGACCACCAGTTCAGACTATGACCAAGTATCTAATAACTGTATCTAATTACACTAGTGAAATTTCATTTATTTATCTTAAAAATATTTTCCTAAATAGTTATGGGTGGTGACTTTTCCTGGAACCAGCCCTGCATGCATTGTGGCGACTCAGCAGAGAGTTTCACTTTGCTTTTTGAAGGGAGAACGTGTCTTAAAGGGCACTTCTAAAGTTATCAAAATAGTTTAATCAGGAGCCAGAGACCTGTTCAATCTGTTGATCGGTTGCACTTGACTTTGTCTATTGCTCACGAGTTCTGAGCCTATATAAACACATGCATCCCCTGCATGTTCAAACCATCGTCACTCAGTCCACAAACAGAAATAGGAAGACGAGAGAACAGAAGAGCCAAAGACACTAAAACGAAATGGCATCCTCCTCTTCCTTTCTCCTCCTTGCTGCACTTCTTGCATTAGTCTCATGGCAGGCCACTGCTTCTGATCCTAGCCCACTCCAGGACTTTTGTGTCGCCGACATGAATTCACCAGGTACTATCCATTTTGTTATCATGTTTTCACCAAATACATATGTTGAAATCTATTTCTGGAAATTATATGCAAGCCAAAACAACTTTGTAAAATCTGAGCTTACATGTACATCTCTTGTGCCCCAGTCCGTGTCAACGGGTTTGTTTGCAAGAACCCGATGGAGGTCAACGCGGACGACTTCTTCAAGGCGGCCAACCTCGACAAGCCTAGGATGCCCAACAAGGTTGGATCCAACGTCACTTTGATCAACGTCATGCAGATTGCAGGACTCAACACCCTCGGCATCTCAATTGCACGCATCGACTATGCTCCCTTGGGTCAAAACCCACCACATACGCACCCTCGCGCCACTGAGATCCTCACGGTGCTCGAGGGAACATTGTACGTTGGCTTTGTGACATCCAACCAGCCCGCCCCCAACAAAAACAAGTTCCTCTCCAAGGTGCTCAACAAAGGTGATGTGTTTGTTTTCCCCGTGGGGCTCATCCACTTCCAATTCAACCCCAACCCCCACCAGCCCGCTGTTGCAATTGCCGCGCTAAGCAGCCAGAACCCAGGGGCTATCACAATTGCCAATGCAGTGTTTGGGTCAGACCCACCAATATCAGATGATGTTCTTGCCAAGGCATTTCAGGTGGAAAATAATACAATAGACTATCTCCAGGCTCAGTTTTGGGAGAACAACCACAACTAAGTCAGACATTTGTTGATTACACGGAAGATTAGTACATAAACCAAGGATTTGGTTGAACTTCTGAAGCATCCTTATCTATAAAATAAATAGAGAATATGTCATGCCATTGTATGTCTGTAAGCCATGAATGTATTTCAATGTTATGAATAATCAACAATATCTTTTTTCATCACTCTGATATAATGTTGTATGCTATTTTGCATATTATGCGTCGTATTTCCCATAACAAACGAAAAATCGGGGTTGTTTTCCCTTCTCCGATACAATAGTCGATTATCTAGTAATTTAATATAAGTTTGCTGGTTTGATTGAACACATCGGGAAATTCTACATATATAGTGCTTGTGTGCAATACATGTGCGGTACTATAATGTCAGCCATTGGATATGATGAAAAAGGAGTTCCATCCTTTATATTATAAAGAAGCCATCACCGCATTACAACCGAGTAGACCGATATAAACACACACCATCACCAGACACAATACACATGCAAGACAAGATACAAGGTGTCGGCCACTGACACACCACCCCACCGGCTACCAGGCTAACTACAGATATGCGAAGAACACCGTTTGGAGTCGATGGAGACCTTCACCATGAACCACAACGAAGAGGTGAGACGAACAACAATGAAGCTAGGACTCAAAAAGGGTGTCTTCTAGAGGGGTACGAGCACTGATAGCCGCCACCGCTCGAACATGTAGATCAAGTTTTCATCCGGAAGAAGTTGTCAATTGCCCAACAATAATGTGTTTACTATGCCATTACCTGCTTTCGAGAGAGAAGTCACTAGTGAACCTATTGCCCCAGGTCCATTCTCTATTATTATTTGTATTGCTTTATTGCTCTCTTTACTAATTTGCCATTTGACATATCATTGCCTATCACTATTTGCTTTTAACCTTGTAACTAGCAAGACGAAGGGATTGACAACCCCTTGCCAAGTTGGGTGCAAGCATTTTTTTTTTGCGTGCGGGTGCTGCTTATCTTGCTAGCTTGTGGACTCCTATTGGTTCGATAAACGTTGATTCTTAACTGAGGGAAATACATTTTACTGTTGTGCTACATCACCCTTCCTCTTCGGGGAAATCCAATAGGTCCTATGGGATTAGCACGGAACTGGTGTTGCATGATCTCATCTGTAAAGCATCGAGGGTGTGTACCTCCTCAGACACTTGCAGTCGTGTGGCGTTCGTCCGACATGGTTACTATGCGGTCGCAATTGTAGTCACGCACATCACCGTTCTTTGCTAGCTACACCAAATATCATGTTTGTCCAGCAGGTGGGCGTTGCCTAGACTAATAGATTGATCGATGTGGGTTTTCCGAGCTTAAGGGCCTCTTCTCCATGGGTTTGTATCTCGTGGTGATCCCTGGTGGGTTGACTCCACCTCGGGCTCCATGCGCCTTGATGGCATATTTGTCTGTGCCTATCTGTCAATCTCTATCCCGGGGAGGACGGTCAAGGGTTTCAAGCCAGTCACGTTTTGAAAGCGCGCTGTCCTCGGCCTCCGCGTCCAACTAGTCCAGCAAGTTTCTGTGGGGTAAGATCTGTTAGCACCAATCTGTTCGAGCTTGCCCTTGGGCCTCCTCTCGGCCCTAAGGATCTCGGTCCATATGTCGTTTAGCTCATCTTCTTCGGTCTTGAGACGTTGGGACTTCTTTTTGATGCTTTTGGTCGTACTAGCCAACCGCTTGCACAGAGTTTTGAGTTGGGGTACCTCAAGGGGTTGCTCGAAAGCGTCATACTCATCGGGGGCGGAGGCTTCCTTCCTCCTTGTCCTCCAAATTATATTCTTCATCGTTGGGGTCATCGACGTCCCCATTGATCATGTGGTCGCCGTTGTTATTGCCGGCGCCATTGTCTAGTGTGTGGATTAACTCTTTTCCCGTGTCTCAGTGGAAATTGGTTATCTATGGGGCAGACAACAATTCATTGGACTATATGGAAACTAGGAACTCTGCTTGCTTTAATTTAAAAAATCCTAGATGATCATGTTGTTCTATTTTAGAGCCTAATAGTTGGAGCATTTTGCAGAAACGACGAGACGGAGGAAGGGTTGAAGAAGGGGTCTTAAAGATCAATCTGGTGATTCGGGAGGAGTATGCTTGAGGCCATGGTTGGAACCCGATTGTGCTCAGGATTGCAGTGTGAAAAGTTGAATGTGAAAAAGTTTCTTAGTAGAGTTGTTCTTGTGGTCTCTCCCTTTCTGGTGCATGTGAGACTTAGTTTATTGTTCCCCCGCTGTGAACCTGTTCTTTTGGTTTTAGCTTCTTTTTGGTTCCAAACTCTTCTAAACTTGATTAGCCGTTTGTTTAATGGAAATTGATGAGGATGCTCATTCTCTAAAAAAACTTATGATAGTTATTTTTTCTTCTTAAATTTAGAACTAGAAAAATGATTTTTTTCTACATTTCAGAAACTAGGCACACCAAACCAGTTTCCAGAAACCAGCTCCGACATATATAGACAATATGCATAAATATATGAGAAAAAAATATTATCTGAGTTAGTTCTTTGTAACAAGCTTGTGATAGAAGCATTTTATTTGTCTGGTGGACATATCTTGATCTTTTCATTCACAAACCTACCAACTCGCACCTCTGACAAATTAATCAGTTTATGTGTGGCCACCCAGCCTAGTAACTGGATGCACTGTTTACTCTAACAAAAGGGGGCAGGTGAGGTTTGGTGTCATGAACCTAGCTAGGAAAGCCAACCGAGATTGTTAGATTTATGCACTGAACTGGTCATGATAAAACTTCTAGCACGAGGATGCTAACTACTCTTACTAAGGTCGTCATATCTCTCCTTTTGGTTAGGCAGGTCCAATTAATGTCGTCGCCTCTTCCTACAAATACTCACCTGCTGCGAGAGAAATTTGCCCAAGTAGATACATATCTGACTACCGTGATGATAACAGGGGCTGCTACATATATCAATTGTATTAGGTGGATTCGTGCATGGATCGACGCACCTCGATGTCTTCCTTGTCGGCACAATCCGCTAGCTACCGCGTTGTCTTATGTTGCTGGATTTCATGACAAATCTGTTGAAAAATATATATTTTGTTTATATTAGTGATCATAGTTTGAAAAGATAGATTGCATATATTTTATAATAACTTCTGTATAGAGCAGGTTGATAAAACTCCTGGCAAGATGTTAACTAGACTTGCTAAGATCATATGAAAATTTCCTGCTCTCCATCATCATGGCTTCTGTGGCAGCTCTCCTTTTGGTTGGGCACTTGGTCCACTAATGCCGCCGCTTCTTCCTGAAAATACTCAAGCACTTCGAGAGACATCTGACCAAGTAAATATCAGATTGACGTGATGATAACGTACAGGGGCTGCTACATATAGCAGATGTATTAGGTGGATTCATGTGTGGATCGACGCGCCTCGGTTTCTCCCTTGTTCACACACAATCTGCCGCGTCGTCTTATGTTGCTGGATTTCGTGACAAATCTATAGGCAAATATATAATTTCATAGTTTGAAAAGCTCAATTGCAAACATTATTCTATATCGACTTCTGGAAAGAACAGGAGTAGGAGTCACTCTATATGTCATTAGAAGTCATTCATGCACCCATATGAATCAAGCCCACGCACGAATAGGTGACATAGTATGACCTTGAGCTAGAAAACGATTGATGGCTTTCCTCAACTGCTCTTTTACTAACTTTCGTGCATGCGCATCAGGCCATCAGTTCAGACTATGACGAAGTATATGATACTGTATCTAATTACACTAGTGGAATTCATTTATTTCTCTTGCCGGTGTTTCCTATCTAAAAAATATTTTCCTTGATAGTGATGGGTGGTGACTTTTCCTGGAACCAGCCCTGCATGCATTGTGGCGACTCGGTGAGATGGAGAAACATTCATAATTAGAGAGTGTTTCCTTATATTGCTTCTTCGAAGTGAAAACGTGTCTTACAGGGAACTTGTAAAGTTATAGTTTAATCAGCACCCAGAGACCACTTCAATCGGTTGCACTTGACTATGTCTATTGCTCACGAGTTCTGCGCCTATATAAACACATGTATCCCCTGCATGTTCAAACCATCACCACTCACGCCACAAACAGAAATAGGAAGACGAGAGAAAGGAAGAGCCAAAGACACTAAAACGAAATGGCATCCTCCTCTTCCTTCCTTCTCCTTGGTGCACTTCTTGCGCTGGTCTCAAGGCAGGCCACTGCTTCTGATCCTAGCCCACTCCAGGACTTTTGTGTCGCCGACATGAATTCACCAGGTACTATCTGTTTGTCATCATGTTTTCACCAAATACATATGTTGAAATCTATTTCTGGAAATTATATGCAAGTCAAATCAACTTTGTAAAATCTGAGCTTACATGTACGTCTCTTGTGCCCCAGTCCGTGTCAACGGGTTTGTTTGCAAGGACCCGATGGACGTCAAAGCAGACGACTTCTTCAAGGCGGCCAACCTCGACAAGCCTAGGATGCCCAACAAGGTTGGATCCAACGTCACTTTGATCAATGTCATGCAGATTGCTGGACTCAACACCCTCGGCATCTCAATTGCACGCATCGACTATGCTCCATTGGGTCAAAACCCACCACATACGCACCCTCGCGCCACTGAGATCCTCACGGTGCTCGAGGGAACACTGTACGTTGGCTTTGTGACATCCAACCAGCCCGCCCCCAACAAAAACAAGTTCTTCTCCAAGGTGCTCAACAAAGGTGATGTGTTTGTCTTCCCCGTGGGGCTCATCCACTTCCAATTCAACCCCAACCCCCACCAGCCCGCTGTTGCAATTGCCGCGCTAAGTAGCCAGAACCCAGGGGCTATCACAATTGCCAATGCAGTGTTTGGGTCAGACCCACCAATATCAGATGATGTTCTTGCCAAGGCATTTCAGGTGGAAAAGAATACAATTGACTATCTCCAGGCTCAGTTCTGGGAGAACAACCACTACTGAGACAGACATTTGTTAATTACCCGGAAGACCAGTGCACAAGTGAAGGACATGGTTGAGTTTCTAGATATGCATCCTAATCTATAAAATAAATGGAGCATATGTCATTCCATTGTGTGTCTGTAATCAGTGAATGTATTTATACCTTGTGAATAATTGACAATATTATATTTGTCACACTAATATGATCTCATTTGCTTGCTTTGGAATCTGACGTGTCTTATTTATCAAAACAAATTAAAATTCTGGGTTCATTTCCCCTTGTTATGAAATAATAAATTATTATATGACAATTAAATATATGTTTAATGATGGGGTCAACACCTAGGATTTTCTTGCAATACATGTGAAGTATGCCATGGTTGGAACCTGTTGTGCTCAAGATTGAACCTTGGACCAGAAAAGTCTGTCCGAACACACGTATTGGAGGTTGTCAAAGATCGTCATCACTCCGTTCTCAATATCCACCTTGCATCCATTCTCGTCAAGTTTCCCGATAGAGATGATGTTGTTGCGAAGCCGTGGGATGTAGTATACTCCGGTGAGTATGTGATGTTCTCCTGTGAGACCCTCAAAGAGGACAGAACCTTGCCCGCAAATCTCCACATCTGAACCATCACCGAACTTGACCAAGCCTTTAACATCATATTCTAGCTCGAGGAATTTCTCCTTGCACCCCGTCATGTGGTTACTAGCACTCGTATCTAGATACCATGACACGTTTTGGTTTCCGGATAACTTTGGTATTACTTTCTTCTCATGAAGTAGCACCTTCTGATTTGGTTTCACAACCACCGTTCGGATGAGATCACAAACTTCGGCCATCAGAAGAACTAGTCGTTCGTCTTCCTGCTTAGCCAAATTTGTCTTGATCTCCCGCTTGTTAAGCTCCAGACAATCCTTCGCAAAGTGACCCATCTCGTTGCAGTTATAGCACTTTACCTCAGACATACACAAGTTCCGTGGCTTCCGCTCTTTAGATTGGTCCGCCTTAGACCTTGTGGCTTGCCTTTTCCTTTGCCTTTTCCGTTTTGTTCACCGTGCTTCGCGCTGATCGAGCCTTCGCCAATGTTGCGCCTTACTTTTCTACTTCAGGACTCCGAATCTGCATGCAACTACATGAGTTGGTCACCACCTCCTCCTTTACCCTTCCGACAGTCACGGGCATTTTCTTCCCATGTCCGCAAGCGTCCGATCGCCTCCGTTATGGTCATGTCATCGATGTCGTAAAGCTGCTCCAGTGTGCCGATGATGTATGTGAATTTGTCAGTCACCAAACCGAAAAATTTCTCCATGATCTCGGCTTCCTCGATCTTTGCACCAAGCGCACGGATCTATCCCACCAAAGTACTCAGACGCATGGCATCGTCATTCACAAATTCAGTTTCCTCCATCTGCACTTGTGAAATTGGCGCTTTAGCACTTGTGCCCGAGCGTGACGCGAGCTTCTCCGATCCTCATCTCTCTGAGTGCGTTCCACGCCTCTCTTGGTGTCTCAAACTCTGGCAATGTCATCAGCACGGAATACGGCACATACTGGGCTATGGCGGCCATGGCACCTTCGTCGCACTCCTCATCGACGTCGTCGTCCGTGATAGCCTACCACACATGAAGTGTTTGAAGAATGATCTTCATGTTTACCGCCCACACGCCGTAGTTTGCATCAGTGAGCATGGGGTACTGGATGGGGATGTTACGATGCGCCAGTACGTTGGCGCCGCCCATACCGCCACCACTAGTTGCTGACTTGCCGCCCTTTTTTACCTTGTCACCATTCTTGTTCGCCTTGGAACCGTTGTTCCCGGACTTGGAGTTGACCGACTCCTTGTCGCTGATTGTCAAGGCTCTGATACCAACTGTTGGTTTTTGATCTTGCCAGATCAAATCACCCGAAGGTGTGTACGCACGTACAAGCTAGCAAGCACACAGGCACACTGCTTGATTGATGAACAGTGCCTATGCACGTCTCACCATATGTGCGTAATGTAGCCTGGGCTAGCTAGATCGATCGAATCCAATGGATTTCGACGAAACGGCTTCTCTCGTTGTAAACTTGTTGTCAAAATTGAACAGAGGGAAACTGATTTTGCGGTGCGGCCAACTTGCACCTTTTCTATTTTTTCCTTAGGTATATAGAGGGATACACACTTGCCACGTCCAACTCGCTGCCGACTTGGCAGGCAACCAACACGACGCAACCCTGACTCGGTACAAACACCTCGTCCGGTTTAGACTCAAACACTAGTGAACTATCTTTAGGACTCTCTACCTACGTAGACTACAACTAGGTTAATTTCTACACTTCCAGCCTGCAGACTAGTCTACTCTTCACCTTCCCGATGCCCTGCTTGTGCCCGACTCCGATAGCTCCCGAGCCGCCATGCACTCAAGTGCCATCTCCGAGGACAATGCAACCTTGTCAGTTCCCTAGCCCCTTCGCACAACGTCCCCACTCCCTTCCATCAATGGCAACCACAATGATGTGTGATGTTTACATTATTTTTAGGTGTCATATTGAGTGTTTAAGGTGATGTTTATGTTAACAAGTCATCAGATTATATTTAGTACCATGTTAAACGAGTAGCACATTCATTAGTTTAGAACTTGTTAGATGCAAAAGCTAGTACCCTAAAGGTGCTACTGACCTATCAGTTTGGAGTTGTAGCCATGGCCAGTGGGATCTACTTCATTTTACACCGACGGATGATTGCAATTCAACGTAAGTTCACTATGAGATCAATATTTAAAGCTGAAGACAAATGAATCAGGCGGTATATAAATGACAGTTCCATGGACATAAAGGGACAGCGATAACCTCTTAGCTAATCTGACATGGCAGGTTACAATATGTCATTTTAGTCTAAGTAGACCACCAGATAGCAACGAGGATAGGACTAGTGTGCGGATTAACTCTTTTCCCGCGTCCATGGAAATTGGTTATCTGTGGGGGAGGCAGCAATACGTTGGACAATTTGAAAACTAGGAACTCTGCTTGCTTTAATATAGAAATTTCACGGATGATCCTATTGTTATATTCTAGAGCCTAATAGTTGGAGCATTTCGCAGAAATGACGTGATGGAGGAAGAATTGAAGAACGGGTCTTAAAGTTCAATCTGGTGATCCAGGAGGAGTATGCTCGAAGCTGTGGTTGGAACCCGGTTGTGCTCAGGATTGCAGTGTGAAAAGCTGAATGTGCAAAAGTTGCTTCATAGAGTTGTTGTTGTGGTCTCTCCCTTTCTCGTGTATGTAAGACTTAGTTTATTAGTCCTTTGCTATGAACCTGCTCTTTTAGTTGCCGTTAGCTCTATTTTCCTGCATGTCTTCTTTGAGCATCCTTTTGGATCAAAACTCTTGTAAATTTAATTAGCCGGTCATTTAATGGAAACTGATGAGGTGTCTTGTTTTCCAAAAAACCATATGATCGTTTTTTTCTTAAATTTAGAACTAGAAATTTGATTTTTGCTACGTTTAAGAAACTAGGCACACTGAACACCGGGTTCCAAAAACCAGCTCCAACATAAATTTTTTGTAGAAAAGGAGGATGACTCCCGGCCTCTGCATATGGGCGATCCATATGGCCACTTTATTAATTATTCTCACAAGACCTTACAAAGTAATACCACAGTAAGCCTAAAGCCGCCGTCTAAGCAACAAACTGCCGCTACACCTATCCAGTTGATTAAGGGGCGCAGATAGCCTGGGCCTAATACCAAACAGACATCGCAGCCAAACCTAACATCTAAGACCTGAGGACCCATCTAGGACGCCTGCCGGGCATGGGTCTCGCCGGTCCGGCGTGCTCTCAGAGGCCGCCGCCACCAACTGCCACCGCTCCATCTTCAGAACTGTACTGATGCATCAACCTTGCTCGGTCTAGCTATCATCGACGCCACCATAGCGCCCAACGGCACCTCCTCCCTGCGCGCAAACAACTGAGCACGTCGCGGTCGCCACTGATACAGCTCAGCACCATGCTGCCAAGTACCACCAGCCGACACAGCTTGAAGTCTTTGGAGAATCTATTGTGCGTAGCACCTGCCGACCAGGCATGACAAAGCGTAGCACCTGTCGGTCAGGCATGACTTGACATCTCCACCGAAGCTTCGTGCAAGACGGAGCCGCTCCAACTCCTGCCTCTGACTTCCAGCGCCGCTCCACAAATGATGCTCCCAAGAGAGACACGACACCGCAGTGCCGCCATCGTCCGATCTGGAACACCAGATCCTAGGGTTTCCCCCAGAGCAGCACGAGTGGGTCGACAGCAGTTACATGACGAGGCCTCCATCAAGGTAACGGAGTAGAACGCCGCCATCGCCTGCCAACGGCTCGGTTTTCACCGGCAACCATGTTTCCGCACACTAGTAGAAACAGGGCTATCGTTCAGGCCTGGCCATCCCATTTGTCCCAGTTCCTCATGAACCGGGACCCATGGGGGGGTTAGTCCCGGTTCATGAGCCCAGGGGGCCGGCCGGGGCCTCGAGGGCATTGGTCCCGGTTCGTCTGGATCCATTTGTCCCGGTTATAGGCATGAACCGGGACCAATGGGCCGCGCTCCTGGCACACAGACATTGGTACCAGTTCATGCCTTTAACCGGTATATAAGGGGTGGCTTTAGTCCCGGTTCATGCCACGAACCAGGACAAATAATTTTCTATATATACCCATCGCCGCGGCAGAGCACTCCACAGTGCTCTGTTTTTTCAAGCCGGCGAGGGGAGGACATTTGGGTGCTCTAGTTCACCTCCTATGCACATGAGGTGTTCGATGAAATGCCCCAGCCACACTAGTTAATCTTTCTCCTCTCGAAACTCGGCCTCCGAGCTCCATTTTCCCCGAGATTTGTCTAGGTTTAGCAGTCAGTCCCGTCCCATTCTCGTCTTCACCGCTGTCGATCGCCCGCGCCGATCTCGTCGCCGGCACCACCGTGGTGAGCCTCTTGTTCTTATCTTCTTTCTGAAAGAAAAAAATTCTTACTTCAGATAGATACTTGTATAATTTTCTTACTTTTATTATTCCTTGTTATTATATAGTGCGATGGTTTTGGTATCCGCCCCCATTGGCCCTCGTCCTGTTTATGATTCAGATGTGGTATATATTATCTTTTCATAACTATTTGGTTCATTTATTGTTTATGACAATTATGCCGACCAATGTGACATAGATTTTATTTATCTAGGAGGTTGTTTAACCGGAAATTCCAACCGACCCTATTGTCGAGAGGTTAAATTTAGTTGAAGAAGAAAACAATTACTTGAAGGAAAAAATAAGAAAAATTGAGGAGGAGAAAATGATATTGGAGTTGCATGTTGCGGATGTCGTCGATGATCACAAGATCAAGATGGATGCAATGTGGTTGAAGATTAAAAAGATTAGAAAATATGCCATTCATACCGAAGCTTGGTATCATTATGCAGTTGGATCAGTTGTTACCTTGGTTGCGATTATGATCGCATTTGTTGTTGCATTGAAATGTTTTACATAATTTCAATATATGGTTTAATTAGATGCTCTGGAGAGCTATATGTTGTTCAATGAGAACTATGTATGTACTTTGGTTTTAATGTGATGATGAACTTCTATTAGTGACGATATGTGTGTGAAATGATGATACCATGCCAACTTGGAACCTTTTCAGAGTTCATTTCAAATGCTTTTCAATTGCATGGTCTTATAGCTCAAAATAATCAGTAAATGCATGAAAAATAACAAATGTAGTCAGAAAGGGTTATTAATTGATGATGTGGCTTTGAATGGTGCATTTTGAACACAGAAAAACTATGGAGTTCAAATAACTTAAAAAATGAATTCCCTTTGTAACAGACGAGTTTCCGTATGAAACCCTGATACTTCGAAAGAGATTGTCCGTTTTGTACACGAAGTGCGTCCAGTTTTTTTTTGTAACCCTCTCTACTTTCTCGCACATGCTATGTGGGTGAAATGATGATACCATGCCAACTTGGAACCTTTTCAGAGTTCATTTCAAATGCTTTTCAATTTCATGGTCTTATAGCTCAAAATAATCAGTAAATGCATGAAAAATAATAAATATAGTCAGAAAGGGTTGTGAATTGATGATGTGGCTTTGAATGGTGCATTTTGAACACAGAAAAACTATGGAGTTCAAATAAGTTAAAAAAATGAAATCCCTTTGTAACAGACGAGTTTCCGTATGAAACCCTGATACTTCGAAAGAGATTGTCCGTTTTGTACACGAAGTGCATCCAGTTTTTGCCGTAATCCTCTCTACATTCTCGCACATGCTATGTGGGTGAAATGATGATACCATGCCAACATGGAACTTTTTCAGAGTTCATTTCAAATGATTTTCAATTTCATGGTCTTATAGCTCAAAATAATCAGTAAATGCATGAAAAATAACAAATTTAGTCAGAAAGGGTTGTAGATTGATGATGTGGCTTTGAATGGTGCATTTTGAACACAGAAAAACTATGGAGTTCAAATAAGTTCAAAAAATGAAATCTCTTTGTAACAGACGAGTTTCCGTATGAAACCCTGATATTTCGAAAAAGATTGTCTATTTTGTACACGAAGTGTATCCAGTTTTTCCCATAACCCTCTCAACTTTTTAGCACATGTTATATGGGTGAAATGATGATACCATGCCAACTTTCAACCTTTTCAGAGTTCATTTGAAATGCTTTTCAATTTCAAGGTCTTATAGCTCAAAAAAAACCAGTAAATGCTTTTATAAAACTCTAATAGCAAAAGGAATCAACTAAAAAGCTTTTATAAACCTCTAGTATTTTTTAAACTAAAATTATGTAAAATTTATGCAACTAAAATTATCAAAGTATTTTCTGTTCAAAACATGAAAAGCAGAAAGAATTATCATAAATAATTTTTTTGATAGAAACTAAAATAACAAAATCTGTTTTTGAATATAATGATAAAACGCAGTAATATTAAATAGGAGGAAAAAGAATCACTCAAAATATATTTTTATAGCGAAGTTTTTCACAAACTAGTGATTCACATAAATTTCAAAGAATTAAAATTTAAACTATTCAAATTTGGAAACTAATGGAGTAACAGAAAGATTATAATTATTCTGAGCTAAAAGCAAAAAAAAATAAAAAAATAAAGCAAAAATCAAAAGAAAATAAATAATTCAAAAAACAAAAAAAATACTGGAAAAAATAAAAAAATGCCGCCTAATGGGCCACACGGCCTGCATACGACTAGAAACCCATCTCTACATGGGCCAGGATGCAGGCCCGCAGGCCCAATAGGCCCAACACGGCAGTGACAAGGGTAGGAAACTAATGCCTGCATATTAGAGAGGAGCTCAGCACCTGAGCTGCAACACAGCTTATAAACAGGTGTTGAGCTCTCTCAGCTAGCGAGGTGGGACTAAACTTCCCACCGCATCGTGCTGTGCAAGGCCTTTGGTCCCGGTTGGTGGCACCAACCGGGACTAAAGGGTGGCTTTGGTCCCGGTTGGTGGCACCAACCTATACCAATGACCCCTCCTTTAGTCCCGGTTGGTGCCACCAACTGGGACTAAAGGCCTCTGCTTCCCACCCTTTGGGCTGCTGAAAAGAGGCCTTTGGTCCCGGTTGGTGCCACCAACCGGGACTAATGCCACCATTAGTCCCGGTTTGTGGCACCAACCGGGACTAAGGGCTTTGCTATATAAGTTCACACTTAGGAAAATTTCACCCTCATCTCGCAGTTGCCACCCCCGACGACGCCAACGACATCGACGCCTCTAGGCTGCCCCGATGTCGCCCGTCGCCCCCACCGTCGTCGTCGCCGTCGCCCCCGCCATCGCTGTTGCCCGTGCCCTCGCCGTTTCCCGCGCCCTCGCCATCGCCCGCTCCCCCTGCCCCGACGCACGCCGCCCCGGCCCGCCCCCGTCGTCGCCGTCGCTGTCGCCCCCTACCCCGAGCATGCGCCCACTGCCCCGTCACGGTCCTCGCCGCCGACCCCGCGCTCCTCCTCACTTGGTCCGGCCGGCGCCATTTTTTTCATTTATATATATGCTTGTTTTTTTCATATGTATATGCTTGTTTTTTCATATATATGCTTGTTATCATAATTTTTTTTGTTCATATATATATATACAATGATTTGTTATAGAATATGATGTTTTTTTCATAGATGATCACATATATGATGTATGCATGGATGTGGATGAAACATGATAGATGTAATTTTTTATAGAACATGATGTTTTTTTATTCATAGTTTTTTTTGTTCATGAGAGAGGCGGGGACATCGAGGGATCATAGATGTAATTTTTTAGAACTTTTTATCGTGCATAGACCGATTTTAGACCACGGGAGCA
>NC_041387.1:673085301-673114804 GCF_002162155.2 Triticum dicoccoides | reverse complement strand
ATTAAGAAGGAAGAAGAAGAAAAAGAAGGATAGGAAAAAAGAAAATAAGAAGAGGAAGAAAGAACAAGAGGAGAGGAAGAAGAGGAGAAATAAATAACAAGAGAAAAAACGAAGAAAAAGAAGAGGAGAAGAAGAAAGGAATAGAGGAGAAGAAGAAAAAAAATAGAATTTTTTTCTATTTTTTTCTTCTTCTCCTCTATTCCTTTCTTCTTCTCCTTTTTCTTCTTCTTTTTTTTCTTCGATTGCTTCTCTTCTATTCCTTTCTTCTTCTCTTCTTTTTATTTCTTCTTTTGTCTTCTTATTTTTTATCGGGTATGTCGTTGTCGATATACCCCCTCCCGATAACTTCAACATGAGGGGGGGTCGATATACCCCCTCCCCGATAACATTATTTTCCCATGTATGTATGTCACGTCATTGTCAATATAACCCCCTCCCGGATAACTTCGACATGAGGGGCGGTCGATATATATACCCCCTCTCGACCGTGATAACTTATACCACGGGAGCACACCCCCCCCGGCCCTCTCGCTTGACCAAAACTCTTGAGGACACCCAAACCCTAGAAAAAAATGATGTTGGTCGCCTACCCCCTCCCGCCGCGCCCCTACCCGACAAACTCTCTCGAGGCCACCCAAATTTACCAAGTTAAAAGAGCGTTGTCGTTGAGGCCACCCCAAACCCTTGAAGCGTTGTCGAGGCCACCCCAAACCCTTGAAGCGTTGCCGAGGCCACCCCAAACCCTAGAGAAGAAGCGTCGAGGCCACTAATATGATTCCTTATTACGATTATATTAGCTAGCTAGTTCTACGTTTGCCACTAATATATCCAGCTGTCATGTTTGAATAATAATTGCCATGTTGTAAATATTTGCAGAAACTATGGAGCACCCCCGAGACGAAGAAACAGAAGAGATGTTGGGTACATAATCGCAAAAGGAAGTGATGTCATTGCGTCGTTTCTCAATGACACCGATGGTATGGAAGGACAGGGTAGTGAAGAAGAAGGTTGTAAGGGCATATTTATCCCCAAGGTGTTTTGGTGATTGATGACAATGCTTTTGCGGACTAAGCGTGTGCGTTGAGTTTTTCAGAGATTCATTCTTTGGCACGAGACGATTCCCTCCCCTCGGTGTTTTAGTCAAGACGGTGTAGCTCCTTCGTCTCTCTGTTGGTGGACTAGTTTCGTAGGAGTCACCGTACTATCAAGAGGGGATCCACTTTGGTAAGGCTAGGGTGGAATCAACACGTACACATCCTTATCACACCCAACTTTCCTTTCCGCTTCATTGGAGCTACCTTTCCTCTCCTTGCCTGCCTTGACCTGTCCCAGCGGTAGTACCGCGGTCCTCAGCGGTAGTACCGCCGAAGCACGTCAAGCGGTAGTACCACTCCCCAAGCGGTAGTACCGCTTGTCGTCTTCGACCGTAGTACCGCTGTGGTTCCGGGCTACTACCGCCTCGACTCAAGACCTTTGTTTTTTGTGTCGGGTTTTGTGGTACTAGTAGCAGCAGTAGTGGCGGTAGTACCGTTCCAAGCGGTAGTACCGCCCGTACTCCCGTGGTAGTACCGCTCTGGGCCCAGGTCCCTACTACCCTCGTGAGCGCGGCAGTACCGTTGGGAGGGAATGGTAGAACGGCTGGTATAGTGGTAGTACCGCCCTGCCCAAGCGGTAGTACCGCTCTGTGTGTGGCTGCTTGGGGGGGGTAACAGTTGGATTGTTTCCCCCACTATATAAAGGTGTCTTCTTCCCCAAAGTTGAACTACCTCTTCCCCCAAAAGCTCCATTGTTGCTCCAAGCTCCATTTTTGCCCGATCTCTCTCCCTAGCCAATCAGACTTGTTGATTTGCTCGGGATTGGTTGAGAAGGCCCCGATCTACACTTCCACCAAAAGAAATTTGATTCCCCCACTAATCCCTAGCGGATCTTGTTACTCTTGGATGTTTGAGCACCCTAGACGGTTGAGGTCACCTCGGAGCCATAGTCCATTGTGGTGAAGCTTCCTGGTGTCGTTGGGAGCCTCCAATTAAGTTGTGGAGATTGCCCCAACCTTGTTTGTAAAGGTTCGGTCGCCGCCTTCAAGGGCACCAATAGTGGAATCACGGCATCTCGCATTGTGAGGGCGTGAGGAGAATATGGTGGCCCTAGTGGCTTCTTGGGGAGCATTGTGCCTCCACAGCGCTCTAACGGAGACGTACTTCCCCTTAAAAGGAAGGAACTTCGGTAACACATCCTCGTCTCCACCGGCTCCACTCTTGGTTATCTCGTGCCTTTACTTGTGCAAGCTTATTTGTGTTGTATCCCTTGCTTGCTTATGTGCTAGTTGTTATTGCATCATATAGGTTGCTCACATAGTTGCATATCTAGATAACCTATCTTGTTGCAAAGTTTAATTTGGTAAAGAAAAGTTTAAAAATTGTTAGTTGCCTATTCACCCCCCCCCCTCTAGTCAACTATATCGATCCTTTCAATTGGTATCAGAGCCTCGTCTCTTTATTAAGGACTTTACCGTCCGAAGAGTATGGTTGACACCACAGACGTTGTGGAGGAGAACTCTGGTGTGAATCCTACCTCGTCTTCGGCCGATGAGGGTACCGCGGTCTCTCATGAGGAATTCAATATGGCTTTAGACACATTGAAAAACTCCATGACGACCGAGGTTGAAAGCATGTTTACTAAATTCCTAGGACTTAAACTGTCTACCTCGCCGATGAAAGTGGGTGATCCCACTAACAAGGTGACGGATGCTACCTCCGACAACGGGGAAGATAACAGTGAAAAGGGTCCTTCTACTAGTGGTAGAAATGGCATCGACATCTTTGCCCATGTGGAACCTCCAACTTATGGTGGACCGATTCCCTCTACTCATTTAAATCATGCCGGTCCTCCTCCTAAGATCGAGAAAAATGAGGATTTTGATTCTTGGGTGTATCGCTTCAAGCGTCATTTAAAGCATGTGAATACTAATCTTTGGAGAATCATTGAAGAAGGTTTCTATCCACATGACCCAAGCAACTTCACCCCTGGAGAGGCCGTGGATAATCAATTCAATGAGAATGCTCTCTTCATCATCCAAGAATCAATTCTCCCCAAAGATCTCCCTCATATTTGACCCTACGCCGTGGCCAAAGACGCGTGGCATTGTGTTGTGTCTCTCTATCGGGGAAGTGCGAGAATTCAACGCTCCAATTATGAAGTGGTGCAAGATGAGGCCGATGAGTTTGCTATGAAGGAAGATGAAGAACCTCGTGAGCTCTTTCGGAGAGTAACCAAACTTGTGGTCTCACTCCGAGATCATGGGAGCAAGGACACGTGTGACAATGGGATCAAACGCAAGTTCCTCAAGGCCATGATGCCCTACAACAAGGCCATGTCCTCCGTCATTCACCAAAGACCGGACTTCCACTCCATGACCTCAAGTGAAGTGTTGGATGACTTCGTTGCAATGAGCATCTTGGACAAGACCACCGATAACGTGGTGCTCCGGTCTCAAAGGGCAAAGAAGCCCAACCTTTCCTTGAAGGCCAAAGTTATTGTGGAAGAAGAGGAAGAAGAGGAAGATGAGGAGAGCAATCCCGAAGATACAAAATATGATTATCACGAGCACATGGCTCTTGCTTCAAGGCAATTTTGGAGCAAGAAGAACTCAAGACCCAACTTCAACAAGAACAACTCAAGTGGCTTCAAGGGCAAGCAACGAGTTAGAACTTGTTACAATTGTGGCAATGTAAGCCATTTTGTTGCGGATTGTTCTTACGAGAAGCGGGAAGACAATGGTGGTAAGCTCATCCGGAAAGACAAAGCCAAGTCTTTCCCCAACAAGAACAACTTCATCAAGAAGACTCCTACTCGAGGGTTCATGGTTCAAGAGGAATACCGTGAGCATGACGATGATGATGAAGATAGTGAAGCAATGGCCATGGCATCCGTTGCCATTGCCACAACTCCCCGGGTGTCTCTCTTCGGTTCACCCAACAAGAACATCACCGCCAAGTGCCTCATGGCTAAAGCCACCAACAAGGTAACTCCCAACATAAAAACCACCATCATTCCTAATCCCTCTTTGACGGATAGCATTGATGATAGTGAGGGGTCTAATGAGGAAGTAAATGAATTTGAGTCCTTTATGAGTAAGCTCAAGGGCAAATCCAAGAAGCACTTTGTTGCTCTCTTGGAACAACTTGGTGAAGCCAATGACATGATCGAGGCTCACGAAGAAACCATCTCTAACATGGAAGGTCATAGTCGTGATTATGCCGATGAGATATTGGATCTCTCTAATGCTCTTGAGGAAGAGCGTGGGCATCGTTTGGCTCTTGAGGAGTCTCAAAACGTTGACCATGCCAAATTAAAGAAAGATCTTGATCATGCTCTTGTTGTGTCTTGTGTGCTAACTTTCGAGAAGGCTAAACTTGGGTTTGATCGTGCTAGACTCAAGGAGGAGTTTGATTTACTTGACAAGGCCCACAAGGTCTTGAAAGGTGCTCATGCAAACCTCAAGGAGTCTCATGCTCAACTCCAAGTTAAGTTAACCAAGGAAAAGGCCACATTTCCTCACATGGTCTTAATTGATAATGCAAATGCTACTAACCCGTGTTGTGAGCATGTGCATCTTGTGGAGCAGAATGCCAAGTTGAAGGAACAACTCGAGAAAGGCCTTGTGTCATGCATACAAGGTGAGAAGAACCTAAATGAGCTTTTGAGCAATCAAAAGGAAGTTGTGGCCAAGGAGGGAGTTGGGTTCTCACCCAAGTCCAAGAACAAGAAGAAGAACGATAAGAAGAATGACAAGACCAAACAACCTCCCCCGCTTAAGCAAACTTTTGTGAAGGAGGGACAGGGTGCTCTGATACGTCTCCAATGTATCTATAATTTTCGATTGCTCCATGCTACTTTATCTACTGTTTTAGGCAATATTGGGCTTGATGATCCACTTTTATATTATTTTTGGGACTAACCTATTAACCGGAGGCCCAGCCCAGATTTGCTGTTTTATGCCTATTTCAGTGTTTCGAGGAAAAGGAATATCAGACGCAGTCAAAACGGAATGAAATCAACTAGAGAAGTTAATTTTGGAAGGAAGCCAACTTGATGGGCTTGGATTGCACATCAGGGGAGTCTCGGGCTGCCCACGAGGGTTTAGGGCGCGCCCCCTGGGCACGCCCCACTACCTCATGAGCACCCCGGAGGTCCACCGACGTACCCCCTGCACCCATATATACCTACGTACCCTAAAACTTCCAGAACAGAAGATAGATCGGGACTTCCGCCGCCGCAAGCCTCTGTAGCCACCAAAAACCAATCGAGACCCTGTTCCGGCACCCTGCCGGAGGGGGATCCCTTCACCGGAGGCCATCTTCATCATCCCGGCGCAATCCATGACGAGGAGGCAGTAGTTCACCCTCGGGGCCGAGGGTATGTACCAGTAGCTATGTGTTTGATCTCTCTCTCGAGTTCTCTCTCGTGTTCCCTCTATGGCACGATCTTGATGTATCCCGAGCTTTGCTATTATAGTTGGATCTTATGATGTTTCTCCCCCTCTACTCTCTTGTGATGAATTGAGTTTCCCCTTTGAAGTTATTTTATCGGATTGAGTCTTTTATGAGAACACTTGATGTATGTCTTGCCGTGATTATCTGTGGTGACAATGGGATATCATGTGCCACTTGATGTATGTTTTGGTGATCAACTTGCGGGTTTCGTGACATTGGGAACCTATGCATAGGGGTTGGCACACGTTCTTGACTCTCCGGTAGTAGCTTTGGGGCACTCTTTGAAGTACTTTTATGTTGGTTGGATGAATCTGAGATTGTGTGATGCATATCGTATAATCATGCCCACGGATACTTGAGGTGACAATGGAGTATCTAGGTGACATTAGGGTTTTGGTTGATTTGTGTCTTAGGGTGTTATTCTAGTACGAACTCTTTTATAGATCGATCCGAACGAATAACTTTGAGGTGGTTTCATGCCCTACCATAATCTCTACGTTTGTTCTCCGCTATTAGTGGCTTTGGAGTGACTCTTTGTTGCATGTTGAGGGCTTGTTATATGTTCTATCTATGTTATTATTGTTGAGAGAACTTGCACTAGTGAAAGTATGAACCCTAGGCCTTGTTTCCTACCATTGCAATACCGTTTACGCTCACTTTTACCACTTGTGACCTTGCTGTTTTTATTATTTCAGATTACAAAAACCTTTATCTACTATCTATTTTGCACTTGTATCTTCATCTCTTCGCCGAACAAGTGCGCCTATACAATTTACCATTGTATTGGGTGTGTTGGGGACACAAGAGACTCTTTGTTGTTTGGTTGCAGGGTTGCTTGAGAGAGACCATCTTCATCCTACGCCTCCTACGGATTGATAAACCTTAGGTCATCCACTTGAGGGAAATTTGCTACTATCCTACAAACATGTGCACTTGCAGGCCCAACACGTCTACCAGAAGAAGGTTGTGTAGTAGACATCAAGCTCTTTTCTGGCGCCGTTGCCAGGGAGGTGAGTGCTTGAAGGTATATCTTTAGATCTTGCAATCAAATCTTTTTGTTTCTTGTTTCAGCACTAGTTTATTTTATAAAAGAAAACTACAAAAAAATGGAGTTGAGTTTGTCTCATACGCTTCACCTTTTTAATATCTTTCGTGAGTATGATGGAAAGGATAATTGTGCTCAAGTGCTAGAAGAAGAAATCTCTAAAATGTTTGGCACTAAATCTTTGAATTATGAGCATGATTGCAATGTTGTTAGTGTGAATTCCTTGAATATCCATGATGCTAATGATATGCAAAGCCACAAGCTTGGGGAAGCTATGTTTGATGGAGATGATATTTTTTGTCCCCCAAGCTTTGATGAGCAAATTTACTATGATGAAAGCATGCTTCCTATCTATGATGATTATTGTGATGACACATATGCTTTAAAGAATAATGATAACCATGAAACTTGTCATCTTGATCTTAATTTTCAATCACATGATAGTAATTCTGTTGAGTTTGCTCCCACTACTATTGATGAGAAGAATTTTGCTTATGTGGAGAGTAGTAAATTTTCTATGCTTGTAGATCATGAAAAGAATGCTTTAGGTGCTGGTTATATTGTTGAATTCATTCATGATGCTACTGAAAATTATTATGAGAGAGGAACATATGCTTGTAGGAATTGCAATAATATCAAGTTTTCTCTCTATTTGTTAAAAATCTTGAAGCTATGCTTGTTTTGCCATCCTATGCTAGTTGATTATTGTTCCCATAAGTTGTTTGCTCACAAAATCCCTATGCATAGGAAGTGGGTTAGGCTTAAATGTGCTAGTCATATGCTTCAGGATGCTCCCGTTATGTTTCAATTCTATTCTTTTATGTGAGCATCATTGCCATCATCATGCCTAGCTAGAAAGGCATTAAAGAAAAGCGCTTGTTGGGAGACAACCCAATATTTATCCTTACTGTTTTTGTGTGTCCACATGATTATGCTACTGTATTAATCATGTTTTATAGCTTTTGTTTCAATAAAGTGCCAAGTAGAACCTTTGGGAAGACTTGGGTGAAGTTTATGTGATCTTGCTGTGAAAAACAGAAACTTTAGCGCTCACGAGATTAGCTGCCATTTTTTACTGGAGAGTTATTTTAGGTTGATTATTTTTGCAGATGCTTAATAGACAAATTTCTCAGGTCCAGCAATTTATTTCATAATTTTTGGGGTTCCAAAAGTATACGTTTGATACAGATTACTACAGACTGTTCTGTTTTTGACAGATTCTGTTTTCTATGTGTTGTTTGCTTATTTTTGATGGATCTATGAGTAGTATCGGAGGGTATGAACCATAGATAAGTTGAAATACAGTAGATATTACACCACTATGAATTTAGAATGAGTTCATTACAGTACCTAAGTGGTGATTTTATTTTCTTATACTAACGGAGCTTACGAGTTGTGTTTTGAGTTTTGTGTGGTTGAAGTTTTCATGTTTTGGGTAAGGATTCGATGGACTATGGAATAAGGAGTGGCAAGAGCCTAAGCTTGGGGATTCCCATGGCACCCCCAAGATAATCCAAGGACACCAAAAAGTCAAAGCTTGGGGATGCCCCGGAAGGCATCCCCTCTTTCGTCCACTTCCATCGGTAATTTACTTGGAGCTATATTTTTATTCACCACATGTCATGTGTTTTGCTTGGAGTGTCTTGCATTATTTGTGTCTTTGCTTGTTAGTCTACCACAATCGGGGCTGAGGGTATGTACCAGTAGCTATGTGTTTGATCTCTCTCTCATGTTCTCTCTTGTGTTCCCTCTATGGCACGATCTTGATGTATCACGAGCTTTGCTATTGTAGTTGGATCTTATGATGTTTCTCCCCCTCTACTCTCTTGTGATGAATTGAGTTTCCCCTTTGAAGTTATTTTATCAGATTGAGTCTTTTATGAGAACACTTGATGTATGTCTTGTCATGATTATCTGTGGTGACAATGGGATATCATGTGCCACTTGATGTATGTTTTGGTGATCAACTTGCGGGTTTCGTGACATTGGGAACCTATGCATAAGGGTTGGCACACGTTCTTGACTCTCCGGTAGTAGCTTTGGGGCACTCTTTGAAGTACTTTTATGTTGGTTGGATGAATCTGAGATTGTGTGATGCATATCGTATAATCATGCCCACGGATACTTGAGGTAACAATGGAGTATCTAGGTGACATTAGGGTTTTGGTTGATTTGTGTCTTAAGGTGTTATTCTAGTACGAACTCTTTTATAGATCGATCCGAACGAATAACTTTGAGGTTGTTTCGTACCCTACCATAATCTCTACGTTTGTTCTCCGCTATTAGTGGCTTTGGAGTGACTCTTTGTTGCATGTTGAGGGCTTGTTATATGTTCTATCTATGTTATTATTGTTGAGAGAACTTGCACTAGTGAAAGTATGAACCCTAGGCCTTGTTTCCTACCATTGCAATACCGTTTACGCTCACTTTTACCACTTGTTACCTTGCTGTTTTATTATTTCAGATTACAAAAACCTTTATCTACTATCTATTTTGCACTTGTATCTTCATCTCTTCGCCGAACTAGTGCACTTATACAATTTACCATTGTATTGGGTGTGTTGAGGACACAAGAGACTCTTTGTTGTTTGGTTGCAGGGTTGCTTGAGAGAGACCATCTTCATCCTACGCCTCCTATGGATTGATAAACCTTAGGTCATCCACTTGAGGTAAATTTGCTAGTGTCCTACAAACCTGTGCACTTGCAGGCCCAACAACGTCTACAAAATAAGGTTGTGTAGTAGACATCATGCTCCTAAGGAGAAGAAGAACAATGCGAAGAGTGGTGATGCCAAAAAGGGCAAAGCCATCTCTTCCAACAAAGCCGGCGACATTAACCCTTCTTATGTGTTGTGCCGTGCTAGTGATGGGCATGTTTATGCCATATTTGTTGGTTCTTCTTATGAGTACATTGAATGGTCTATTTGGGTTCCTAAGACCCTTGTTACTAACATCAAAGGACCCATTACTAAATGGGTACCTAAAACCAAGCATTGATCTCTTGTAGGTGTTTTCTTCCGGTGGGGGATCATGGTTGCTCGATAGTGGAGCAACAAATCATATGACCGGGAGCAAGGACTTGTGGTGGACGTGCAAAAGATCCCATCTATGCCCACCAATGTCGAGTGGGGGTGATGCTTCACATTCTAAGGTATTGGGTCTTGGCAAGGTTGTCATTTCTCATGATCTAACGATCGAGAAAGTCATGCTTGTTGAGTCCCTTGCGTACAACTTACTTTCCGTTCGTCAACTTGCACTCATGGGCTTTGCCACTTTCTTTGATGTTGATATCGTGGCCCTCTTGTGGAGCAAGACTCTTAAAGTAGCATTTGTTGGGCATGTCGAGAATGGTCTCTATGTGATTAACTTTTCGGAGCGACCCACTAAGACCGTGACATGCCTAATGGATAAAGTTGATGTGGGATGGCTTTGGCATCGCTGTTTAGCCCACGTAAATATGAGATCTTTGCAAAGTCTTCTCAAGGGGGACCATGTCCGTGGACTAACAAATGTTAGTTTTGCCAAAGATCGTGCTTGCAGTGCTTGTATCGAAGGAAAGCTTCATGAGAAGGCTCACCCTCCCACGACTATCATCTATTCGAAGAGACCCTTGGAGCTCCTTCACATGGACCTCTTTTGGCCTCCATCCTTTGATAGTCTTTGGGGAAGAAAGTATTTCTTGGTGATTGTGGATGATTATTCAAGATACACGTGGGTATATTTCTTCAAGAGGAAGAGTGAAACTCAACAAACCGTCATCGACTTTGCAAATGAAGCTCAACGACAACATGATGCAAAGATCTTGACAATAAGAAGTGACAATGGCACCGAGTTCAAGAACTACACCTTGGATGAGTTCCTTAGTGATGAGGGGATCAAACATCAATATTCCGCTCCATACACCCCTCAACAAAATGGTGTTGCGGAGAGGAAGAACTGGACGTTGATGGGTGCGGCAAGGACCATGATGGCGGAGTTCAAGTCTCCATAAAACTTTTGGGACGAAGCCATCAACACCGCGTGTCATGCATCAAATCGGCTCTATCTCTGCAAAGGCTTGAACAAGACTCCTCATGAATTTCTCACCAGTAACAAGCCCAATCTCAAGTACTTCCAGGCATTCGGGTGTAAGTGTTTCATTCTCAAGAAAGGTGTTCATTTGTCTAAATTTGAGGCTAGATCTTATGAGGGCATATTTGTTGGTTATGCTGCAAACTCTCATGCTTACCGTGTCCTCAACAAGTCCACCGAACTCATTGAGGAGATGTGTAACGTGGAGTTTGATGAAAATAACGGCTCCCAAGTGGAGCAAAGTGGTACTTGTGATATAGGTGATGAAATTCCTCCCCAAGCCATAAGAAGAATGGGTATTGGTCATATTCTACCCATTGAGTAACCCCTTGTGGCCGAAGGAGAAGGACAATGCTCCACTCAAGTGGAGCCATCACCTCCCCAAGACCCACACGCTTCCGAAGAACAAAGTGAAGGCCCTCAACCTCATGAACAATACCAAGGGCAAGATCAACCTCAAGATGGTGGTGAACCACCAAATGATGCCCAAGGTCAAGTTCTCCCCCTCGAGCAAGTTCATGATCAAGAGCAAGCTCAAGATCTCGAACAAGCTCAAGACGGCGCTCAAGATACTCAAGTTGATCCTCCTCCTTCCACATCCGAGGAGGAATTAGAGCGTCGTGTCGCGAAGATTACTTCCAAGCTCACCACCAAAGGGCATCTCATGGAGAATGTGGTTGGAAGCCTAAGAAAGGGGGTAAGCACTCGTATACAATTAGCAAACTATTGTGAACATCACGCGTTTGTCTCTTGTGTTGAACCCCAAAAGGTCTATGAGGCGCTCGAAGATTCGGATTGGCTCAATGCCATGCATGAAGAACTCAACAACTTCGAGTAAAACAAGGTGTGGAGATTGGTGCCACGGCCGTCGAGGAACCATAACGTCATTGGATCCAAGTGGATTTTCAAGAACAAGCAAGACGCTCATGGGAACATCATTCGCAACAAGGCAAGATTGGTAGCACAAGGCTACTCCCAAGTCGAGGGTATCGACTACGGTGAAACCTTTGCTCTCGTTGCTCGCCTTGAATCCATTCATTTGTTGATTGCTGATGCTTCCCATCACAACTTTAAGCTACAACAAATGGATGTTAAAAGTGCTTTTCTTAATGGTCATATTAATGAGTTGGTTTATGTCAAGAAACCCCCTGGGTTCGAGGATCCTTACTTCCTGGATCATGTGTATCAACTTGAAAGGCACTCTATGGCCTTAAACGAGCCCCACGTGCGTGGTATGACCACCTTACCGAGTTGTTACAAGATCGTGGATTTGAAGTTGCGAAAATCGATCCCACTCTTTTTACTAAGAAGGTCAAAGGGGAGTTGTTTGTGTGCCAACTATATGTTGATGACATTATCTTTGGTTCCCCTAACAAAGCTTTCAATGAAGAATTTGCCGCTCTCATGACCTCTAAGTTCAAGATGTCTTCGATGGGAGAGTTGAAGTTCTTCCTTGGTTTTGATATCAAACAAAGAAGATAAGGCACCTTCATCAACCAAGCCAAATACACTCAAGACATGCTAAAGAGATTCAAGCTAAGTGATGTCAAGCCGGCTTCTACTCCAATGCCTACCAAGTGCCAACTTGACATTGATCCCAATGGTAAAGCGGTGGATTAAAAGGTATATCGCTCTATGATTGGATCCTTGATTTACCTTTGTGCATCTATACTGGATATCATGTTGACTGTGGGAATGTGTGCACGGTTTCAAGCCACACCAAACGAAAGCCACTATGTGGCGGTCAAGCGAATCTTTTGATATTTGGCTCATACCCCAAACTTTGGCCTATGGTACCCAAGAGGAGCAAACTTCAAGCTTCAAGGATTTAGGGATTACGATTGGGCGGGAGACAAAGTGGATAGGAAGTCCACTTTCGGAGGGTGTCAATTTCTTGGTTGCTCTTTGGTGAGTTGGTCTTCCAAGAAGCAAAGTTGTGTGTCTCTCTCATCCACCGAAGCGGAATATGTGGCGGCCGGTAGTTGTTGTGCACAACTCTTATGGATGAGGCAAACTTTAAAGGAATACGGTATCATTTGTGACAAAGTGCCTCTTTGGTGTGATAATGAAAGTGCCATCAAGATTTCTCTCAACCTGGTGCAACACTTCAAGATGAAGCATATTGAGATTCGGTATCACTTCATCCGGGATCACATTAGGCGAGGGGAGATCGAGCTCAAGTATGTCAACACTCATGATAACCTTGCAGATATTTTCACGAAGCCCTTGGATGAAGCAAGATTTCGCGAGTTAAGGCATGAGCTAAATATCATTGATTCGAGCAATGTGACTTGAACCCTTGCACACCCCACCTCACTCAACTTATTGTCTAGTTTAGATGTAGGCATGGACATAGGGGGAGTGTTGTTCTCTCAATGAACTCTCCCTCCCCCCATTATGCATAAATTGATCTAGTCTTTCACATTAACCATTTTTGATGGTACTTGTGCTTCAAGGACGAGTTTTGGTCATGGGTCCAAGGTCAAAATCTTTGCGACGCCATACCTCTTGACTCAAACATAGGTGGACTCGGCCACCGCCCTCTCTTGAAGAGGTGTGTTTTGACCCCTTGTTAGTGTGTTTGTGGCCGTGTTGGTCTTTCCTCCTTCTTGGCTGTGTTTCTTCGTTTCTTTTTGAGCTTAGCCGTTCTGTCTAGTGCCTTTTTGTTGCTGGGCGGTACTACCGCTGGTGGTGCGCGTTACTACCGCTTTTAAGCGGTACTACCGCCCACCAGCGCGATACTACCGCTGCGGGGCGGGGTCAGGGGGTTATGTCGTTGGCAAGGGGAGGTTTCTCTCCCCCATACCCATTCGCTCGCCCCCTCGCTCCGTCTCGTCTCTCCAGTAACAGGCGCCGCGGGAGGGCTCCGACGGATCTCCTTCTCCGGGGCGTCCCTCTCCATTCCCTTCGGTGGAGTCGATCCCCACCTTGTCCTCTTGCCATGTATGTCGGTATTGCCCCTGTTCCCTCTATCTTCTTGTGTAGCTTTCCAATCTAGCATCTTAGGGGCAATAGTGGTTGCATCTCTAGATTTTTGGCCAAATCTAGGCTTGAGTAGGATGGAGAAGGCATCTAGGCAGTCTGGATTAGTGGTTGGTAGAAGTATTTTTGAATTTGGTAGGACGGTAGTGCCGGATCTGACCACGGCAGTAGGAAACCGTTGTTTCCCGTCTCGAGCGGTACTACCGCTCCCTCTGGAGCGGTACTACCGCTTGGAGCGGTACTGCCGCTCACAGGTCGCGATACTACCGCTTTCTACCAAGTTCCATCGTACTCTTACCACTCAGTGATCCTTTTGTTGTGTTTGGTGGCTTATGCTCGTTCTTTCTGGTTGTTTTGCATGTTCTTGTGTGTGGTTCCAGGTGATGAACATCCTGAGCATCAGGCTCGGCGTATCAACCCCAGTCGTGCCACGTCAAAGCGTTACCGCACAACTGAGATCTGATGTTCGCGACCTTGCTATCACCTAGAGCCGTAGCAACACTCCCTATCTTTTTGGTGTCTCGATGCCAAAGGGGGAGAGAGTTTAGGGATTTGTGTCGTCGTTGTCTGTTTCGCGAGTGTGTCTTCTTTGTGGTGTGCTTTCTCGCCGTTTGCTTTGTTGGTTTTGTGTCAGTGAGACCTAAAGTTCCAGACGTATGGTGTGAGACATATGCTACCTTATCTTTAGATTATCTTTATCTATGTCTACATAGATTATGATTTGCATGCTTATCCTGTTATTTACTCTGCTCTCATATACCCTGCTTAGGTTGTTGGTCCCTAAAATGTAGGGGGAGCATTGATCCTAGTATGTGTGTCGTGCAGTCCAAAGCACTTATCTAGATAGCACACATCTAGGGGGAGCCAGCTACATTCTAGGATGGTGGGGTTTTGCGCATGTCATATGTCTTTCCCGTTTGTGCAAATCCCATATTGTCATCAATCCACCAAAAGGGGGAGATTGTAAGGGCATATTTATCCCCAAGGTGTTTGGGTGATTGATGACAATGCTTTTGCGGACTAATCATGTGCGTTGAGTTTTTCAGAGATTCATTCTTTGGCACGAGACGATTCCCTCCCCTCGGTGTTTTAGTCAAGATGGTGTAGCTCCTTTGTCTCTCTGTTGGTGGACTAGTTTCATAGGAGTCACCGTACTATCAAGAGGGGATCCACTTTGGTAAGGCTAGGGTGGAATCAACACGTACACATCCTTATCACACCCGACGTTCCTTTCCGCTTCATTGGAGCTACCTTTCCTCTCCTTGCCTGCCTTGACCTGTCCCAGCGGTAGTACCGCCGAAGCACGTCAAGCGGTAGTACCGCTTGCTGTCTTCGGTCGTAGTACCGATGTGGTTCCGGGCTACTACCGCCTCGACTCGAGACCTCTGTTTTCCGTGTCGGGTTTTGCGGTACTAGTAGCGGCAGTAGTGGCGGTAGTACCGCTCCAAGCGGTAGTACCGCCCGTACTCTTGCGGTAGTACCGCTCTGGGCCCAGGTCCCTGCTACCCTCATGAGGGCGGCAGTACCGCTGGGAGGGAACGGTAGTACCGCTGGTACAGCGGTAGTACCGCCCTGCCCAAGTGGTAGTACCGCTCTGTGCGTGGCTGCTTGGGGGAGTAACGGTTGGATTGTTTCCCCCACTATATAAAGGTGTCTTCTTCCCCAAAGTTGAACTACCTCCTCCCCCAAAAGATCCATTGTTGCTCCAAGCTCCATTTTCGCCCGATCTCTCTCTCTAGCCAATCAAACTTGTTGATTTGCTCGGGATTGGTTGAGAAGGCCCCGATCTACACTTCCACCAAGAGAAATTTGATTCCCCCACTAATCCCTAGCGGATCTTGTTACTCTTGGGTGTTTGAGCACCCTAGACGGTTGAGGTCACCTTGGAGCAATAGTCCATTGTGGTGAAGCTTCATGGTGTCTTTGGGAGCCTCCAATTAAGTTGTGGAGATTGCCCCAACCTTGTTTGTAAAGGTTCGGTCGCCGCCTTCAAGGGCACCAATAGTGTAATCACGGCATCTCGCATTGTGTGAGGGCGTGACGAGAATACGGTGGCCCTAGTGGCTTCTTGGGGAGCATTGTGCCTCCACACCGCTCTAACGGAGACGTACTTCCCCTTAAAAGGAAGGAACTTTGGTAACACATCCTCGTCTCCACCGGCTCCACTCTTGGTTATCTCGTGCCTTTACTTGTGTAATCTTATTTGTGTTGTATCCCTTTCTTGCTTATGTGCTAGTTGTTATTGCATCATATAGGTCACTCACGTAGTTGCATATCTAGACAACCTATCTTGTTGCAAAGTTTAATTTGGTAAAGAAAAGTTAAAAATTGTTAGTTGCCTATTCACCCCACCCCCCTCTAGTCAACTATATCGATCCTTTCAAAGGTTATGATTATGATGGCTCCGGTGACCAATGCCGGTACAAGAAGAAGTAGACCGTCATGACGGCTCCGGTGACCGAACCGAGTCCGGCCAGGTATATATATTAGTTAAGCCTGTGCTGACTAGCTAATTGATGCATTCATTGTTTCTGTACGTACACATATTAATTAATTCTCATCTTTATTCTTTTCTCGAGCCCTCCGGATCGAGCACAACTTCGGTAAAGAAACGAGGCCCGAAGAAAAAGTTGCGCTCGGATGAAAGGTTTGAGATCACAGCAATCGCGCGCGATGGCAAGCCGATTGAACCCATCCGGACAAGGGATGCATTTCGTGCTCAGTGCGGGGTTCTTGTTAGGGAGAAGATCTCGATCAGTATCCAGCAATGGTTAAAGCCTAAGAAGGAAGACCCTGAGGTGTCTTATGTCTCCGATATGCAGAAAGAAGATCTTTGGACATCGCTTAAGGCAAATTTCACCCTACCGCCAGAGGAGGATCCGGAGAAGCCAGTTAAAGAGCAATTGATCAAGTCTCATGCTCTTAAGAAGATGACATAACTATTCAGGAGGTGGAAGAATGAGCTGAAAACAGAGTTTGTCGACGAAGATTTGACACCTTCATTCACCAGAAAGTATGAGAAGATCAGAGATCACTGGCCCGCATTTGTGGCCCACAAGACATCAGAAAAGAGTAAGAAGATGTCAGCGATAAACAAGAAAAATGCTGTGAAGAAGAAGCATCACCATCGCACGGGGTCAGGTGGCTACCTCAAAGCCCGACCTTTGTGGGACAAGGCTGAGAATGACCTGATTGCTAAAGGGGTCGAACCAGAGACATTGAACTGGCCAGACTATTGCCGGACTTGGTTCTTCGGGGTTGGCGGAACCTTGGACCCTGTAACAGGGAAGTGCGTTTGGATGGAAGAGCAACTGCGAATACCCGTCACAAGGCTTCAGGAGTATATCGAGAAAGCGCAGCAAGGGACGTTCGTCCAGACAGAGAGAACGACAAGCTCACAATGGCCCTCGGGAATCCCGAGCACCCTGGACGGACACGAGGCATGCCAGGCTCCATTTCATGGAAGGCTAGCTTTTCGGACGCAGGTGGTTACAAAACCCAGGAGAGGAGGAAGAAAGTGGAGCATAGCCAACTGCAGGCGCTGCGTGAAAGGGTACAAGGGCTAGAGGAACGAGAAGCAGATCGCAACAAATGACCTACCGAATCTTCCCCTGAAGCTACCCCGCCATCTCAGCGGAGAAGCAGCGTGGCTTCCACCGAGCAGACTCAGCAGCTGGAGCCTATCTTCACGGCTCCTGCTAGCTACCCCGTGGATGCTATCACGGAGTCTCAACATTGCCACCTTATGACGCGATGGATGACATTGAAAGTCAAGGCGGCTGTTGTCTCTGTTATACCTAATGAACCTGGCGCAACCTACCACGGTCAGCCGATTCCAGAAGGATATGCTAGGGTGATGGTGGATCAAATAACAGACGGATTTGAGGACCTTCAGCTTGACCACCCTACGGGTGAAGGGGAGATTCGGCTGGGTTCTTCTCTGAAGACTCCATGTGTATGGCGGAAGGAGCTCATCAACCTTCCGAACTAGA
This sequence comes from Triticum dicoccoides, assembly GCF_002162155.2. Lineage (NCBI taxonomy): Eukaryota > Viridiplantae > Streptophyta > Magnoliopsida > Poales > Poaceae > Triticum > Triticum dicoccoides. Next base: position 673,097,222 of record NC_041387.1, on the reverse strand, counting down.
CGCCTCCGCCTCCTCCTCCTCCTCCGGCGAGTCAGGGCAATCCGCCTCCTCCTCCGCCTCCTCCTCCGGCAACTGATCAGGGCACTCAGCCTCCTTCTCCGGCGCGTGGCGGCACTCCGCCTCCTTCTCCGCCTGCACTGGCGCCCCCGAGCAGCCAGCCTCCTTCTCCGCCTCGTCAACAAGGGCGGATCAAGAGAGCCGCTGCCGCTCCGGCTGCTCCGGCGCGTCATAGTCCTTCTCCTCCGCCTCGTAAGAAAGGAAAGACAGCCGCAGCTACTCCGTCTGCTCCGGCGTCTAGCAGCACAGCCAGAGCCGGGAGGTAATACAAATACGGTCCTTCTCTCAAGACTCCAGAGAAGTTACCATACGAGAGGATCATGGAGGAAAACACGCAGATCGTGCAAGCCGATGTGAAGAACTTCTTTGAAGGGGTGAAAGCAAAGAAACATCCACCTCCAGAGGAGCAAATAGATCTGGTAAAAGTGAAGCGTACTCTGGCTGCCCTGAAGAAACCGCCAAAGTCTCCGGCGAAGGGCAACTATGAGCACATTCTTACAAACTCATTTGTGGACGCATCGCGGTCGGGAAGTACTATCAGTGGTCAACGACGAGCTGGGAAAAAAGTTGCCCAGCTCGGCGAACAAGCGAACCAATCGTTCCCCCCGCTCCAGGTGTCTAGCGATATCGTCGCTAATGTTCCGGACAGGATGGTGCCCGGTTATAACAATCTTGTAGATTACCTGCCCGACGATGTACATTATGATTTCTTGGAGGTGGACGAACACAAATACGTGTACGGGAAGCCTCTCGGCAAAGATGAAAGATCTCTACCAACGATGATGTTCAGATTCCATGATTGGTACATGAAAACCTACAGAGAGTCTGAGGAGATGAATATTTTGACGCTGAGAGTCAGAGAGGAGCATGACCTCGTTGGAATTGAACTGTTGAATGTTTCATTTGAGGAGTTCTTCACGTTTTTCAATCTAAAGGCCCTCGATAAATTAATGATCACTTGCTACTGCCTGTAAGTACAGTACTACTTCTGTCATTAAGTCTCTATATATAGGTCAGCTCTTTCATTGCATGTATTCTTAATTATCCTCACTATATTATGTAGATTGAAGATCGCCAAATTGAAGAAACGACAAATCGGTGATATTGGGTTCATTAACACAAATCTCATAGATGCGTATATGGTTAAATCTCAGGCCAAAGAAACCGAGGCCAAGCTGCTACAATAGTTTGTATTAAATCAAAACAAAGCTATAATACTCTTCCCTTACGAATTCAAGTGAGTGTTACTGTCTTGTGCATATTCGGTTTCCCTTATTAGTCGAGGTTATAGTAATGTAATTAATGAGTTATGCATGCGTGCGCAGGTTCCACTATATTCTTCTAGAGATTAAGCTTGAGCAGGGACTAGTAACCGTCTTAGACTCGAGACGAAAAGATCCCAAGGAGTATGCGGACATGACTGGAATTCTAGAGAAGTAAGTTAAATCCATCATTATCGCACCATATCGGCAACTTTGTTCATTTCCTGATATCAAGTAATTGTTTTCTTTGTCTGCTGGCAGGGTTTGGAAAAAAATCACCTCAAAAACTCTGGAACTACCAAAGAAGCTGCAATTTAGACACCCGAAAATAAGTACTATAGTAGCATGTTCCACGCACCTCCTAGTGATTCAAGCGCTAGTTTCATCAATACCATTTAGCATGTTTGCTAATTCTCAGTTTGATTGACCTCGATCGATTTCTTGTAAAGTGGTTGTGGCAGGAACAAGGGAATGATTACTGTGGATAGTACATTTACGAGTCCATCCGCCACACGGCCTGTGAGCGGGGATACTTTGACAAACAATATGAAGTGCGTAAATAATAATATTCACAATTTTATTTTATTACCATCATTTGTGTTGAGTTTCATTTATTCATATATATGTATTGACCCCCTTTTTCAAATTAGATATTTCGGATGCGGGATGAACTCCTTCCACCAGATCGTATGCGAGGAATTCAAGAGGAATTGGCGGCATTCTTTCTTGACCACGTGATCGGTAAAGACAGAGAATACCATGTGGACCCTAATCAGCTCGATTTTAATTAGGAGATTATATTGTAATTAAGAGATACTTATATTGTATATATGTAGCCAGTACGTAGCATCGGATAGATATACGAGAACTTGTTGTTCGACCAATCTCTCAGAGAAGGAGAGGTGGTCGATATCACTTCTCTTTGTATGCATATGTTCATGACGATCTTCTGTTTCCTTCATTTGCTTACTAGCTAGCGTGTCTAGTCCTCTCTATACATATAGTACGTAGCGTCGACCAAGCACGGAGATAAGAGAGGACACTTCTCTCTATTAATTAGCTAGCTAACACAATATATGAAACACCTAAATTAACCCCCCAAAACCCCCTAAACCTCCCCCCCTTCAAAAAAAAACAAAAACCCCAGCACCTGAAATGCTAACGGGTGGATGCCTATTGGTCCTGGTTGGTGCCACCAACCGGGACCAAAGGGCCTCCTGCCTGGGCTCGCTGCACCGGCCACGTGGAGGCTCATTTGTCCCAGTTTATGCAAGAACTGGGACTAAAGGTATAGGGCATTAGTACCGACACTTTAGTCCCGGTTCAAAAACCAGGACTAATGGCCCTTACGAACCGGGAATATAGGTCCTTTTTGCCAACTCGCAGTCGGGACTAGATGATGGATCCCGAGATCCAATCACCAAGCCTCTGCCCGGCCATCTCTGACGAAGAAGATGACCACTACCATTGGCCAGCGAGACGACGCGAGATGAAGTAGGGCGCTGCCAGCGTGCGTCCTGGCCAGCACCGCCGGCGCTCGGCCCGTCCCGGACCACGCCTCATGACCGAGGGCAACGGCAAGCACTGCCCCGACGAGGACGCAGACCAGAAGCCCAGATCCGGTCCACCTGCGCGCCGCCAGATGACCAACACCAAGTGCCGTTCAGGGGCAGCCCCGCCGCCGTGACGGACGCCGCCCCACGGGCAGCAGGCGCCATCCACCGGCGGAACTCCGCCGCGCGCCACCGGCCGCCGCGTGATCTGCGCGAGAACGATGAGGACGCCCCGCCGCCACCTTCCCTGGGGACCACGCGGGCTTCGCCGGTGTCCCCTCCGACGGCGGCGAAGCGGGGGAGGGGCGGCTGGCGGCGAGGTTAGGGTTTCCTGATCTTTTCTTAGCAAGCGGGGGAGAGACGACACGCGGACAAGATGCATAAATATATGAGAAATGATTACTGTCTGAGTTGGTTCTTTGTAACAAGCTTGTGATAGAAGCATTTTATTCGTCTGATGGAAACATCCTGATCTTTTCTTCAACAAACCTACCAACTCGTGCACCTCCGACAAAGTAACCAGTTTATGAGTGGCCACCCAGTGTAGTCACTGGATGCACTGTTTACTCTAACAAAAGGGGCAGGTGAGGTTTGGTATCATGAACCTAGGCAGGAAAGCCAACCGAGATTGTTAGATTTATGCACTGAACTGGCCATGATAAAACTCTTAGCAAGAGGACGCTACTACTCCTAATAAGATCATCATATCTCTCTTTTTGGATAGGCTGGTTCATTAATGTCGTCGCCTCTTCCTGCAAGTACTCAACTACTGCGAGAGAAATTTGACCAAGTAAATATATATCTGATTACCATGATGATAATAGGGGCTGCTACATATATGAGTGTATTATAGGTGGATTCATGTATTGCTCCATGCGCCTTGATTTCTTCCTTGTTGGCACAATCCCTTAGCTACCGCATCGTCTTATGTTGGTGGATTTCCTGAAAAATCTGTTGGATAATATATAATTTGCTTATACTGGTGTTGTTGTTCGAAAATATAGATTGCATGTATTTCATAATAACTTCTGGAAAGAACAGGTTGATAATACTCCTTGCAAGATGTTAACTAGTCTTGCTAAGATCATGTGAGAAGTTCCTCCTCTCCGTCGTCATGGCCTATGTGGCAGTTCTCCTTTTGGTTGGGCACTTTGTCCACTAAGGTCGCCGCTTCTTCCTGAAAATACTCAACCACTTCGAGAGACATCTGACCAAGTAAACACCAGATTGACGTGATGATAGCGTACATGGGCTGCTACATATAGCAAATGTATTAGGTGGATTCATGTGTGGATCGACGTGCCTCGCTTTCTTCCTTGTTCGCACACAATAAGCTGCGTCATCATATGTTGCTGGATTTCATGACAAATCTACAGGCAAATATATAATTTTATAGTTTGAAAAGCTCGATTGCACACATTATTCTATATCAACTTCTGGAAAGAACAGGAGTAGTAGTCACTTTATATCTCTTAAGAAGTCATGCAGGCACCCATGAATCAAGCCCACGCATGAGTAGGTGACAAAATTTGTCAAGGTCGGCCTGGAGGTGACAAAATTTGTCAAGGTGACAAAATTGATGGCCTTACATGACTTGGCTTTTCTCAACTGCTCTTTGACTAACTTTGTGCATGCGCACCAGACCAACAGTTCAGACTCTGACCAAGTATGTGATACTGTATCTAATTACACTAGTGGAATTTTATTTGTTTATTTATTCAGTGTTTCTTATCTTCAAAATATTTTCCTAAATGGTGATGGGTGGTGACTTTTCCTGGAACCAGCCCTGCATGCATTGTGCCGACTCAGGACAGAGTTTCACATTGCTTCTTTGAAGGGAAAACGTGTCTTAAAGGGAACCTGTAAAGTTATGCAAACTAGTTTAATCAGCAACGGGAGACCATTTCAATCTGTTGATCGGTTGCACTTGACTTTGTCTATTGCTCACGAGTTCTGGGCCTATATAAACACATGCATCCCCTGCATGTTTAAACCATCGTCACTCACGCCACAAAAAGAAATAGGAAGGCGGGAGAAAAGAAGAGCCAAAGACACTAAAACGAGATGGCATCCTCCTCTTCCTTCCTTGTCCTTGCTGCACTTCTTGCGTTGGTCTCATGGCAAGCCACTGCTTCTGATCCTAGCCCACTCCAGGACTTTTGTGTCGCCGACATGAATTCACCAGGTACTATCTGTTTGTCATCATGTTTTCACCAAATACATATGTTGAAATCTATTTCTGGAAATTATATGCAAGTCAAATCAACTTTGTAAAATCTGAGCTTGCATGTACATCTCTTGTGCCCCAGTCCGTGTCAACGGGTTTGTTTGCAAGAACCCGATGGAGGTCAACGCGGACGACTTCTTCAAGGCGGCCAACCTCGACAAGCCTAGTATGCCCAACAAGGTTGGATCCAACGTCACTTTGATCAACGTCATGCAGATTGCAGGACTCAACACCCTCGGCATCTCAATTGCACGCATCGACTATGCTCCCTTGGGTCAAAACCCACCACATACGCACCCTCGCGCCACTGAGATCCTCACGGTGCTCGAGGGAACATTGTACGTTGGCTTTGTGACATCCAACCAGCCCGCCCCCAACAAAAACAAGTTTTTCTCCAAGGTTCTCAACAAAGGTGATGTGTTTGTCTTCCCCGTGGGGCTCATCCACTTCCAATTCAACCCCAACCCCCATCAGCCCGCTGTTGCAATTGCCGCGCTCAGCAGCCAGAACCCAGGGGCTATCACAATTGCCAATGCAGTGTTTGGGTCCGACCCACCAATATCAGACGATTTTCTTGCCAAGGCATTTCAGGTGGAAAAGAATACAATAGACTATCTCCAGGCTCAATTCTGGGAAAACAACCACTACTAAGTCAGACTTTTGTTGATTACCCAAAAGACCAGTGCACAAATGAAGGACATGGTTGAGTTCCTAGATATGCATCCCAATCTATAAAATAAATGGAGCATATATATATGTCATGCCATTGTGTGTCTGTAATCAGTGAATGTATTTCTACCTTATAAATAATTCACAATATTGTTTTTATCACACTAATATGATCTCAATTTGCCTCTTTTGGAATTTGACGTGTCATATTTATCATAACAAATCAAAATTCTGGGTTCTTTCCCCTTGTTCCGAACTAATAGATTATTATATGACAATTCAATATATGTTTGATGCTAAAGTGAACACCTAGGATTGTCCTGCACTACATGTGAAGTATGCCATGGTTGGAATCCGGTTGTGCTCGGGATTGAAATGTGAAAGTTGAATGTGCAAAAGTTGCATCCTGGGGTCGTTGTTGAGGTACCTCGCTTTCTGGTGCATATAATCAGTAATTTACAGTCCCTTTGCTATGGAACTTGATTTGGTTATTGTTAGCTCAATTTTCCAGCATGTTTTGTTTTAGCTTCCTTTTGGTTCAAACTCTTGTAAGTTTGATTGATGGTTTCTTTAATGGAAACCGATGAGGTGGATTATTGTATCAAAAAACATATGAGCATTATTTTTTGTCTTATGTTAAGAACTATATGATTTTTGCTAAGTTATAAAAATTGGGCACACCGGGGGCCAGGTTTCAAAAATCAGCTCCAACATAAATGATAAACATGCATAAATACAAAGAAAAGATTAACGATTATTACTCAAACCATAAAAATGATTATTATTTGAATTGTTTCTTCGTAACAAGCTGGTGATAGAAGCATTTTATATCGAAACAAAATTTTGCCTGCTTTATAAAGGAAGCTACACAGCCAAACGATGCATGGTGTTGAGGAAATCCCCATACAAGATGATCAAAGAAAAGCACAGCAAAAACAAGCCAAACATGCCAACAAGCACAGAAAGTGCACAACTAGATGCCTCGAGCATGCCGCCGAGAAGAAGCACACGAGAGGCTGGACCACCTTGATACCCAACCAGGACCGCCACCACCAACAAACCACGCGCCACATAGGAGAAACCACTAGACTTTGTTGCACAGTCACGGCCCAACTACTGCCAGAGAGGACCCTCTGTCCTCTTGCTCTGAATCGAGGAGCGTCATCCATATCGGCAACTAGGCAGGACGAAGGGAGGACGTCGTCGCGTGTAAAAGATAGGTGTAAACTATATCACGAGGTATTAGAGTTGAGGTAGGTTCGATTGGATATCCACACCATTTGAACGCGCAGCCACGACGAAAGATAGTCACTCACCGACGACACCCTCACAAGGGTCATGACGCAATGCGCCACTACCACTGTGTCTGTCGGGGCGAACAAGCGTATTCATCCTGAACTGGCATGGAGGAGCTCACCATCAGAGGAGCCTCACCCACGAACGGTGAAGTGCAGCCATACCTTGTCTGCCGCAATCACCCGTCATAGGTCAACGATCACGGTGCTGCCCTTGATTTGCGCGAGCGTCGACTTCGGTCAAAGTTCCCTGATCCACAAACACAAGTGAGGTGGAACACGGCTCCTTGGTGCTTTGTTGAGGGGAGAGGAGGGACATGCCATAGCTGACTACCGCCACTCGGTGCTTTGTCAGCATGGTGCCGACCGATGGCGGCAAGGGCAGGATGAGAGGACAGGGCCTGCGGCCGGCGATGGAGATCCCCTTTGTGTGGTCCAAGAGGACACGGCCTACATGTTGACTCCTAGAAGCTTTTTATTCGTTTGATGGAAACATCATTTCTGTATCAAGACTACCAACAAACACCTCCAAGAAATTAATCATTTATGAGTGGCCACCCAGCCTAATATCATTGGATGCATTGTTTACTCTAACAAATCATGCAAGTTGAGGTGTGTTATGACACTAGTCAAGAAAGGCCAACTAGATTGTCAGATTTATGCACTGAATTGGTCATGATCAAACTCTTAGCAAGAGGGACGTTAACTACTCTGACTAAGATCACAATGAATTGTTTTTGCTCTACATCGTCGCTGTTTACGTGTATGTGGATTAATGTGCTTAACCACTTTGAGAGAAATTTGACCAAGTAAATATCTGCTTGATGTCATGATAACAGGGACAGCTACATATAATAGCTGTGCTAGCTAGGTGCATTCATGCATGGAATGGCGCGCCACGATTTCTTCCTCATTGACTCAATCCGTTAACTACTTCCCCATCTTATATTGTTAGACTCTAACGTTTCTAAGCAATCTAATATATATTTTGATATCAGCGGACGATGACTCGTGTTCGGAAGTTTTGCCCTTGATTTTGCAGGATGGTACGATATTCCATTATATCTCTGACCATGATTTTTTTAATCGTATGTATGTTAAGTTGTTAGCACACATAGTTAAAAATGCAGAAGGAACTTTCCGCTTTAGAAGCCATAGACCCAGGAAGCCCTCGAGGTAGAAAACGACTGCTTTACATCACTTGGCTTTTCCAACTGCTCTTTGACTATGACCTCGTGCGCACCAGTTTTCACCAGGACCAAGTATATGATACTACATGCTAGAAACCAAAGCGACTTGGATATATCTAATAAACTATGGTGATGTGTGGTGATTTTTGCTGGAACCAGCCCTGCATGCATTGTGGCTGACTTGTTGGAGATCAATAAATAATCACAATTACTACACAGCCGTACGTCAGATGATGGAGTAGATTAGGAGTATTAAAAGGGGAACTAAAAAGTTTATGAAAAATAAATCAATCAGAAGCCAGAGACCATTTCAATCCGTTGGTCGGTTGCACTTGACTGCGTCTACTGCCCACAAGTTCACACTGGCTGTTGCGCCTATATAAACACATACATCCCCTGCATATTCGAAACAATCACTTACACCACAAACACAAACAGAATCACAAGTGAAAAGAAGAGCCAAAGAAATAACTACAATCAAATGGCATCTTCCTCTTCTATGCTTCTCCTTGCCGCCCTTCTTGCATCCATCTCATGGCAGGCCATTGCCTCCGACCCTAGCCCACTCCAGGACTTTTGTGTCGCCGACATGCATTCACCAGGTACTACGATACTTCCCCGGTTTCCTGACATATTATCAGCAAATATATATGTCGAAACTATTATTTTGGAAATTATTTGCAAGTTGAAACAATTGGGTAAGATCTGAGCTTACATGTCACCTCTCCTCTATCCACCCAGTGCGTGTCAATGGGTTTGTTTGCAAGAACCCGATGGAAGTCAATGCGGATGACTTCTTCAAGGCAGCCGCTCTGGACAAGCCTAGGGTCACCAATAAGGTTGGATCCAATGTCACCTTGATCAATGTCATGCAGATTGCTGGACTCAACACTCTCGGCATCTCAATCGCGCACATCGACTATGCTCCCCTAGGCCAGAACCCACCACATACGCACCCACGCGCCACTGAGATCCTCACAGTACTCGAGGGGACATTGTATGTTGGCTTTGTGACATCCAACCAGGAGAACAAGTTCCTTTCAAAGGTGCTTAACAAAGGTGATGTGTTTGTGTTCCCTGTGGGGCTCATCCACTTCCAATTCAACCCCAACCCCTACAAGCCAGCTGTTGCAATTGCCGCGCTCAGCAGCCAGAACCCAGGGGCTATCACAATTGCCAATGCAGTGTTTGGGTCGAAGCCAGCAATATCAGATGATGTTCTTGCCAAGGCATTTCATGTGGAAAAGAATACAATAGACTATCTCCAGGCTCAATTCTGGGAGAACAATCAGTACTAAGTCGACCTTGGTTGATCACATGGGAGATCAATGCACAAATGAAGGACTTGGTTGAGTTTTAGATATGCATCCTAAGCTATAAAATGAATGTAGCATATGTCATTCTAGTATGCATATGTAAGCCGTGGATGTATTTCTGCCTTATGAATAATTGACAATATGATTTTTTTATTTGGCCAATTTTGATTGATATGTTGTTTTGGTTAATGTTTTGTATTACATGTAAGAAACCGAAAATTCGGGTATTTTCTCCATGTTCCAAAAGAATAGATCATTATCTTGCAAATTACATAAGTTTGATGCGAGGGTTGATCACCCGAGGAAATTGTACTCATACGGTGCAATACATGTTACGTATGTGTAATCTCCACAATTGATCATGATGCGTGACAAGGCAATTTAATTAATATCAATTTTTATGACACGTTTCCCATCCAATTTCATTTTTGTGATGTTATTCTATTTACAAATCATTCTTGACTAGTTCTCGCCGCTTCTAGACAGGTTACAATATGAGTAGATAGAAATGATTAACCCATCATTATCAGTGGTACAAATAAATCATAATGGAAATCCCAATGAATTGCAATCCTAAAAATTAAAAAGGAAGGAGACGTTCCTGGTGACTCCATTAATCTTAACATGTTGTGCTAGTTCAGCCTTTTTAAGGTGATTATATGGACAGGGTGTGCGTGTATGCTCATACAGATGAGTGTGCGTGAGCATTTGCGATTATACTATGTAAAATAACAACCAATACGGTAAAAAGTTATTAGGATTAGGGTCCTCAAAATTCGGTTGGAAATCCTTTAAATTTGAATGGCAGAGGCCTAACTTTCATTCAACAGCTACGGGCGTGTTTGGTTGCCTGCATATGGCCCAACCTGGCCCGCGCGGGAAGAACTTGACCCGTTTGGTTGCCTGCGTTTACTGTGCGCCCGGCATGGCACGGAACTTAAAGCACGTCCAGGCCAGGCCTAGGGGAAACGCCTGAATCGACAGTAGCTCGCGAGTCTTGATCGGGCGAGGCAGGGTAGGGCGACGCGCTTCTCTCCTCGTGCGACCAGGGAGATGGCGCGAGCTCGCCTGCGTCGCCGAAAAATCGGCAGGAGGATTTCAGCTCACCTCCCGCCGAGTCCACCCCTATTTAGCCCCCTCCCTCACCGCCCCAACTCCCGCCACCATTCTCTCTCCCTTCAAGCTTTCCTGCCGACGCGCATCGGCATCGACGAGCAGGTAAGCGGTGCATCTTCATCGGCCGGCGGTCCACGGCGTCGGCGCTCCTTCACCGGTCGGTGGTGATCTTCTACGACTGTCCCCCTCGTCCACGAGCTACGGCCATGGCCTCTGTGAGTTCAATCCCCCTTTCTCTCTGTTCCTTCTAGCCAGATCTAAGCTGCAACTAGGGTTTGATCTAGATGCATGGTTGATTAATGGTCTGATTTGTGAGCTCATATGGTTGATTGCTATGCTGCGGTTGCAATTTATGGTAGGGCTAGATGTTCAAGCATGTGGTAGGCTAGATTAGTAGTAGAGTTTCAAGTTGAACCTTGTGCTTGTGTTGATTCGTGCTTAGACCTATGATTTGTAGCTATTGGTGGTCCATTTGTAGCATGTTGTTTGTTGTACATATATGTCCGTGCTCATAGATTGTCCGGTATGCTTAGTATGATAGAGATGAACCATGTGCTTAGTATGATAGTGATGAAGCATGTGCTTGCTATGATAGTGATGAACCATGTACATGTATGCTCCTGCTTTCATGGATTGTCCGGTATGTTGTGTGCTATGCTTATTGTCAATGCGTGCTACGATTGTAGGACATGACCACCCAGACGCAAGATCTTAGTCGGGCCCTTGTCCTGTCTGAAAGCCAGTTTGCTCCATCGTTTGTCGAGGACTCGCAGCCTATGTCCGAGATGGCACCTGATTCAGAGGTGTTCGCGTCTGATTCCCTCTATGTGTCAGTAGTGCTCATTGAGCCAACTGTTGGGGAACGTTGCAGAAAATAAAAAAAATTCTACGCTTCACCAAGATCAATCTATGGAGTTCATCTAGCAACGAGTGAGAGGAGTGCATCTACATACCCTTGTAGATCGCGAGCGGAATCATTCAAGAGAACGGGGTTGAGGGAGTCGTACTCGTCGTGATCCAAATCACCGAAGATCCTAGTGCTGAACGGACAGCACCTCCGCGTTCAACACACGTACGGTTGGGAAGACGTCTCCTCCTACTTGATCCAGCAAGGGGGAAGGAGAGGTTGATGAAGATCTAGCAGCACGGCGGCGTGGTGGTGGATGCAGCAGCGATCTCGGCAGGGCTTCGCCAAGCTCTTCGAGAGGGAGAGGTGTTGTGGAGGGAGAGGGAGGC
>NC_041387.1:673078710-673084852 GCF_002162155.2 Triticum dicoccoides | reverse complement strand
CGGCCCTAGGAGATCCAATCTCCAAGGGGGGGCGGCGGCCAGGGGGGAAACTTGCCCCCCAAGCCAGGTGGAGGCGCCCCCACCCCTAGGGTTTCCAACCCTAGGCGCAGGGGGGGCCAAGGGGGGCACACCAGCCCACCAGGGGCTGGTTCCCCTCCCACTTCAGCCCATGGGGCCCTCCGGGATAGGTGGCCCCACCCGGTGGACCCCCGGGACCCTTCCGGTGGTCCCGGTACAATACCGATGACCCCCGAAACTTTCCCGATGGCTGAAACCTGACTTCCTATATATAATTCTTCACCTCCGAACCATTCCGGAACTCCTCGTGGCGTCTGGGATCTCATCCGGGACTCCGAACAACTTTCGGGTTACTGCATACTAATATCTCTACAACCCTAGCATCACCGAACCTTAAGTGTGTAGACCCTACGGGTTCGGGAGACACGCAGACATGACCGAGACGACTCTCCGGTCAATAACCAACAGCGGGATCTGGATACCCATGTTGGCTCCCACATGTTCCACGATGATCTCATTGGATGAACCACGATGTCGAGGATTCAAGTAACCCCGTATACAATTCCCTTTGTCAATCGGTACGTTACTTGCCCGAGATTCGATCGTCGGTATCCCAATACCTCGTTCAATCTCGTTACCGGCAAGTCACTTTACTCGTACCGTAATGCATGATTCTGTGACCAAACACTTGGTCACTGAGGGAGTCCTGGATTAGGGGGTGTCCGGATGGCCGGACTATGACCTTTGATCGGACTCCCGGACTATGAAGATACAAGATTGAAGACTCCGTCCCGTGTCCGGATGGGACTTTCCTTGGCGTGGAAGGCAAGCTTGGCGATACGATATGAAGATCTCCTCCCATTGTAACCGACTCTGTGTAACCCTAGCCCTCTCAATTGTCTATATAAACTGGAGAGTTTTAGTCCGTAGGATGAACAACAATCATACCATAGGCTAGCTTCTAGGGTTTAGCCTCTCTGATCTCGTGGTAGATCCACTCTTGTACTACCCATATCATCAATATTAATCAAGCAGGAGTAGGGTTTTACCTCCATCGAGAGGGCCCGAACATGGGTAAAAACATCGTGTCCCTTGTCTCCTGTTACCATCCTCCTAGACGCACAGTTCGGGACCCCCTACCTGAGATCCGCCGGTTTTGACACCGACATTGGTGCTTTCATTGAGAGTTCCTCTGTGTCGTCATCTTTAGGCCCGATGGCTTCTTCGATCATCAACCACGACGCGGTCCGGGGTGAGACCTTTCTCCCCGGACAGATCTTCGTATTCGGCGGCTTCGCACTGCGGGCCAACTCGCTTGGCCATCTAGAGCAGATCGAAAGCTACGCCCCTGGCCATCAGGTCAGGTTCGGAAGCTTATATTACACGGTCGACATCCGCGGGGACTTGATCTTCGACGGATTCGAGCCACGGCCGAGCGTGCCGCACTGTCTCGATGGGCATGATCTAACTCTGCCGCCGGACAGCGCCCAGAGTGCCGCTCGGGTGTCCGCTCCGATCATTAGCTCGGAGCCGACTGCGCTAGTCGGGGATGGACGGTTGGACGCCGCCCCGGGAGCCGCAATCTCTACGGCGATAGAGCCAAATATCAGCCTAGTCCTTCGCAAGGCCCGTGACTCCAAGGTGCCGGACTCCGCTCCGGACTCCGTATATCCCGCACCCCTTTCGATCGAACCCGATTGGGCTCCGATCATGGAGTTTACCGCCGTGGACGTCTTTCAGCACTCGCCCTTTGGAGATATCCTGGATTTACTAAAGTCTCTCTCTTTGTCACGAGAGCCCTGGCCGGACTATGGTCAGCAGGGTTGGGATGCGGACGACGAAGAAATTCGAAACCCACCCACCACCCACTATGTAGCCACTGTCGACGATCTAACCGACATGCTCGACTTCGACTCCGAAGACATCGACGGTATGGACGCCGATGAAGGAGATGACCAAGAACCAGCACCTATAGGGCACTGGAAAGCCACCTCATCATACGATGTATACATGGTGGACACACCTAACAAAAATTTACAAAAGTCCTTATGGACGGCGGCAGTGACTTAAACCTGTTATATCAGGACACAATCCGCAAACTAGGGGTAAACCCAGCTATAATCCGCCATGGCAACACTTCCTTTCAAGGAGTCACGCCGGGTCCAGATACCCAGAGTATGGGTTCCCTTTCATTACAAGTCACGTTCGGCTCACCCGACAACTTCCGAAGCGAAAAGCTAACATTCCACATCGCCCCATTCGTAAGTCGCTATCAAGCGCTACTGGGACGTGAAGCTTTCGCCCGTTTTAACGCAATACCGCATTATGCATCCCTTACACTTAAAATGCCCGGCCCACGAGGCATCATTTCATTACAGGGGAATATCAATTGACCCCCAAAGTACGGGTAAAGGTGCGGCCGCCTGGATAGCCGCCCACTAATCCAGCCCTACTATCCCGGACACGGCTCGACGAGTCCGGCGTAAACGTACATATGCTTAATAGCCGCATAACCCTGTACAAGGGGCTCCGCGTGTTCACGCCAAGAGACAATACGGCTCAATTCTTGCTCCAACTATATTTTGTTTATTTTAATATAGATTTCACGCACGCTTTTTTTTACTAAGTTCCTCTCTTTCGTAGACGAACATCGTGATACGCCCGTCCAGGATACGGCACAACGGAGACACAGGCGCAGATGTGCAGCAGGGACCCGTTTCAAGGATTCTTTTCAGATTAAGACCCTGCGTAAACCTTTTTTACTGTCTCTTGTTGACAACATCCCCCGGTTTTCGCTATAACCGAGGAGGAGGCTGGCGTCTTGGCATGTGGCCACGCCAGAATTTTGCGCGTACCTGGACACCAGGGGCTTTTTTACCAAGGGCTCTATTTCGGCCCGTCTTCATAAAGACCGAATACCTTAGGGAGTGTTCGGCGTCGCGAGTTTGGCCTTATATGCATAAGCTCCGAATCATGTCTTTGGTCAAATGTTGGATTTGCCCGGCTCCTGTGTTTTGCTGCCTTACGTTCCGTTATATCGGCTAACGCGGCACCAGGAGAACTACTGCGATTGTGCCCCGGTTCGGCCAGGCGAGCACCTTTGTAGAGAAAGCCAAAAACTGACTGTCATGATATAGCGAGAGAATGGTCAACCACTCGATGACTTTCGGAATCTTTAGGATTCCTCCGCATTAACGAAGGGCCGCTTCCCGGTCAGGCACACTCGCGCCCCGAATTCGGGTGAGCGCGGTGCCCCTAGGGGCTATTCAGTAGCCCCACTGTCAAACTCCTATGGCTAAGTGAAAGTGATAAAGCATTATAGTCCGGTTGCCTAGTTCGCGGCGCCACCACCTCCTTTATAGGACCAAGACGTTGGATTAAGTGTGAAAAGGCGCCTTTTTGCGAACACCCCCGCATTCTATGCGTGGGGGCTGAAGTCAACGACTGCCATCTTTCAGGTTATATACACATATACATTAAACAGCCGCACAGGAGGCATCATAATTCTTGCAAGCACAAGTATAAAAATCCTTTATATTCTATCAAAATATTCGTTTTACAATAGTACACACTATTCAAACACAACATCCTTCAAGCACTGCGACTCTATTAAACGAGCGCCATGAAGAACTTCCTCAAAGTAGTGCTTGGCAGGTACTCGACTTTCGTCCGAATCCCGGGATGCAACAACACTGGCCTTCATATCCGTCCAGTATGTTTTGACATGGGCAAGAGCCATTTGTGCGCCCTCTATGCAAGCCGACCTCTTCATTGCATCAGCATGCGGCACCGAACCAAGGAACTACTGCACCAAGCCAAAGTAACTCTTCAGCTTCGACTTCTTCGGCCACATACGACTCGCAACATACCTCATGGCGAGTCCGGATAACCTGTTCAACTCCGCCCAGGCGGACAAACGATCAGATACCGAAATTGGGCATTCTGGATTGTGGAACTGCGACCAAAAAATCTCTTCCAATCCATGGTCACCTCGGCCGCAGAAGTGTTCGGTCGCGTCTACCGCACTAGCTGCCAAATCTAGATAAGTGTTTTCCGCACTCCACTGCCAGTCTAACAGAGCATACTTGGGGTCTCCGAACTTCATCCGCAGCATATAGGGCTTTCCAGCCGTGATATCTCCGGCCTGACGCAGCTCCTCCTTCATAGCTCTCATTGCAGAGCGAGTATCCTTGGCCTCGGCAGTGATCTTTTCAAGGTCCTTCTGAGCCGCCCTATCTTCTTGTTCTAGAAATTTACAGCGGTCGGCAGCATCCTTCAATTTTATAGCCATCTCGGCTATTACTTTCTTGCTCTGGCAGTGTGCAGCATGTTCGGCTTTTAGCTCTTCAGCCGCTTTAACGGCAGCCGCATCACTTCTCCTTGCTTGCTCCTTGGCTCGGGAAAGTTCCGCCCGAAGGTTCTCCACAGCAGCAGCACCATCTACATCAAGCACAAATCTTATAAGGCACAAGCATCGAGCTCCTCTTATCAGATGTCTTTGGAACATACCTTGTGCCTCGTCTAGCCGCTTATTTACAAGCGCAATGTTGGCATCTGCTACGTCAAGTTGCCGCTTTAGCTCGGCAGATTCATCAGTCCGGCTAGCCACCGAACGCCTCGCCACCTTCATAGAAAAGGCGACATATTATACCTGGGGTTATGATCCTCTGTGCGCTGTCACTTTCGACAACACACAGAGTCTCAGGGGCTACTATTTATACAGGGCGCATTTTATATATGCGGCTCTACCAAAATGTACACCTTTTTACGTACCTCAAAGCCTGTTAGTAAACTCCTGGTAGCCTCGTACAATCCGCTCTCCACGGATGAAATCCTTCCAATCACCGTATTCATCAACATACGGTGTTCTTCTGAGATGGATGTCCTCCCAAGCAGATCCTTCAGCCCCTCTGACCGCACAACAGAGGGTGCCGGACTAGCCTGACGACCTTTTCCAGGGTCCGGACATGGAAAAACCCTCCGAGACAACACCTCTGGGTCGCCTGCCTCGTGAGACGGTGCAACAAGGGGAGGCATTTCGCTCTCTATCATTTCCGGACAAATATTCCCTGAAGATGAGCTCTCCTGAGAAGGGTTGAGATCCAAACTGCAAGGTAATATTTCGGTTATCTTCCTCAGAAATAAAACAGGAATGTCATTCATTATGGAACCCCTCCCTTCACTTACGGCTCGGGGGAGAGCGGGTCCCCTTGAGGGCGCAATTCGGCCGGGGCGTTCTCCGGTGCCGAACCCTCTGGCGAAGATTTTGTCACGACCGGTTTTTCAATAAAAATATTTATTGAGAAAACCAATCTTTAAATCCCAGTATAGGAAAAGTCATCCTTTCTGGTAGACAAAAGCTTGATAAGCAGAGAACCAGTAGCATCAAATATAGTACAGGGTTGAGCTGAGGTTGCTCAACAATTTATTACAGACTCACCAATATTGTACATATGGGCGGATATGACACAGGGGTGGGGTGGCATGCTACTAGCTCGAGGGAAAAGTGGTGGTGGATAACTTGACTTCTTCTGGCAGTACATCGAGCGTCGAAGTGAGGCTCGATGAATTTATTCGGGGTTGCGGAAGCGGATAATACAATGATCAAGACAGGATCGCAGGGACTGACTGGGACTCCTCTAGGCGTCGGACTCACTATCAAACTCTTCATCCAAGAGATCGCCTTCATCAGCATCTGGCCAAATGAACAAGCCAGGTGAGTACTTGAAAGTACTTGCAAGACAGTTCGGACAAAAGATACAATCAATGAATGCATGCATGCGTCATGAATAAAGGATGATGCTCATAACAATGATAAGAATTTCAGGACTTGATAAATAAAATAAAAGCTGAAAAAAAAACGATCGGGTGTCTGGAGCGACGCCTCGAAAGGTAAATAAATAAAATGCATGCCGTAGTCGGGCGTCTAAGCGACACCACAAAAAGGGCTTTAAAAGAAAGGCCACAGTCGAACGTCTGGGCGACATCACATAGAGGGCTTTAAAAGAAATGCCACAGTCGGACGTCTGGGCGACATCACATAAAGGGCTTTAAAAGAAATGCCACAGTCGGACGTCTGGGCGACATCACATAAAGGGCTTTAAAAGAAAGGCCACAGTCGGAC
>NC_041387.1:673044948-673078684 GCF_002162155.2 Triticum dicoccoides | reverse complement strand
CAGTCGGACGTCTGGGCGACATCACAGACAGGGCTTTAAAAGAATGGCCACAGTCGGACGTCTGGGCGACATCACAGAAAGGGCTTTAAAAGAAATACCGCAGTCGGACGTCTGGGCGACATCACAGACAGGGCTTTAAAAGAAATACCACAGTCGGACGTCTGGGCGACATCACAGACAGGGCTTTAAAAGAAATACCACCGTCGGACGTCTGGGCGACATCACAGACAGGGCTTATAACAAAAGTAAATAACAGGTCCACCACCGTCGGACGTCTGAGCGACATCGCAGACAGGGCTTATAATAAAAGTATATAACAATTAGTCCATCCACAAGAATAATCTTTTAACCGGATTTATCACACATAAATCCCACCGGAGTTTTGTCACTGAGGCTGATACCTGACAAGATAAGATAGTTATAGTACTCGAACAAAGTACAAGATAATCGAAAGGTTGAGACTCTGCAGAGTTTGGAAGAACTGAACACAGCCAACGGATTTCCGTAGTCACGAAGGAATAGTTCCGTTTATGGTTTTTCGGTAGAAACACATTTAACTAGTACACACCCATTTCACTTCACGTTGCCAGGAATCACCCTGGCCAACGTCCAAGAAAAACTTTGAGACGGGGAGGCCACAACCTCGAATAGCATGGGATCAAATTTCTTTACGCGCGCTCTAAGGGGTGCCCCCCTCTCGGTCCCAACCGGAAACACTCATGCCCCCTGACCGGATGATAGGCTTTAATCCAGGGCCATGGAACCCTCATCCCGGCCTCTCCACTTGGTGTGTACCAGGAAAACGATTTGCATCTTACTATGCCATATTCCTTTCGGAAAACATGTGACAGTATAGGGTGGAATGAATGGGAATGTGAATGGTGTCATGACGACACGGAAGTCAAATAATTCGGCATAAGACTGGCATGTCACAACACTGCCATCTTACCCATCCTCATACCAACACATGGATTTGCAAATATGTATCCAACAACATAATGCTTTCCGAAAACATAATTTTCGATTATATGCATGAGATATATCATGCAAGGTGATGTTCATAAACATGCCATGACTATACTAAAATGCAAACATGCAACAACACTCATCATATCAAGAGTTCAAACATGCTTGCCTGGTTCGGAGTAGTCGGAGTCTAACTGTGCGAAGTTCGCCGCTACGTCACCTCCTGCGGTATCTACGGTATAAAGAAAATACGCACATAACGTAAATACCATGAGTGTACAGAAAAGTGTTCCAAATATTTTTCAAATAAATATGATAAAAAACTAGACGAAAATCTAAAGAGAACAGAAGAAGAATCACTCAAAAATTCCCTTCTGTTAAAAAGTTATAAGTGTTTTAACCCAAGGACCCATCTGTAATGAAACAGAAAACTCCCAGGGGGTTCTGCGGAAAAGTACAGATAACGTTTCGTTTAAGCAAAATAAAAACAACGGCTGTGAGGCTGACAGGAGGGCCCCACCTGTCGGGTTTGAAAGTTCAAACAAAGGAACAGAGCGCGACGGCGCCCGAGAGGTGCGGTGCTCGCCGGCGAGCACTGTGTCGACGGCGGCCCTAGCTCCGGCGGACGGCGGTTCGGGCAGTCGTGGGTCTCGTCGGAGGGTGCTGCGGAGATGAAATTGAGGAGGGGGTTAGACTAGCGGTAGCATGAGGGGGTAGTTGACATGATTAGGGCGCCGGAGATGGCCTCACCGGAGTGAATCATGGTGGAGGCCGAGGCGGAACGGGGCGGCCGGAGCTGGGGAAGAGGACCTCCTCGGGGTCCCCCTGGTGGCCTGGCAGGGTGCTGGTGAGGTGCAAAGGGGTGTGTGCTCGAGGGCGAGCTCGGGAGCCCTTTATATAGGCGGTCCGAGGCGGTGGCCGAGATCGGGATTCTCCGGCGAAGTTTACGGCGGCGCAGGGCATTGGTCGGGGTGGTTTAGAGGTTGAGCGCCGTCGTGCGGGTCCACTGACTCCATTTTGGTGCTAAGTGCGTCGGGATATGGAGGTTTAGGGGGAGCTCGACGGAACGAGGCTGCGCGGGCCCGTCGGCGGCAGGGAGCGCGCTCTGCGCGTGCCGCGCCACGGCGACGGCGCTGTATGCGTGCGCTGGCAAGGAGGTGGCCACGCGGAGCCACCAGGTCGCTTGGGTGGCGCCGAACGGCGTTGAGCCGCCGTTCTGCTTTCTGTCGGCCGCCGCAGGACACGTCGATGCAGGCGGGCCAGGGTGCCACCGACGCCAGGAAGGCGCCAAGTGCGCGTGCGGGGTGCTGTCCAGGGGGAAGGGGCCGTGCGCAACGTGCCAGAGTGCACTGTCGACGCGTGACTGAATTCTGACGAAGGAAAAAGACACTGAATGTCTGAGTTTTTCTGAATGTGGCTAGAACAGTGCATGCAAGGTGTTCGACAGAATGTTCCAGGTATGTAGGGATTTTTCCTTGAGCTGGTTTTTGGTGGAGGGGCCTCTCATTGCACCTAGAGGCTGCCTGAATATTTGTGGAATTTTTGGAGAGGTATAGATATGAATTTCACCAAAATTGGCAAATCTGGTCCAAACTTGCAGTGAGTGTAATTTGAAATATTTGAACAGGAGAAGAGTGGATCAAGATGGTTCTGGGTTGTGGGTTCAAGGGACTATCCAGGGGTGTTGAGTTGAGATCAAAAATCAAGAGCATTAGGGTACTTGCTTTGTAATCCACCTAGGCTCAAAAGAGAAGACAGAATTATTTTTGGAGGAGAAATAATTGGAATAAAATCCCAAAAATGGATTTTATTAGTTTGGACAGAATGATAGGGTTGAATTAAAGTGGGAGGAAAGGTTTTGGGAAAATTTTACCATGGGTGGCATGGCAAAATTTGGAAGGGATCAAAACCAAATAAAAACCCAACACAAAAGGGGCTTTTCATTTCAAATGAAACCAAAACCAGAAAATGGATTTTTGAGAGGGCAAACTTAGAAGATGGTTTTTAGGAAGGCTTTTAAATGACCTTCTTTCAAACCAAGCAAGGCTCTCTTGAAAAACAAACCACCAAATTTTTGGAGTGTCACAGCACCTACCCCCTTAGGAAAAATCTCGTCCCCGAGATTTCAGCTGATCCTTAAATAGGTGTGGGTGCTCTGTTTGAAGAAAATCCTCGCTCTCCCAAGTTGCTTCGTTCTCGGTGTGATTGCTCCATTGAACTCTGAAAAACGTAATGGTTTTCTGTCGGGTCCTCCTCTCAGATTCTTCCAATATTTTTATCGGGTGCTCCCGGTAAGTGAGGTCTGGTTGCACGTCAATATACTCATGTGAAACTTGCTTCTCTGGGTTGCTTATGTATTTTCTCAACTGCGAGATGTGAAACACGTTGTGGATACCGGATAAGTCTCCGGGCAGGTCCAGCTGGTAGGCTACCTTGCCTTGTCGGGCCACTATATGAAATGGTCCGATGAATCTTGGTGCTAGTTTCCCTTTAATCTTGAATCGTTGCAGACCCTTCATAGGAGAAACTCTCAGGTATACCAATTCTCCGGGTTCAAAACTGATTTCCCGATGCTTTCGGTCGTAATAACTCTTTTGTCGACTTTGAGCTGTTTTGAGTCGTTCTCTAATCGTCTTAACTTTCTCCTCGGCCTCTCTGAGCATATCTGGGCCAAAAATATCGCTGTCTCCTGTCTCTGACCAATTTAGCGGGGTACGACATCTTCTCCCATATAGAGCTTCAAAGGGTGCCATTTGTAAGCTGGCTTGATAGCTGTTGTTGTATGCGAATTCTGCATATGGCAAACTTTCTTCCCAACTGTTCCCGTAGGTGAGGACACAAGCTCTTAGCATGTCTTCTAATATTTGGTTTACGCGTTCTGTTTGTCCATCGGTCTGGGGATGGTATGCGGTACTGAAGGCTAGTTGGGTTCCCAGTGCCTGTTGTAGGTGATCCCAGAATGCAGAGACGAACTGTGTGCCTCTATCGGAGATAATAGTCTTAGGGACTCCATGAAGGCAGACGATATGGGCAAGATAAAGTCTGGCTAGTCTCTGAGTGGTGTAAGTTGTTTTTACCGGAATAAAATGTGCCACCTTGGTTAATCTGTCGGTTATGACCCATATGGCGTTGTTTCCGTGTTGTGATCGGGGCAGTCCAACGATAAAATCCATTCCAATCTCGTCCCATTTCCACTCGGGTATCTTATTTGGCTGTAACAGTCCGGCTGGTTTCTGGTGCTCGGCCTTGATACGCTGACAAGAGTCACAGCATGCAATGAACGTGGCTATATCTCTCTTCATACCGTGCCACCAAAAAATTTCCTGAAGGTCTTTGTACATCTTTGTCCCTCCAGGATGAATTGAATGCGGAGCTGTGTGACTTTCAGTTAATATCTGCTGTTTGAGGTCCTTGACATTTGGTACGCACAGCCTTTCTCCGTACCATAATATTCCCTGCTCATCTATGTTGAATTCTGAGGCTTTTCCCAAACTCACTTTTCTTTTTATGCCCTCAATGTTGGGGTGTCCGTGCTGGGCTACCTTGATACTTTCCATTAGTGTAGATTGTAGCTCTATATTCGACACACTGCCCTCGGTAACCATTATTAGATTGAGTCGGGCAAATTCTTGTTGAAATTTTGGCCTTACTTTTGGGATATTGTCATTGTTTGTGCTGGGATTTCGACTAAGTGCATCTGCCACAATGTTTGCTTTTCCGGGATGGTAGTGGATTCCAACATCATAGTCTTTCACCAATTCTAACCAGCGTCGTTGTCGTAAATTTAACTCTGGCTGTGTGAAAATATACTTAAGACTCTTATGGTCTGTGTATATCTCGCAACGATTCCCAAGTAGGAAGTGTCTCCATTCCTTGAGTGCATGAATGACTGCTGCCAATTCCAAGTCATGAGTGGGATAATTTTCCTCATGCTTGCGTAGTTGTCTGGAGACATACGCAACTACCTTGCCTTCTTGCATTAATATGCATCCGAGCCCTTTCCGGGATGCGTCACAATATACCTCAAAGTTCTTGTGTATATCTGGCACAATTAGCACTGGTGCCGTTGTTAATTTTCTTTTTAGCTCCTGGAAGCTTTTCTCACATGCTTCTGTCCATTCAAATTTCTTGCCTTTCTTGAGCAATTGTGTCATGGGCTTTGCTATAGTGGAGAATCCTTCAATAAATCTCCGATAGTAGCCTGCCATTCCCAAGAAACTCCGTATGTCCGTTACGTTAGTTGGCGGTTTCCAGCCAAGTACGGCCTTGACTTTTTCCGGATCTACTGCAATACCTTCTTGGGTTAGCACGTGGCCCAGAAAACCCACTTGCCTTAGCCAAAACTCACATTTGCTGAATTTGGCGTACAGTTGATGTTTCCTGAGTTCTCCGAGTACAATCCTGAGATGTTCAGCGTGCTCTTCTGGTGTTTTGGAATATATTAGAATATCATCGAGGAACACCACAACAAACTTGTCCATATACTTCATAAATACTTTGTTCATGAGGTGAACAAAATATGCGGGGGCGTTGGTTAGCCCAAAAGGCATTACGGTGAACTCATACAACCCATATCTGGAGGTGAATGCGGTCTTGGGAATATCTTCTGTTCGTACTTTTAACTAGTGGTATCCCGATCTCAAATCAATTTTCGAGAAGACTTTGGCCTGTGCGAGCTGATCGAATAAATCATTTATTCGGGGCATTGGGTATTTGTTCTTGATTGTGACCATGTTGAGAGCTCGATAATCAATACACAACCTCATTGTTCCATCCTTCTTTTTGGCAAATAAAATTGGAGAACCCCAAGGTGAGGAGCTGGCTCGTATGTATCCTTTCTCCAATAATTCTTTTATTTGCTTCTTCAACTCTACAATTCGGATGGTGCCATTCTGTAAGGTTTCTTGTAAATACGAGTGGTTCCGGGTGCTAGCTTAATGCTGAATTCTATCTCTCGGTCTGGTGGCATGCCTGGTAGTTCTTCTGGAAATACATCTGGAAATTCACACACCACTGGAACCTTGTTCAGCTTAGAAACGTCCACCTTGTTTAATCTAGGTTGCCTAGGTATTTGTCTCTCTTTGGCTGAAACTTTTATTTTCTTCCCTTGATGGTGGGTGAGAATCACGGTACGGTTGAAGCAGTCAATAAAACCTTTGTTGGTGGTCAACCAATTCATTCCTAGGATGACATCCAGTCCCTTGCTCTCTAGTACAATAAGGTTGGCGTAAAAATTCAATCCTTCAAATTCAATAACCACACCTTGACAGTAATTCTGGGTCACTTGCTTAAATCCAGGGGACTTGACTATCATTGATTTCTCCAAGGGAAGCATCGAAAAATTATTTTGCAAAGCAAAACTTTTCGAAACGAATGAGTGAGAAGTTCCAGAATCAAACAAAACCATGGCAGGTATTCTGTTGACGGGGTACGTACCGAGTACGATATCTGGGGCGTTCTGTGCTTCCTCTCGGGTCACGTGGTTCAAGTGACCTTTCTGGTGGTTGTTGTTGGGGTTGAAATTGCTTCGCTTTGGTGCTGAATTATTTCCACCATTATTGAGCTTCGGGTTTGAGTCCCTTGGCTTGGGACACTGCTTGGCATAGTGCCCTTCTTCTCCACAAGCATAACAGGTAACGCCTGGGCGATAGGTGAATTCCTTGTCCCTTGCATGGAAATTCTTGGTTGGACGTGAATTATTCACCGGGGTTTTGTGTGAATCCCCCTTCTGAAATTCCTTCTTGCTTCTGTGATTGCGAGAAAAAATTAGTCTGGTCCCTTTTCCGTTTGCGGATATCTTCCAGGCTACGTCGCTCATTTTCCAGGGTAATGGCCTTATCCACCAGTGTTTTAAAATCTGGAAAGGTGTGTACTACTAGTTGGCACTTAAGGGCGGGTGCCAGGCCTTCCAAGAATTTTTCCATCTTCTTGCTCTCGGTCATGCGTTCTTCATTTGCGTAGCGAGACAGCAGTGTGAATTGGCTGTTGTATTCTGACACTGTCATGGCTCTTTGCTTGAGTTCATCAAATTCCTCCTTCTTGATTTTCATGACGCTTTTAGGAATATGTGCCCCACGAAAACCTTCCTTGAAATCTTCCCAGGTGATCTCATTTTCGTTGGGGTGCATGTGCAGAAAGTTTTCCCACCATGATGCAGCTGCACCTGTGAGATAATGTGGTACATACAGTACTTTTTCACGGTCGAAACACTGTGCGATAATTAATTTTCTCTCCATGTCTCGAAGCCAGTCTTCGGCCTCAAGAGGCTTGTCAGTGTGAGAAAATGTCGGTGGACGCGTCTTTTGTAACTCAGATAATTTGGATTGCGGTTGATACTGACCACGGTTACTTCCCATATTGATGAATTGGTTCATCATTTCCTGGTGTTGCTACTGACTCTGTTCATACAAACGACAAACTTGTGTAAAAGCTGTTTCACTGTCCTGTTGACTTGTCTGACCCTGAGTGAAATTTTGGTTCTGCGGTGTGCCATAATTTTCTTCTGGCTGGGTTGGCATGGAGCGCGTCCAAGGACGAGACATCTTTCACTCTGGGGATATATTTTGTGAACTCGTAAGACAATAAGGAGAGTCGCGAAAGCCAATAAAATCGCACACAAAGCACATTTTTAAATTCCAGGGTAGTTTTGGAAACACACGATTGCGCGCGGAGAAGGACTAGTGCATATCTTACACGCGGGCATAATTATACATTACATCACTCAGGATATGCGTACATAATCCTGACATGTTATTTAAACTAGTGCACTCCTCCAGATCCTACATGAAGCGCAAACAGGCTACTTCTCACCACCTAAGTACATAAAACATATTACACAAGTTGATGCATCGCATGGCGTCTATGCGCACTTAGTCGGAGACGGTGAGGATCTCCCTTGGCCTGCCGAGGGTGAGACGTAGAGATGCTGGGGAATCAACCTCCTCCTCGCTAATAGGTTCCAGACGAGAAATGTTGTGCTGAGCTGATGGAGCAGGTGCCTTAGGCGGAATAACACGAATACGAGTGGGTGGAATAGGTGGGATAGCGCGTATGGGAGTGGGCGTAACAAGTGGTGCAGAGCGGACGGGAGTGGGTGCAATAGCCTGGTTAAATTCCTCTGTGGTAGGCAGACGACGAGCAGTGGCGAGTATGGTAGGCGAGTGAGATGATGTGGATGACACAAAAGTCAGTGGTGGAGCGGTGTGCAGGAGTTCCCTCCTGTTAGCAGCACAGACATGAACTGAGTCCATGCGTGCAGCTACGAGGTCATCCACCATACAGTCGAATGCTGCCTCTAGGGCTCGGAGGTACTCGACAAGCATCTCAAAGGCTTCGTCTCGCTCTCCTCTGGGGCAAGAGAAAGAGTAGTGACAGGTGTAAGGCACATGGCATGGAAGGTAGCGGTAGCGACAGGTCTTCATTGCCGGAAGGACATCCCGAAGACGGGCTATCGTCTCGCGGGCAGCCATCTGCATAGCATGCCTTTCTGTAGGCATGGCTCTCCCCACGAATCGGAGACGGCGTACTTTAGCATGGGCTCCCCTGAATTGCACCGCGGCCTGGTGCATAGTCAGACTGTCGTTGATCTTGTGTGGATAAAGCGTGAAGACTGGGCGCACAGATGGCCCCATCGCGACCTGAACGATGAAGGAGAGGAGTTTGATGAACCCCTCAGGCACGTTGGCGAACATCTGAGACTCGCAGTCGTTGCCGGCCATCTACAAAAGTAGGCAAAAATTCTGAGTGGTCAGATCATAAATTTTATGCTGACTGCCAGAAAATGACTACATTTGTAAAAACATGAATAACTCTACTCTGCTAAAAACCAATTAGCGATCGCACCTAGTGGCTTCCTACAGTCAGCCTGGCTCTGGTTACCAAGTCTGTCACGACCGGTTTTTCAATAAAAATATTTATTGAGAAAACCAATCTTTAAATCCCAGTATAGGAAAAGTCATCCTTTCTGGTAGACAAAATCTTGATAAGCAGAGAACCAGTAACATCAAATATAGTACAGGGTTGAGCTGAGGTTGCTCAACAATTTATTACAGACTCGCCAATATTGTACATATGGGCGGACATGACACAGGGGTGGGGTGGCATGCTACTAGCTCGAGGGAAAAGTGGTGGTGGATAACTTGACTTCTACTGGCAGTACATCGAGCGTCAAAGTGAGGCTCGATGAATTTATTCGGGGTTGCGGAAGCGGATAATACAATGATCAAGACAGGATCGCACGGGACTGACTGGGACTCCTCTAGGCGTCGGACTCTCTATCAAACTCTTCATCCAAGAGATCGCCTTCATCAGCATCTGGCCAATCAACAAGCCAGGTGAGTACTTGAAAGTACTCGCAAGACAGTTCGGACAAAAGATATAATCAATGAATGCATGCATGCGTCATGAATAAAGGATGATGCTCATAACAATGATAAGAATTTCAGGACTTGATAAATAAAATAAAAGCTGAAAAAAACCGATCGGGTGTTTGGAGCGACGCCTCGAAAGGTAAATAAATAAAATGCATGCCGCAGTCGGGCGTCTAAGCGACACCACAAAAAGGGCTTTAAAAGAAAGGCCACAGTCGGACGTCTGGGCGACATCACATAGAGGGCTTTAAAAGAAATGCCACAGTCGAACGTCTGGGCGACATCACATAAAGGGCTTTAAAAGAAATGCCACAGTCGGACGTCTGGGCGACATCACATAAAGGGCTTTAAAAGAAAGGCCACAGTCGGACGTCTGGGTGACATCACAGACAGGGCTTTAAAAGAATGGCCACAGTCAGACGTCTGGGCGACATCACAGAAAGTGCTTTAAAAGAAATACCACAGTCGGACGTCTGGGCGACATCACAGACAGGGCTTTAAAAGAAATACCACAGTCGGACGTCTGGGCGACATCACAGACAGGGCTTTAAAAGAAATACCACCGTCGGACGTCTGGGCGACATCACAGACAGGGCTTATAACAAAAGTAAATAACAGGTCCGCCACCGTCGGACGTCTGAGCGACATCGCAGACAGGGCTTATAATAAAAGTATATAACAATTAGTCCATGCACAAGAATAATCTTTTAACCGGATTTATCACACATAAATCCCACCGGAGTTTTGTCACTGAGGCTGATACCTGACAAGATAAGATAGTTATAGTACTCGAACAAAGTACAAGATAATCGAAAGGTTGAGACTCTGCAGAGTTTGGAAGAACTGAACACAGCCAACGGATTTCCGTAGTCACGAAGGAATAGTTCTGTTTATGGTTTTTCGGTAGAAACACATTTAACTAGTACACACCCATTTAACCTCACGTTGCCAGGAATCACCCTGGCCAACGTTCAAGAAAAACTTTGAGACGGGGAGGCCACAACCTCGAATAGCATGGGATCAAATTTCTTTACGCGCGCTCTAAGGGGTGCCCCCCTCTCGGTCCCAACCGGAAACACCCATGCCCCCTGACCGGATGATAGGCTTTAATCCAGGGCCATGGAACCCTCATCCCGGCCTCTCCACTTGGTGTGTACCAGGAAAACGCTTTGCATCTTACTATGCCATATTCCTTTCGGAAAACATGTGACAGTATAGGGTGGAATGAATGGGAATGTGAATGGTGTCATGACAACACGGAAGTCAAATAATTCGGCATAAGACTGGCATGTCACAACACTGCCATCTTACCCATCCTCATACCAACACATGGCTTTGCAAATATGTATCCAACAACATAATGCTTTCCGAAAACATAATTTCCGATTATATGCATGAGATATATCATGCAAGGTGATGTTCATAAACATGCCATGACTATACTAAAATGCAAACATGCAACAACACTCATCATATCAAGAGTTCAAACATGCTTGCCTGGTTCGGAGTAGTCGGAGTCTAACTGTGCGAAGTTTGCCGCTCCGTCACCTCCTCCGGTATCTACGGTATAAAGAAAATACGCACATAACGTAAATACCGTGAGTGTACAGAAAAGTGTTCCAAATATTTTTCAAATAAATATGATAAAAAACTAGACGAAAATCTAAAGAGAACAGAAGAAGAATCACTCAAAAATTCCCTTCTGTTAAAAAGTTATAAGTGTTTTAACCCAAGGACCCATCTGTAATGAAACAGAAAACTCCCAGGGGGTTCTGCGGAAAAGTACAGATAACGTTTCATTTAAGCAAAATAAAAACAACGGCTGTGAGGCTGACAGGCGGGCCCCACCTGTCGGGTTTGAAAGTTCAAACAAAGGAACAGAGCGCGACGGCGCCCGAGAGGTGCGGTGGTCGCCAGCGGCGATCCACGGCGAGGCAAGGTGATCGGAGTGTACCTTCGAGACCAGTGCACCGTTCCGCGTCTGTGGGTGGTGGTGGTGGTCGCCGGCGAGCACTGTGTCGACGGTGGCCCTAGCTCCGATGGACCGCAGTTCGGGCAGTCGTGGGTCTCGTTGGAGGATGCTACGGAGATGAAATTGAGGAGGGGGTTAGACTAGCGGTAGCATGAGGGGGTAGTTGACGTGATTAGGGCGCCGGAGATGGCCTCACCAGAGTGAATCATGGTGGAGGCCGAGGCGGAATGGGGCGGCCGGAGCTGGGGAAGAGGACCTCCTCGGGGTCCCCCTGGTGGCCTGGCAGGGTGCTGGTGAGGTGCAAAGGGGGTGTGTGCTCGAGGGCGAGCTCGGGAGCCCTTTATATAGGCGGTCCGAGGCGGTGGCCGAGAACGGGATTCTCCGGCGAAGTTTATGGCGGCGCAGGGCATTAGTCGGGGTGGTTTAGAGGTTGAGCACCGTCGTGCGGGTCCACTGACTCCATTTTGGTGCTAAGTGCGTCGGGATACGGACGGTGTTGAGCCGCCGTTCTGTTTTCTGTCGGCCGCTACGGCGCTACGGCCGCCGCAGGACACGCCGGCGCAGGCGGGCCAGGGGGGCACCGACGCCAGGAAGGCGCCAAGTGCGCGTGCGGGGTGCTGTCCAGGGGGAAGGGGTCGTGCGCAACGTGCCAGAGTGCACTGTCGACGCGTGACTGAATTCTGACGAAGGAAAAAGACACTGAATGTCTGAATTTTTCTGAATGTGGCTAGAACAGTGCATGCAAGGTGTTCGACAGAATGTTCCAGGTATGTAGGGATTTTTCCTTGAGCTGGTTTTTGGTGGAGGGGCCTCTCATTGCACCTAGAGGCTGCCTGAATATTTGTGGAATTTTTGGAGAGGTATAGATATGAATTTCACCAAATTTGGCAAATCTGGTTCAAACTTGCAATGAGTGTAATTTGAAATATTTGAACAGGAGAAGAGTGGATCAAGATGGTTCTGGGTTGTGGGTTCAAGGGACTATCCAGGGGTGTTGAGTTGAGATCAAAAATCAAGAGCATTAGGGTACTTGCTTTGTAATCCACCTAGGTTCAAAAGAGAAGACAGAATTATTTTGGGAGGAGAAATAATTGGAATAAAATCCCAAAAATGGATTTTATTAGTTTGGACAGAATGATAGGGTTGAATTAAAGTGGGAGGAAAGGTTTTGGGAAAATTTTACCATGGGTGGCATGGCAAAATTTGGAAGGGATCAAAACCAAATAAAAACCCAACACAAAAGGGGCTTTTCATTTCAAATGAAACCAAAACCAGAAAATGGATTTTTGAGAGGGCAAACTTAGAAGATGGTTTTTAGGAAGGGTTTTAAATGACCTTCTTTCAAACCAAGCAAGGCTCTCTTGAAAAACAAACCACCAAAAATTTTGGAGTGTCACAGATTTCTTCCCCCGTTTTGGGGCCATCACCTCCGGGTCTTCAGAGGCAGTCCTCTTCTTTCCCTGGTCGGGGGAATTTTCGATTTTTCCCTTCCCAACAGCCTCCTTCACGAAGGCGGTAGCTCCTTGGTTCCCCCCTTCGCCTTCTGCTAAAAGCACGACCTCCAGCATCCTGGTTAACATGGGATTCGGCGCGGTCTCGGGCAGGGGGGCTGGACACCTGATAAGCTTTACCTTCGCTATCCACTCCTGTTCAAAGGATAGCTCTGTTAAAGGGTAACTTTATGATAAAAATACGGATGGTATGTCCAAATACGGGGCTACTTACCTTAGCATCCGGGCGATTGCAGCTTAGACCTGCATCCTCGGACAAATCCAGACACCTAGCTTGTGATCCGAAGAACAATTTGTACATCTCCACGGGTGTCGCGCCCATAAAATGTTGGAGGACTCGCGGTCCCCCTGGATTAAATTCCCACAGGCGGAGAGGGCGACGTTTGCAGGGCAGTGTGCGGCGAATCAGCATAACCTGCACCACTACGGTCAAATTGATATCTCTTTCTAGAAGATCTCGAATGCGGTCCTCCAGCAAGGGCACGTCTTTGGGCGGCCCCCAGATGAGCCCTTCATTGACCCATGACGCTAGCCGTGGTGGGGGACCCGAGCGAAAAGTAGGTGGCGCCACCCATGTGGTGCCCCTGGGGGCTGTGATGTAAAACCAGTCTCGTTGCCATAAGCCGAACTCCTCTTGAAAAGAGCCCTCGGGCCATGGAGCGTCGGCCATCTTGCTTATTATAGCTCCTCCGCACTCAGCGTGCTGCCCCTCGATCATCTTCGGTTCCACCTTGAAGGTTCTAAGCCACAATCCGAAGTGAGGAGTAATATGGAGGAAGGCCTCACACACGACCATGAATGATGAGATTTGGAGGATGGACTCCGGAGCTAAGTCGTGGAACTCCAGCCCGTAATAAAACATAAGCCCCCTCACGAAGGGATCAATCGGGAAGCCTAGCCCCCGAAGGAAGTGAGATGTGAACACCACGCTCTCACTGGGCTGGGGAGTGGGAATGGCCTGCCCTTGAGCAGGCAGCCTATGCGAGATTTCGCCGGTTAGATACCTGGCATCTCTCAGCTTTCGCACATCTTCTTCCGTAACGTAGGAAGGCATCCACCGACCTTGAAGGTCGGAGCCGGACATCATCAAAGGTCCGAAGCGCCTAAAACTAGAGCTTTGGGTGTTGGAACTCGAAGCGAGGGGCGGATTCGATTGGATTGAAAAGAAAGGAGTCGAGCCTTGGTCTCTTTATAAAGGAGTTGAATACCAAGAGCCCTCCCCGTAACCGTTTGGGACTCGCTTTCAATTAGGGAGTCATACCAAAGGCACGGTTGGGTTACCCACGCCCGTATTGATGAGAATCCCGGAATAAGGGGACACGATCTCTGCTTTGACAAGACGTGCCAAGGAAACCGCCTCGCTAAACGCGCTGAGGTGGAATAGTAAAACGATTCGAATAAAAGCCTGGCCGTGGCGTGATGTCACGCTGCAGAATACGTCAGCAGATTAGATTGGTGCAAATATTATTCTCTCTACGGTGGTATGTGGAGCTTATTTTGCAGAGCCGGACACTATCCTTGTGTTCAACATCTTCTATGAAGTATTCGGAGGAGGAACCCGTCTTGCAATGCCGAAGACAATTTGCGCGCCGGACTCGTCGTCATTGAAGCCTGGTTCAGGGGCTACTGAGGGAGTCCTGGATTAGGGGGTGTCCGGATGGCCGGACTCCCGGACTATGAAGATACAAGATTGAAGACTCCGTCCCGTGTCCGGATGGGACTTTCCTTGGCGTGGAAGGCAAGCTTGGTGATACGATATGAAGATCTCCTCCCATTGTAACCGACTCTGTGTAACCCTAGCCCTCTCCGGTGTCTATATAAACCGGAGAGTTTTAGTCCGTAGGACGAACAACAATCATACCATAGGCTAGCTTCTAGGGTTTAGCCTCTCTGATCTCGTGGTAGATCCACTCTTGTACTACCCATATCATCAATATTAATCAAGCAGGAGTAGGGTTTTACCTCCATCAAGAGGGCCCGAACCTAGGTAAAAACATCGTGTCCCTTGTCTCCCGTTACCATCCGCCTAGACGCACAGTTCGAGACCCCCTACCCGAGATCCGTCGGTTTTGACACCGACAGTCACTTTGAGCTCATTATGATGATGCATTACCGAGTGGGCCCAGAGATACCTCTCCGTCATACGGAGTGACAAATCCCAGTCTCGATCCGTGTCAACCCAACAGATACTTTCGGGGATACCTGTAGTATACCTTTATAGTCACCCAGTTACGTTGTGACGTTTGGTACACCCAAAGCACTCCTACAGTATCCGGGAGTTACATGATCTCATGGTCTAAGGAAAAGATACTTGACATTGGAAAAGTGTAGGAGATATGCCCTAGAGGCAGTAATATCAGTTATTTGTATCTCCGAAGTTTGTAATGAATGTTTAGCTTCCATGCTATAACTGCAATGATTCTCGAGTCTGCAATATCCATGAGGCTCGGAGGAAAAATCATGTGCACGTGTGGTATACTAAACGGTAAAATATATTCCTAGTCTTGCCTCTAAGACTGGCTCATGTATTGCATGATGATCATGTTTTCCTGATCATGGGCATGTCTATGCTGGCAATTATGAGGGCACGATGTTGGTAGAACATTTGTGTTGAATCGACCCATTTTGATGTTATGCTATGAGATACATTCGTCACAAGTTAATGGTTAAATAACATAGAGAAGTTAATGTTTGCATAATTCTTTAGACCATGAGAGTATCGAGTTCCTTCATACTTGCTTCGTGAACTTTGGGGTTTGTTAAACGTCATCCGTAACTGGGTGGCTATTACGGCGTCTTACGGGTTCACGGAAAGGTATGGCAAGTAACAAGATAGCTCAAGATTGGGATTTGCTCCTCCGACAATGGAGAGATATACTCGGGCCCTCTCGGTGTAACGGTATCCATCATCGTCTGGCCAGACACATTATGATTTGATCACTGGGATGCCGGAACACGGAAACGAGAAAAGAGAACAAAACCGGTAACGAGGTAACTTGCATGTTGGACAAATTGTTGATCCACAGGAATGCAATAAATCTCACCTCGGGTGTTTGTGACATATCGTGAAACAAAAGGAGTAGCTCACTGCAACGGGAGGTTCACTCGAATATTCATTCGTGTGGGTATAGGGGTCAATATGGGTGTCCACGGCTCCGATGTTGATCATTGATCGGAAGGGGTTCCGGGTCATGTCTATACTTCACCGAACCTATAGGGTCACACGCTTAAGGGTCATCTATCTGTTGAATACTAGACAGGGAGTCTGAGAGAAATTCACCGAAAAAGTTTTGGCACCGGAAAAGTTTCGGACAGCGGAATCGTACCGCAGAGAGAGGTCATCAGATGAGTTTCGATGATACCGAAAAGTTGTTTCGGGATATACCATTAAGTAAAATTAGTTTCGGCAAATGCCTGATAATTCTTGGAGGGTGCCAGAATCATTCTGGAAGCTTTTTGGAATTTTCTGAGATAAAAACCGGAAATGTTTCGGAGCTGCCGGAGCCACTTCAGATGCGTTTCGCAGATGAAAACCACTAAAACCGGAATTGTTTCGGAACGCGTTGAAAATTATTATGGTGGGTACTGGAAATGTTCTAAGCCCACATAAATATTTTCAGTTCGAACGGATGCTGAAAAATGTCGTCGTGAATAGTGAAAGTGCTTTTTGGGATATTTATGTGGAGCCACCTTTTTGGACTTAGTCAAAGTTCTAGAAGGTAGTGGCTTACAAGGGAAGGAACCCCATTTGGGGGGGGGGGCTAGGGGTGGCCGGCCATGGGTGGTGGAGCTCCTTGGAGCTCCACATGGCATCCCATTTTACCTTAACACCCTCATGTGTGACCTAATGCATGGGGTTTTTTGGTAAAAATATGGAGGCACACTACCCCTTGGCTTTCCTATAAATAGAGGAGGTGAGGGCTGCCATCTCTTCATCCCTTGCTCTCATACACATGCCATGCATTATCTGGCTTCTTCTCTCCCTCCCACGAAAAGAGTTTCGTAGACCCGTAAGGCTGTCTGGGTTCCGGCAGGAACTAGTTCTGGACAGCGCAGCCCTGCCGGATAGCTGACACCGTATGTGTGCAACCCCGTAGAGAGATTGTAGTCTTCGATATTTTGCCCGAGGGGTTGTTCGAGTGTCCTCCCGAAGGGCTGTCCGAGTCTCCGTCCAAGTTTCAAGGGTCCTCCCGAAGGGCTGTCCGTGACATCGTCCGGGGGACTGTCCGACCGCCTCCCGAAGGGCTGTCCGGAGAGGGAGTACATCCTCGCGGTTGGGAGGTTATAAATCCTAGCTGCGGGGATCTGCACCGACGATCTACACCGACTCTTCTTCCGCTGCGCTCTGAGTCCGTATGGATCAGATCAAACCTTCTATGCAGTCTCCATAGTGGTCCTGGGCGTGTTCGCTATACCGAAAATTTTCGTTTTCCAATGCGTTCCCCTACAGTGGCATCAAGAGCCTTGCTATGCGTAGATACAGGTTACGATCTAGAATACATGGAGATGTATGGGTATTGCATAATATAATTTTGGAGTAGATGAGATCCATTGACGAAAATTATTTATGCGGGTGACAGATGAAATCTGTTACCCGACGTTCTTGTCGCTTCCCTAGAATTTGCGTTTGCTCAATCTCGAGACAGCATGGTGGAATTTGACAAAGTTCTGGCAATCCGTGATCCTGATTGATCATGGAAGTGCTATCAGTTCTTTGGGTTCTGCCATAGTCAAAAGAAAGATAAAATTCGCAGATAAAAGGGCATTGCAGATATGATCTGCACGGGGGTCATGCGTATGACGAAGTTTAGTATGGGGCTCGAGATTTAAATTATCTCGTGTTTCATACACCCTGAGATGTTAATTTAGCAACTTGAATAATCATACTTGATGATAAAACGTTGGTAGCTGCGGTTTAAGTCTAAACCTTAGAAGCCACGTAAAATAAAACTTTGCATAAACCGATTAGAGGCGTCTAACTTGGTTTTGCAGGATGTGCATGTGATGTGGTATAGCAATGCTCATATTCAATTTGATTATGTATGAGATAACTATATGACGTAATTAACATGACCTGCGTGTCATGATTCGGCATGATGGCTGGAGCCATATGATTGCACTTTAATGACCTGCGTGTCAACCTTAAGTAATGCACTTATTTTATTAGCTATGGAGATAGCAATATTATCTAGTAAACCGACAAGGTGGTGGAAATCTTCGCAAAGGTGAACACCGACACAAATGCCGGAGACGAAGAAATACTTGACTTCTCCGTCAGAAGAGGCTATACCAT
The DNA here is from genome assembly GCF_002162155.2 of Triticum dicoccoides. NCBI lineage: Eukaryota > Viridiplantae > Streptophyta > Magnoliopsida > Poales > Poaceae > Triticum > Triticum dicoccoides. The sequence goes on along the minus strand of NC_041387.1, from coordinate 673,060,573 downwards.
ATCATGCTATTATGAATTGCCTGAGATGTTTATCCCTCTTGATGCACCCTTCTTGATTGCGCGGTAGTCACTTATTAGGGTGATCTCTCACTTAAAATATCAAGTAGTTAGTGTTCTCCCAAGTGCAGCACCATCACAACATCTATCCTTTCGGGGTGCGCCATGGATGCATGGGTACGAATGATTGGAGAAATGTAAGGTGAGTGAGGTCAGACCTCGCAGCAAGATCACTTGGTTGTCTTGACGTTCATGGCAGGATCGTCCTGAGCTCGGAACACACGCATCGAAAGATGAACAAGAGTCACATGGAGATGTGATCGGCAAGTTGGCCTACCAATTGAAATCCTCGTCATGAGATGATGATTCTATGACGTTGAATTGATATTTGGATCTTGAATCACTCAAAATCAATTTTGAGAGATATTGATTTGAGTGGGAGCACACTTTAGAATAAAAATGTTTATTCACTAGTGCAAGTTTCATTATAAACAAAGTCTAAGTGAAACTTATGTTTTCCGTTGTAGATCAAATGGCTCGCAACACCGCGTTCAACTTAGGCCCGATGTTAGAGAAAGAGAAGTTAACTACGACTAGAAACAACTATGCGGACTGGGTCTGTAACCTAAGGATTGTCCTCAGGAGCGCTAAGAAACTGTATGTGCTTGAAACTGCTCTTCCAGCTAAACCGGCGGCAGAGGCCCCGGAAGATGAACAAAATGTCTGGGCCACTAAGGATGATGATCACAACTTAGTGCAGTGCCTCATGCTAGCTTGCATGAGTACAGGGCTTCAAAAACGTTTTGAATTCCATAAACCCCGTGATATGATCCGGGAATTGGATGCTCTGTACAAAGAAACCGCAAAGTCTGAACGATATGATATCATGAAGGCTTTGATGGATTGCAAGATGGCTGAGGGTAGTTCAGTTGGCGAACACATGGTCAAAATGATTGGCTATTCTGAAAGGCTTAAAGCCCTGGAATTTCCACTTCCACCTGGCCATATGATGGACATGTTGCTTTCTTCACTCCCCCCGTCTTACGACGGTTTTGTCATGAACTACAACATGACAGGGATGGAGAAGACACCAGAAGAGGTGCTCACCATGCTGAAAACTACAGAGGGAGGACTGCGGAAAAATCGCAAGCAAGTGTTGCTTGTGAATAAAACCGCCAGTTTCAAAAAGAAGAAAGGCAAGCCAAAGAAGGGCAAGGGCACCGGTAAGACCGGCTCCCAAAGCAACTCTAAGGGTGGAGCCAAGAATGAAACTGAGTGCTTCTACTGCAAGGGCACAGGACACTGGAAGAGAAACTGTAAGAAGTATCTGGAAGATAAGAAGACCGGGAAAACTGGAAAAGGTATAATTGTTATACAAGTTAATGTCATTGATGTTTTGCTTGCTAGCGAAAATTCGAAGTCTTGGGTATTTGATACCGGATCGGTTGCGGTTGCTCACATTTGCAACTCGATACAGGGGCTTTAGAAGGTGCACAAGCTGGCAAAGAATGAAGTCGTAATGCGCGTCGGGAACGGCACTGGGATCGCCGCTCAAGCCGTCGGCATTATGCCTCTACGTCTTCCTTCAGGATTTATCTTAGAACTAAGTAACTATTATTTTGTTCCACTGTTGTGTAGAAACATTATCTCCGGATCGTGTTTAGTACACGATGGGTATTCATACAAGTCTGAGAACAATGGTTGTTCACTTTATTGTAAGGATATGTTTTATGGATTTGCACCCATTGTTGGGGGCCTTTTCATACTAAATCTTGAATGGGAAAATGATGTCTTTAACATGAATGCCAAACGCCTTAAGAAGGCTGATACCACCACCACTTACTTGTGGCACTGTCGGCTTGGCCACATCGGAAAGAAACGCATGCAAAGACTCCAGAGAGATGGAGTTTTACCGTCCTTTGATTTTGAATCATTTGACACATGTGAAGCTTCTCTGATGGGGAAAATGACCAAGACGCCGTTCATGGGTCATCCTGAACGGGCGGGTGAATTATTGGAAATAATACATAGTGATGTATGTGGTCCAATGAGCACAGCCGCACGGGGTGGTTATTTCTACTTCGTGACTTTTACTGATGATTTAAGTCGGTATGGCTATATCTACTTAATGAAGCATAAGTCGGAAACCTTTGAAAAGTTCAAAGAATTTCAGAATGAGGTGGAAAATCATCGTAACAAAAAGACTAAGTTTCTGCGGTCTGATCGCGGAGGCGAATATCTTAGTCATGAGTTTGGCCAACATCTGAGTGACTGTGGAATCGTTTCACAGCTTACGCCTCCCGGAACTCCACAGAGAAACGGAGTATCGGAAAGACGTAACCGAACCCTGTTGGACATGGTAAGGTCAATGATGTCTCTTACAGATCTGCCGATATCTTTTTGGGGTCATGCACTTGAAACTGCCGCTCACACACTAAACAGAGCACCGTCTAAGTCTGTTAAGACGACACCACATGAGATGTGGAATGGGAAGAAACCCAGTTTGTCGCATCTTAAAATTTGGGGATGTGAGGTACATGTAAAACGTTTACAACCTACCAAACTCGACCCCAGATCAGACAAGTGTAACTTTGTAGGTTATCCAAAAGAAACAATTGGGTATTCCTTCTACCTACCATCCGAGCACAAAGTGTTTGTCGCTAAAAGCGGAGTCTTTCTTGAGAAAGAATTTCTCGCCAAAGAATTAAGTGGGAGGACAGTACAACTTGATGAGATTAGTGAATCTTCGGCAACTGTTGATATGGCTAAGGAACCGGAAGAAATTCCGCTAATTATCCCTACAACTGAGCCGGAAGTTGTCGCATATGATGCGGAGACTTCAGACAATGTTGTAACTGAACCGCGCAGATCAGGTAGGGCTATCCAGCCACCTAAATGGTTTCATAACGAATTCTTAATTCTTGAAGACGATGAACCTGCGCACTACAAGGAAGCGATGGCCGGGCCCAGCTCAAAAGAATGGCACAAAGCCATGAGATCCGAAATGGAATCCATGTACGAAAACCAAGTTTGGAACTTGGAAGAACTTCCAGAAGGCGTAAAACCGATTGGTTGTAAATGGATTTTCAGAAGAAAGACGGACGCGGATGGTAACATTACTATCCACAAAGCTAGACTTGTTGCGAAAGGGTTCAGGCAAGTTCCAGGAGTGGACTACAACGAGACTTTCTCGCCCGTAGCTATGCTTAGGTCTGTTCGGATATTGCTAGCAATTGCTGCTTATTTCGACTATGAAATATGGCAGATGGATGTCAAAACGGCTTTCCTAAATGGAAACCTCAAAGAGGATGTATACATGATACAGCCAGAAGGTTTTGTCATTCATAAGGATGCTGGAAAGGTATGCAAACTTCAGAAAGCCATTTATGGTCTGAAGCAAGCGTCAAGGAGCTGGAACATTCATTTTGATGAAGTGGTCAAAGAATTTGGCTTCATCAGGAATGACGAAGAATCTTGTGTTTACAAGAAGTTTAGTGGGAGAGCAAAAGCATTTCTAATCTTGTATGTGGATGACATATTGTTGATTGGAAATGACGTGAATTTTCTTAGCGAAATAAAAGACTCGTTGAAAAATAGGTTTTCAATGAAAGACTTAGGTGAAGCGGCATATGTATTGGGCATCAGAATCTATAGAGATAGATCAAAACGCCTGATAGCGCTTAGCCAAAGCACGTACATTGACAAGGTGTTGAAAAGGTTCAACATGGAGAACTCCAAGAAAGGCCTACTCCCCATGTCACCTGGCACAGTGCTTTGCAAGAATCAGAGTCCTCAGACTCTCGATGAGAGAGTGCAAATGAATGATGTTCCATATGCCTCGGCAATTGGTTCTATTATGTATGTCATGCTATGTACAAGACCGGACGTTTCCTATGCGCTAAGTGTTAGCAGCCGGTACCAAAGTGATCCAGGGTTGGAACATCAGAAGAACCAAGGATTTACTCCTTGTGTATGGAGGTGATGAAGAGCTCATTGTGTGGTTACACTGATGCAGGCTTCATGACTGACCCAGATGACTTCAAATCTCAATCAGGCTATGTTTTCATATTGAACAGCGGCGCAGTTGATTGGAAAAGTTCCAAACAAAAGACTGTGGCGGATTCTACGACGGAGGCATAATATGTTGCTGCTTCAGAAGCCTCCAAGGAGGCGGTATGGATCAAGCAATTTCTTGAAGACCTTGGTGTGGTACCTAGTGCCCAGGACCCGGTGGAGATCTATTGTGATAATAGTGGCGCCGTGGCTCAGGCAAGGGAGCCAAGTTCGCACCATAAGACAAGACATATTCAACGCAAATATAAGCTCATTCGACATCATGTCGAAGAGGGTTTAGTGAAAGTACGCAAAGTTCACACGGATCTGAATGTGTCAGACCCGATGACGAAGCCTCTACCACGAGCAAAGCATGAGCAACACCGGATAGCCATTGGTGTTAGGGAAGCCATGTAACTGGATTATGACTCTAGTGCAAGTGGGAGTCTGTAGGAGATATGCCCTACAGGCAGTAATATCAGTTATTTTGTATCTCTGAAGTTTGTAATGAATGTTTAGCTTCCATGCTATAACTGCAATGATTCTCGAGTCTGCAATATCCACGAGGCTCGGAGGAAAACTCATGTGCACGTGTGGTATACTAAACGGTAAAACGTATTCCTAGTCTTGCCTCTAAGACTGGCTCATGTATTGCATGATGATCATGTTTTCCTGATCATGGGCATGTCTATGCTGGCAATTATGAGGGCACGATGTTGGTAGAACATTTGTGTTGAATCGGCCCATTTTGATGTTATTCTATGAGATACATTCGTCACAAGTTAATGGTTAAATAACACAGAGAAGTTAATGTTTGCATAACTCCTTAGACCATGAGAGTATCGAGTTCCTTCATACTTGCTTCGTGAACTTTGGGGTTTGTTAAACGTCATCCGTAACTGGGTGGCTATTACGGCGTCTTACGGGTTCACGGAAAGGTATGGCAAGTAACAAGATAGCTCAAGATTGGGATTTGCTCCTCCGACGATGGAGAGATATACTCGGGCCCTCTCGGTGTAACGGTATCCATCATCGTCTGGCCAGACACATTATGATTTGATCACTGGGATGCCGGAACACGGAAACGAGAAAAGAGAACAAAATCGGTAACGAGGTAACTTGCATGTTGGACAAATTGTTGATCCACAGGAATGCAATAAATCTCACCTCGGGTGTTTGTGACATATCGTGAAACAAAAGGAATAGCTCACTGCAACGGGAGGTTCACTCGAATATTCATTCGTGTGGGTATAGGGGTCAATATGGGTGTCCACGGCTCCGATGTTGATCATTGATCGGAAGGGGTTCCGGGTCATGTCTATACTTCACCGAACCTATAGGGTTACACGCTTAAGGGTCATCTATCTGTTGAATACTAGACAGGGAGTCTGAGAGAAAATCACCGAAAAAGTTTAGGCACCGGAAAAGTTTCGGACAGCGGAATCCTACCGCAGAGAGAGGTCATCAGATGAGTTTCGATGATACCAAAAAGTTGTTTCGGGATATACCATTAAGTCAAATTGGTTTCGGCAAATGCCTGATAATTCTTGGAGTGTGCCAGAATCATTCTGGAAGCTTTTTGGAATTTTCTGAGATAAAAACCGGAAATGTTCCGGAGCTGCCGGAGCCACTTCAGATGCGTTTCGCAGATGAAAATCACTAAAACCGGAATTGTTTCGGAACACGTTGAAAATTATTATGGTGGGTACTGGAAATGTTCTAAGCCCACATAAATATTTTCAGTTCGAACGGATGCTGAAAAATGTCGTCGTGAATAGTGAAAGTGCTTTTTGGGATATTTATGTGGAGCCACCTTTTTGGACTTGGTCAAAGTTCTAGAAGGTAGTGGCTTACAAGGGAAGGAACCCCATTTGGGGGGGGGCCTAGGGGTGGCCGGCCATGGGTGGTGGAGCTCCTTGGAGCTCCACATGGCATCCCATTTTACCTTAACACCCTCATGTGTGACCTAATGCATGGGGTTTTTTGGTAAAAATATGGAGGCACACTACCCCTTGGCTTTCCTATAAATAGAGGAGGTGAGGGCTGCCATCTCTTCATCCCTTGCTCTCATACACATGCCATGCATTATCTGGCTTCTTCTCTCCCTCCCACGAAAAGAGTTTCGTAGAGCCCTGCCGGATAGCGAAGCCCTGCCGGATAGCTGACACCGTATGTGTGCAACCCCGTAGAGAGATTGTAGTCTTCGATCTTTTGCCCGAGGGGTTGTTCGAGTGTCCTCCCGAAGGGCTGTCCGAGTCTCCGTCCAAGTTTCGAGGGTCCTCCCGAAGGGCTGTCCGTGACATCGTCCGGGGGACTGTCCGACCGCCTCCCGAAGGGCTGTCCGGAGAGGGAGTAGATCCTCGCGGTTGGGAGGTTATAAATCCTAGCTGCGGGGATCTGCACCAACGATCTACACCGACTCTTCTTCCGCTGCGCTCCGAGTCGGTACGGATCAGATCAAACCTTCTATGCAGTCTCCATAGTGGTCCTGGGTGTGTTCGCTATACCGAAAATTTTCGTTTTCCAATGCGTTCCCCTACAAAAAGCTCTAGCAAACGAACTACACGATCTTGTGCTATGCTTAGGATTGGGTCTTGTCCATCACATCATTCTCCTAATGATGTGATCTCGTTATCAATGACATCCAATGTCCATAGTCAGGAAACCATGACTATCTGTTGATCAACGAGCTAGTCAACTAGAGGCTCACTAGGGACATGTTGTGGTCTATGTATTCACACATGTATTACGATTTCCGGATAACACAATTATAGCATGAATAATAGACAATTATCATGAACAAGGAAATATAATAATAATCATTTTATTATTGCCTCTAGGGCATATTTCCAACAGTCTCCCACTTGCACTAGAGTCAATAATCTAGTTACATTGTGATGAAACGAACACCCATAGAGTTCTGGTGTTGATCATGTTTTGCTCGCGAAAGAGGTTTAGTCAACGGATCTGCGACATTCAGATCCGTATGCACTTTGCAAATATCTATGTCTCCATCTTGAACATTTTCACGAATGGAGTTGAAGCGACGCTTGATGTGCTTGGTCTTCTTGTGAAACCTGGGCTTTTTGGCAAGGGCAATAGCTCCAGTGTTGTCACAGAAGAGAGTGATCGGCCCCGACGCATTGGGTATGACTCCTAGGTCGGTGATGAACTCCTTCATCCAGATTGCTTCATGCGCTGCCTCCGAGGCTGCCATGTACTCCGCTTCACATGTAGATCCCGCCACGACGCTCTGCTTGCAATTGCACTAGCTTACTGCCCCACCATTCAAAATATACATGTATCCGGTTTGTGACTTAGAGTCATCCAGATCTGTGTTGAAGCTAGCATCGACGTAACCTTTTACGACGAGCTCTTCATCACCTCCATAAACGAGAAACATGTCCTTAGTCCTTTTCGGGTACTTCAGGATATTCTTGACTATTGTCCAGTGCTCCTTGCCGGGATTACTTTGGTACCTTCCTACCAAACTTACGGCAAGGTTTACATCAGGTCTGGTACATAGCATGGCATACATAATAGACCCTATGGCTGAGGCATAGGGGATGACACTCATATCTTCTATATCTTCTGCCGTGATCGGGCATTGAGCCGAGCTCAATCTCACACCTTGCAATATAGGCAAGAACCCTTTCTTGGACTGATCCATATTGAACTTCTTCAATATCTTATCAAGGTATGTGCTTTGTGAAAGACCTATGAGGCGTCTCGATCTATCCCTATAGATCTTGATGCCTAATATGTAAGAAGCTTCTCCAAGGTCCTTCATTGAAAAACACTTGTTCAAGTAGGCCTCAATGTTGTCCAAAAGTTGTATATCATTTCCCATCAAAAGTATGTCATCTACATATAACATGAGAAATGCTACAGAGCTCCCACTCACTTTCTTGTAAACGCAGGCTTCTCCATAAGTCTGCATAAACCCAAACGCTTTGATCATCTCATCAAAGCGAATGTTCCAACTCCGAGATGCTTGCACCAGCCCATAAATGGATCGTTGGAGTTTGCATACCTTGTTAGCATTCTCAGGATCGACAAAACCTTCCGGCTGCATCATATACAGTTCTTCCTTAAGATAGTCGTTAAGGAATGCCGTTTTGACGTCAATTTGCCATATCTCATAATCATAGTATGCGGCAATTGCTAACATGATCCGGACGGACTTCAGCTTCGCTATGGGAGAGAAAGTCTCATCGTAGTCAACCCCTTGAACTTGTCGATAACCCTTAGCGACAAGTCGAGCTTTATAGATGGTATCATTACCATCCGCGTCCGTCTTCTTCTTAAAGATCCATTTGTTTTCTATCGCTCGCCGATCATCGGGCAAGTCTGTCAAAGTCCATACTTTGTTTTCATACATGGATCCTATCTTGGATTGCATGACTTCAAGCCATTTGTTGGAATCTGGGCCCGCCATCGCTTCTTCATAGTTCGAAGGTTCACCGTTGTCTAACAACATGATTTCCAGGACAGGGTTGCCATACCACTCTGGTGTGGAACGTGTCCTCGTGGACCTACGAAGTTCAGTAGCAACTTGATCCGAAGTAGCTTGATCATCATCATCAATTTCCTCTCCAGTCGGTGTAGGCACCACAGGAACATTTTCCTGAGCTGCACTACTTTCCGGTTCAAGAGGTAGTACTTCATCGAGTTCTACTATCCTCCCACTTACTTCTTTCGAGAGAAACTCTTTCTCCAGAAAGGACCCATTCTTGGCAACAAAGATCTTGCCTTCGGATCTGAGGTAGAAGGTATACCCAATGGTTTCCTTAGGGTATCCTATGAAGACGCATTTTTCCGACTTGGGTTCGAGCTTTTCAGGTTGAAGTTTCTTGACATAAGCATCGCATCCCCAAACTTTTAGAAACGACAGCTTAGGTTTCTTCCCAAACCATAATTCATACGGTGTCGTCTCAACGGATTTAGACGGTGCCCTATTTAAAGTAAACGTAGTTGTCTCTAGAGTGTATCCCCAAAATGATAGCGGTAAATCGGTGAGTGACATCATAGATCGCACCATATCCAATAGAGTGCGATTACGACGTTCGGACACACCGTTACGCTGAGGTGTTCCAGGCGGCGTGAGTTGTGAAACAATTCCACATTTCCTTAAGTGCGTACCAAATTCGTGACTTAAATATTCTCCTCCATGATCTGATCGTAAGAACTTTATTTTTCGGTCACGTTGATTCTCTACCTCATTCTGAAATTCCTTGAACTTTTCAAAGGTCTCAGACTTGTGTTTCATTAAGTAGACATACCCATATCTACTTAAGTCATCAGTGAGAGTGAGAACATAAGGATAGCCTCCGCGAGCCTCAACGCTCATTGGACCACACACATCAGTATGTATGGTTTCCAATAAGTTGGTTGCTCGCTCCATTGTTCCGGAGAATGGAGTCTTGGTCATTTTGCCCATGAGGCATGGTTCGCATGTGTCAAATGATTCATAATCGAGAGACTCTAAAATTCCATCAGCATGGAGCTTCTTCATGCGCTTGACACCAATGTGACCAAGGCGGCAGTGCCACAAGTATGTGGGACTATCGTTATCAACCTTACATCTTTTGGTATTCACACTATGAATATGTGTAACATCACGTTCGAGATTCATCAAGAATAAACCATTGACCAGCGGGGCATGACCATAAAATATATCTCTCATATAAATAGAACAACCATTATTCTCGGATTTAAATGAGTAGCCATCTCGTATTAAATGAGATCCAGATACAATGTTCATGCTCAAAGCTGGCACTAAATAACAATTATTGAGGTTTAAAACTAACTCCGTAGGTAAATGTGAAGGAAATATGCCCTAAAGGAAATAATAAAGTTATTATGTATTTCCTTATTTTATGATAAATGTTTATTATTCATGCTAGAATTGTATTAACCGGAAACATGATACATGTGTGAATACATAGACAAACATATAGTCACTAGTATGCCTCTACTTGACTAGCTCATTAATCAAAGATGGTTATGTTTCCTAACCATAGACATGTGTTGTCATTTGATTAATGAGGTCACATCATTAGGAGAATGATGTGATTGACATGACCCATTCCGTTAGCCTAGCACTTGATCGTTTAGTATGTTGCTATTGCTTTCTTCATGACTTATACATGTTCCTGTAACTATGAGATTATGCAACTCCCGTTTACCGGAGGAACACTTTGGGTGCTACCAAACGTCACAACGTAACTGGGTGATTATAAAGGAGTACTACAGGTGTCTCCAAAGGTACATGTTGGGTTGGCGTATTTCGAGATTAGGTTTTGTCACTCCGATTGTCGGAGAGGTATCTCTGGGCCCTCTCGGTAATGCACATCACCATAAGCCTTGCAAGCAATGTAGCTAATGAGTTAGTTACGGAATGATGCATTACGTAACGAGTAAAGAGACTTGCCGGTAACGAGATTGAACTACGTATTGGATACCGACGATCGAATCTCGGGCAAGTAACATACCGATGACAAAGGGAACAAAGTATGTTGTTATGTGGTTTAACCGATAAAGATCTTCGTAGAATATGTAGGAGCCAATATGGGCATCCAGGTTCCGCTATTGGTTATTGACCAAGAATAGTTCTAGGTCATGTCTACATAGTTCTCGAACCCGTAGGGTCCGCACGCTTAAGGTTTCGATGACAGTTATATTATGAGTTTATGAGTTTTGATGTACCCAAGGAGTTCGGAGTCCCGGATGAGTTCGGGGACATGACGAGGAGTCTCGAAATGGTCGAGATGTAAAGATCGATATATTGGACAACTATATTCGGAGTTCGGAAAGGTTCCGAGTGATTCGGGTATTTTTCGGAGTACCGGAGATTTACGGGAATTCGCCGGGGAGTATATGGGCCTTATTGGGCCATACGGGAACAGAGGAGAGAGGCTGAAAGGAAGGAGGTGCGCAGCCCCCTTCTGGTCCGAATTGGACAAGGGGTGCAGCCCCCTTTTCCTTCCTCCTCTCCCCCTCTTTCCTTCTCTCCTACTCCAACAAGGAAGGGGGAGAGTCCTACTCCCGGTGGGAGGAGGACTCCTCCTGGCGCGCCCCTTCTGGCCGGCCGCACCTCCCCCCTCCCTCCTTTATATATGGGGGCAGAGGGGCACCTCTAGGCACAACAACACAAGTTGATCTACGGATCATTCCTTAGCCGTGTGCGGTGCCCCCCTCCACCATATTCCACCTCGGTCATATCGTCGCGGAGTTTAGGCGAAGCCCTGCGCCGGTAGAGCATCATCATCGTCACCATGCCGTCGTGCTGACAGAACTCATCCCCGAAGCTTTGCTGGATCAGAGCCCGGGGATCGTCATCGAGCTGAATGTGTGCTGAACTCGGAGGTGCCGTACGTTCGGTACTTGGATCAGTCGAATCGTGAAGACGTACGACTACATCAACAGCGTTGTCATAACGCTTCCACTTACGGTCTGCGAAGGTACGTGGACAACACTCTCCCCTCTCGTTGCTATGCCATTACCATGATCTTGCATGTACGTAGGAAATATTTTGAAATTACTACGTTCCCCAACAAAATGTAGAGGTAGCGTGCCGACGGCGATACATCGACCTTGGAACCATTCCCGACGCGCATCGTCACCTCGTCCTTCGCCAGTCTCCGCTTATTCCACAGCTCCTGCTTTGAGTTACAAATATGAGCAACCGCACCGGTATCAAATACCTAGGAGCTACTACGAGTACTGGTAAGGTACACATCAGTTACATGTATATCACATATACCTTTAGTGTTGCTGGCCTTCTTGTCTGCTAAGTATTTGGGGCAGTTCCACTTCCAGTGACCCTTCCCTTTGCAATAAAAGCACTCAGTCTCAGGCTTGGGTCCATTCTTTGGCTTCCTCGCGGCAACCCGTCCTTCTTGAAGTTCTTCTTACCCTTGCCCTTCTTGAACTTAGTGGTTTTATTGACCATCAACACTTGATGTTCCTTTTTGATTTCCACCTCCGCTGATTTCAGCATTGAAAATACTTCAGGAATAGTTTTCACCATCCCCTGCATATTGTAGTTCATCACAAAGCTCTTGTAGCTAGGTGGGAGCGACTGAAGGATTCTATCAATGACCGCCTCGTCTGGGAGGTTAATGTCCAGCTGGGACAAGCAGTTGTGCAACCCAGACATTTTAAGTATATGCTCACTGACAGAACTATTTTCCTCCATCTTACAACTATAGAACTTGTCGGAGACTTCATATCTCTCGACCCGGGCACGAGCTTGGAAAACAATTTTCAGCTCCTCGAACATCTCATATGCTCCGTGTTGCTCAAAACGCTTTTGGAGCCCCGGTTCTAAGCTGTAAAGCATGCCGCACTGAACGAGGGAGTAATCATCAGCACGTGACTGCCAAGCGTTCATAACGTCTTGGTTCTCTGGGATGGGTGCTTCACCTAGCGGTCCTTCTAGGACATATGCTTTCTTGGCAGCTATGAGGATGATCCTCAGGTTCCGTACCCAGTCCGTATAGTTGCTGCCATCATCTTTCAGCTTGGTTTTCTCTAGGAACGCGTTGAAGTTGAGGTTGACATGAGCGTTGGCCATTTGATCTACAAGACATTTTTGCAAAGGTTTTTAGACTAAGTTCATGATAATTAAGTTCATCTAATCAAATTATTTAATGAACTCCCACTCAGATTAGACATCCCTCTAGTCATCTAAGTGATACATGATTCGAGTCAACTAGGCCGTGTCCGATCATCACGTGAGACGGACTAGTCATCATCGGTGAACATCTCCATGTTGATCATATCTTCCATACGACTCATGTTCGACCTTTCGGTCTCTTGTGTTCCGATGCCATGTCTGTACATGCTAGGCTCGTCAAGTTAACCTAAGTGTTTCGCGTGTGTAAATCTGGCTTACACCCGTTGTATGTGGACGTTGAAATCTATCACACCCGATCATCACGTGGTGCTTCGAAACAACGAACTTTCGCAACGGCGCACAGTTAGGGGGAACACTTTCTTGAAATTATTATTATGAGGGATCATCTTATTTACTACCGTCGTTCTAAGTAAACAAGATGCAAAAACATGATAAACATCACATGCAATCAAATAGTGACATGATATGGCCAATATCATATTGCTCCTTTGATCTCCATCTTCGGGATGCCATGATCATCTTCGTCACCGGCATGACACCATGATCTCCATCATCATGATCTCCATCATCGTGTCTCCATGAAGTTGCTCGCCAACTATTACTTCTACTACTATGGCTAACGGTTTAGCAATAAAGTAAAGTAATTACATGGCGTTTAATCATTGACACGCAGGTCATACAATAATTAAGACAACTCCTATGGCTCCTGCCGGTTGTCATACTCATCGACATGCAAGTCGTGATTCCTATTATAAGAACATGATCTCATACATCACATATATGTCATTCATCACAACTTTTGACCATATCACATCACAAGGCATATGCTGCAAAAACAAGTTAGACGTCCTCTAATTGTTGTTGCATGTTTTACGTGGCTGCAATAGGGTTCTAGCAAGAACGTTTTCTTACCTACGTGAAAGCCACAACGTGATATGCCAATTTCTATTTACCCTTCATAAGGACCCTTTTCATTGAATCCGCTCCGACTAAAGTGGGAGAGACGGACACCCGCTAGCCACCTTATGCAACTAGTGCATGTCAGTCGGTGGAACCTGTCTCATGTAAGCGTACGTGTAAGGTCGGTCCGGGCCGCTTCATCCAACGATGCCGCCGAAGAAAAATAAGACTAGTAGTGGCAAGAAAATTGACAACATCTACACCCACAACAAATTTGTGTTCTACTCGTGCAAAGAAACTACGCATAGACCTAGCTCATGATGCCACTGTTGGGGAACGTTGCAGAAAATAAAAATTTCTACGCTTCACCAAGATCAATCTATGGAGTTCATCTAGCAACGAGTGAGAGGAGTGCATCTACATACCCTTGTAGATCACGAGCGGAAGCGTTCAAGAGAACGGGGTTGAGGGAGTCGTACTCATCGTGATCCAAATTACCGAAGATCCTAGTGCTGAACGGACAGCACCTCCGCGTTCAACACACGTACGGTTGGGAAGACGTCTCCTCCTACTTGATCCAGCAAGGGGGAACGAGAGGTTGATGAAGATCCAGCAGCACGACGGCGTGGTGGTGGATGCAGCAGCGATCTCGGCAGGGCTTCGCCAAGCTCTTCGAGAGGGAGAGGTGTTGTGGAGGGAGAGGGAGGCGCCAGGGAGTTGGGTGCGGCTTCCCTCCCTCCCCCCACTATATATAGGGCCCCTAGGGGGGGCGCCGGCCCTAGGAGATCCAATTCCAAGGGGGGGTGGCGGCCAGGGGGGAAACTTGCCTCCCAAGCCAGGAGGAGGCGCCCCCACCCCTAGGGTTTCCAACCATATGCGCAGGGGGGCCAAGGGGGCGCACCAGCCCACCAGGGGCTGGTTCCCCTCCCACTTCAGCCCATGGGGCCCTCCGGGATAGGTGGCCCCACCCGGTGGACCCCCGGGACCCTTCCGGTGGTCCCGGTACAATACCGGTGACCCCCGAAACTTTCCCGATGGCCGAAACCTGACTTCCTATCTATAATTCTTCACCTCCGGACCATTCCGGAACTCCTCGTGACGTCCGGGATCTCATCCGGGACTCCGAACAACTTTCGGGTTACTGCATACTAATATCTCTACAACCCTAGCGTCACCGAACCTTAAGTGTGTAGACCCTACGGGTTCGGGAGACACGCAGACATGACCGAGACGACTCTCCGGTCAATAACCAACAGCGGGATCTAGATAACCATGTTGTCTCCCACATGTTCCATGATGATCTCATTGGATGAACCACGATGTCGAGGGTTCAAGTAACCCCGTATACAATTCCCTTTGTCAATCGGTACGTTACTTGCCCGAGATTCGATCGTCGGTATCCCAATACCTCGTTCAATCTCGTTACCGGCAAGTCACTTTACTCGTACCATAATGCATGATCCCGTGACCAAACACTTGGTCACTTTGAGCTCATTATGATGATGCATTACCAAGTGGGCCCAGAGATACCTCTCCGTCATACGGAGTGACAAATCCCAGTCTCGATCCGTGTCAACCCAACAGATACTTTCGGGGATACCTGTAGTATACCTTTATAGTCACCTTTATAGTGAAAAATATTAACATATACACCACCAAATCAAAACCCTTAGATTCATCACTGCGAATATTTTCACGGACAGGCTTTGACCAGTGGAACTCTACACCCGGTTGTGTTAGGTCAGCCCATAGGAACACTTTGGAGCAACATTCGGGCCAGACCCACAACAAGATCCCCTCTGTTGAGACCCTACGCGTCTGTTTCACCCCTCCATGTGCCGGCGGCGGCGCCGTCCGTGAGGAGGGCCACACCCCCGAGACGTGTGCCGCCTCTTCGGACATGCCACGACACCACCCTGCATGTATGAGGGCTCAGTGCGACGCTCCGGTGGCATTGCTACCCTAGGGCCCCCGTTCCGCCTAACCCTGTAGCGTTAGACCACGAGATCTAGCCCTTTGACTTTACACAGACGG
>NC_041387.1:673041385-673044017 GCF_002162155.2 Triticum dicoccoides | reverse complement strand
TATGTGGGCCCGGTGCGACGATCCAGTGGTATTGCTATCCCCCAGGGCCCCCGTCCCGCCTCTTCAGACATGGCACCACACCGCCCCGCATGTATGAGGGCCCGGTTAGACGGGACGGTGTACCTGGGGGGTAGCAATGCTGCTAGGTGTTGCTTTGGGCCCTCCTACGGTTGTGGAAGCGTGGTGGCTGGCGCAGGCACCCGGCACGGAGCTCCGGGGTGTGCCCCCCCCCCCTCACCGCCATCGCTGTGGGGCACGGCGGTAGCAACGTCCGTGAGGGGGGCAGTCGATATACCATCGGGGTATCTTTTTTTGTTAGATAAGGCACATTTATGTTGTGAAAAAAACAGGAAAAAGTAAATAATATAAATAAAAAAATTTAAAAATTTAAAAAAACAGAGGTATGCCACGGCCATGGATCGTTGACGTGGCATAGGGCGGGGATCAATGACGTGGCAACATCCATGGGCCAGGCGTATGCCGACGGCCAGGCTGTCGGCATAGATTTGCCACCCCACGGACCGGCGAGCGACGCGGATCGATGACGTGGGGGCTATGCCGACGGCCGCCGTTAGCCCGTCGGCGTAGACTGATGCCGTCAAAAGGCCATTTTTGCCTAGGTAGCCGGGCCCATGTGCTATGCCGACGTGCTCATCTATGGCGACGGCCACCGTAGGCATATTTCTCGCGACGCCGATGGCTGAGCTTTGCTGATGGGGCCGTCGGCATAGATGGATATACGCCGACGGTTTTTCTATGCCGACGGCCTGGGCTGGGCCGTCGGGAGAGGACTATCTATGACGACGGGGGCCGTCGGCATAGGTTCGGCCGTCGGCGTCGCCAGTTATTCTGGTAGTGATGGTGCTGGATGCCATGGTTCTGGCCATCATTGCGGTTGCCATGACCTCTGCCTCCATTGGAGTTGCCATTGCGTGAGGACGAGCCACCACCTTGGTGTACGACGTTGTTGATGGAGGACGACAAATTGCCACCGGCTGCGGCGTGTTGCTCCTGACATGCCTTGAAGCTGAGGAGATGCGCGTAGAAGTTAGTGAGGCTGACCGCGCCGTCGAAGATGGTGAGCAAAGCAACCAAGGGTCGTACTCCTAACCCAAGCCACCGTGGATGTGGTCGACGATCTCTTCATCGGACAAAGGGTCACCGACAGCAGCCATGGCATCGGCGTAGCCCATTATCTTTTGAAAATAATCTGCAACGGACATGTCCTTTTTCTTTGGTCTAGGACAGTTGCGTGCGAAGCTGACGAACAGTGGCCCTATTCTGCGCAGCGAACATGTCGTAGAGGGCAATCCATGCGGCAGACGAGGACCTCACGCGCGTCATCTGACCGAGGACTTCCTTGGTCATGGAGGACAAGAGGGCGCCAAGAACAGCCTGATCGGCCATCCGCCAGACTGTGTATGCCGGGTTGGGCACCTGATGTGCCGCATCACCGGTGCCTTCGATGAGTGTCTACAGCGGCCAGGGAATGGAGATGTCAAGGTAACCGAAGAGACCTGCACCAGAGAGGTTTGTGACGACCTGCGCTTTCCATAAGAGGAAATTCGCGCGGGTGAGCCAAACAGTGATGTGTCCAGCAAGTGACGGCATGGCGATGGTTGGGGCAGAAGCGATAGAGCCGGTGTGAGGGCGCCTGCAGTGATGGTGATGGGGGCGTCGGCGGTGCTGGTGGTGAGGGCGGAGGCTATGACGGTCATTGTTGAAACACGAGAAAGATCGAAGCTCTGATACCAAGTCAAAATAATAATGGAGAGATGATTTGGTGCCGTACTATGTCCCTTGGGCTTTATCTTTCATATATATACTAGTACATGACTATAACTTGAGAATCAAGTCAGGGTCACATGGGATCGATCTAACAAATTTTACAATCCCTAGTGTCACAGACATGATCGCTACTTTGATCGCACGCCGGTTATACAAGGCACAAGATATTTACATTAATAGTTAAATTTACAACAAGGTCTCAGCAAAATAGCACAACACACCCTAAAAGCAAAAGGTAGATTACAATTGGGTCTCTGATGACGCCGCTAGCCATGAGAACATCTCCTAGAGTACGCCCTTGTTTATATCATCTGATCTGGTCAATTGTTTTCCAAAAACAATGAAATGACAGTTATTTTTACACTATGTCCCTTTTAAGGTACATCTGCTAGAGTTGCTCTAACTTATTCTTAAAAAAAAGAGTTGCTCTATCTGAGCAAGTGTCGATCTAATTTTAACAAGTACTGGTTCAGTCTGGTGAGTCATGACGCCTCCTCCCCATCCCTCTCGGACCACTGAGGCCGTGGCCGCCTCCGCCAAGGTCGGGCAGATGATGGTGAAGGTGGCGCTGGAGTGCGGCGGCGACATCTTGGTGTCCCAGGAGGACATCCTCACCAACTGCTTCGTCTTCCCTGCGATTATCTCGGCATGTTTTAGCTGCCATTATCTCTAGTTAAAATAGATCTGGAATGTGCTTTTCCCTGCGATTCTTCTGCTCGGCACAGTCAGCCACCATTTGACTCTACTATTATCCATTCAGTTTAATTTCAGCATACATGTTGCTCCTTCCGTTTTTCATGCAGAGAAGGTCTTCGCCCATGAGACTGAAGTGCATCGCCCCCCC
>NC_041387.1:673028797-673041140 GCF_002162155.2 Triticum dicoccoides | reverse complement strand
TCTAGTACTCTCTTCATTTTTATTTACTCCGCGTATTAGGTTTATCTAAAGTCGAATTTTATATACTTTCTACAAATTTATAGAAAAAATATTAACATATACACCACCAAATCAAAACCCTTAGATTCATCGCTGCAAATATTTTCACATCATATAAATTTGTTACTGCAAATGTTCATATTACTTTCTATACTTGGTCAAACTTTATAAAGTTTAACTTCAGTCAAAACTGATATGCGGAGCAAATAAAAATAGAGGGAATACTTACTTCGATCCATATTAATTGTCGCTGATTTCGTAATCTCCATACTAACTTTCATTGATATCGCACTAATATGGATCGAAGGGTGTACAAATAGAACATACAAATAAATCAAACTAGTTACACATAAAAGATATAAGGATTAGGATTTCTAAAACTAGGTGGACTCGTGGTGCCCTCCCGTGGTCAAGTGTTTGTCGAATGTCGCCTCGAGGGCACTTGGCAGGTGCGAGTGGTGTTTTTGTAGAAGTGCATGCTCTAGCCAATGCAACAAAAAGACCGATCTGATGAAAGAGACTAGGCAGCACATTATATGTCAACACTCCCCCTCACGTGTGGCTCCCTAGGGCCTAAACGTGGACCGAAAGTGGGTTGCAATATAATTGCAGCTAGCCGGGTCTTGAACTCAATACCTCTTGGCTCCGATACCATGTAGAAGTGCATGCTCTAGCCAATGCAATCAAAAGGCCAATCTGATGAAAGAGACTAGGCAGCATATTATACGCCAACAGTTTTTATCCGCTGGTTAGACTTTTTTTTTTGCCGAGCATCTGCTTCTGTCTTTGCCGAGTGACAGAAAGCACTCCAGAAAGAGTGCCTCGCCGGAGTGATCAGGCAAGTGGGGTTGCTCTTCCCTGGCCCTTCTTGATCCCCGAATCGGCAATTCTACAGGTCCACGTTAACTACTCCCTCCGTCTAAGGTTGTGCACCGTGACTAAGGAGGATGGGAAAACGAGAGACTTTAATGTTTATTTGCTAATTAATAGCATGGCATGCAATGAACTAACCACTGCATGTCGTGTTTGGTAGCCTCAAGTCATTAAAAACATGTGCACCCCTCATCTCTCATTGGTTGATATGTCAAAAAACAAGAAATGGGGTAGAAATTAATGTACCGCACCTAACTATTTTAGGATTATTTGATTTTTGTAAGATGACTTACACACCTAGACGGGGGGACAGGGGCGGACGCACCTTGAAGGTTGTGGGGGCAGCTGCCCCCACTCGATCTTTCCTCGTACGCCTCGACTGATCGTGCCAAGCTACGTGTGCCCCCACTCGACTCATTACTTGGCCCCCACTCACAGCCCAATTTCTTGTTTATTTTCAAAAGCCCATGTATTCTAAATCTGTAAAAGCCCACCACAAAGAAACAAGCTACGTTATGGATCAGTGCGGCCCTAGAAGTAGCGAAGGCACGATACGGCAGGCGCGCAGCCGCCCCAATCCTGCCGCTCACGCGATGGCGTCATCAAGCAGTTTCCGGCTCGGCTCGCCGCAGGCAATCAGCGACTTCCGTCGCCTGTCTCTCACGCTTGCACGCCGCATCCACAACACAGGCTCATCACCGATTCTGCAAGTTCAGCGTTCTAATTGACATCAAGTAAGGCGTATACTAGATCATTAGGGTTCTTCCTTTTTTAAAAAAAACTGTCCGTTTGCAATTCCTGTATACAAACCATAATAGTATCATCAATTTATGTGTATAATGTACCGATTTAGATGACTAGACTGGTTCAAACAATTTCCTCCTAAGATTTAAATTTTAGTACCAAACTTTAGTCTAGACTGAGACACTCAAAATTTCATTCACATCATCTATTCTTACTAGTTCCCAGCAAGATGATTGCATATTACAATCCCAATCGGCATGAGGAAATCTGCCTCGGCCTAAAAAGTTTAAGCAAAAGACAATTCCAACGATCAATCAACATTTTAGTGTCGATTGGTATGAACCATAGTCGTATTTGATTTGTAGAAAAGGGATTGATATGTTTTTTTTTCTAATAAAGTGATAATCAAACGTTCTCAAGAGGTGAAAAATCGCTATGGGACAAAGCAAAAGGCAATGTGCTAAACACAATTTTTTGCTTATATAAAGGCATCCTTTAATTATTTTCACTCTGATTTTTTTCTTCCAGGTTGTAGGTTAGATTGTTATGCAATGCATCAGTGTTCTCTTATGCAACTTCAGAACAAGATATTGACGTACCGATGTAAGACATGTTGTCTCAAATTGATAGTTTCTTTCTTTCATGAATTTGGTCATCTCATGTGGAATGAAGTGATTGTGCCTAGGTTTCAATTTATATGAACGACTGCATTGTTAATTCGAAATATGGCCATACATTATTGCCCCCTCTCAATTTTTTTCCTGGGTCCGCCCCTGCGGAGGGAGTAGTTGGTTAACCACGTATTAAATCCCACGTTAATACACGATATGGTTTCCAAAGTCCTCGTGGTTTCTTGCATAAAAGGAAAACAGTTCCAAAGAAGGCGGGGCGATGATTCACGGCCCAAGTGGCTGGAAATTAAGCAAGAAGAAGACGTGCGACAACTCAATTTGCGCCGGAGTCGAGCCCCATCATGTACTGCGTTTCACACCACAAGTTGGTACGGTGAGGAGTGAGCCACAAGTCCATTCCACGGTAGGTAGAGTCAAAAGAATACGGGAGTCAAAAGAATACGGGCACGTGCTAAACACACGGGCTAGCTGTTACAGGACCGTTAAGGGACTTTCCATAAAATTATCTCCACCCATTGAGTGCACGTGCCCGTACGTAAACCTTAAGTAATCCATTGATGTAGCATTAAAATTGCTGTGAATGCTTCCCTTGCCGTCCACTTGTCCACCACGACATTCGTTTCATGCATGCATGATGACTAGAGTCGTTACTCTTCTAGCCCTTCTTCCACTCATATCTCTTGATCTTCTTCCGCTGCGCTGCTGTGCTGGTGCAGCATCGGTAGCACACACGCTGCGCGCCGGGTCATCCCTGTCGGTGGAAGACCACGGGCTGCCCTTCCTGGTCTCACCGGACGCCACCTTCTCCTGCGGCTTCCTCCCGGCCGGCGACAACGCCTTCTACTTCTCCGTCTGGTTCACCGCGGCCAAGAACCGGACCGCCGTCTGGACGGCCAACCCTGGCGCCCCCGTGAACGGCCGGATTTCCCGTATATCCTTCGGCGCCGAGGGCAAGCTGGCCCTCGTCGACGCAGACGGGACGAGCGTGTGGGATAGCAAGACCGGCGGCAACAAGCAGCTCACCATCTCCCTCCTCGACACCGGCAATCTCCTCGTCGCCGACCCGTCCACCGGCCGCGCCCCCGTGTGGCAGAGCTTCGACTGGCCGACGGACACCCTGCTCCCGTCGCAGACGCTGTCCAAGAACAAGAAGCTAGTCGCCGGCTACTACGCCCTCTACTACGACAGCGACAACGTGCTGCGGCTCTTCTACGACGGCCCGGAGATCACCAGCACCTACTGGCCGGACCGGGACATAGGCGTGTTCGGGAGCGGGCGGACCAACTACAACACCTCACGCATCGGCGTCCTCGACGACACCGGCGTGTTCCTCTCCAGCGACAAACTGCGAGTCGAGGCCTCCGACCTGGGCGCCGCCGGCGTCAAGAGACGGCTAACCATCGAGCAGGACGGGAACGTGAGGATGTACAGCCTGGACGCGGCCGGAGGATGGACGGTCACGTGGGCTGCGATGAAGCAGCCGTGCTCCGTCCACGGGCTGTGCGGCAAGAACGGCGTCTGCGAGTACCAGCCGTCCCTCCGATGCTCGTGCGCACCGGGGCACGAGATGGTGGACCGCCACGACTGGAGAAAGGGATGCCAACCGATGTTCAGCACCGCCACCAACTGCAGCGCGTCGGAACAGCAGCGATTCGCGTTCGTCGAGGTGGCGTCCACTGAGTTCTACGGCTACGACCTCGGATACAACAGCTCCGTCACGTTGGAAGACTGCAAGAGCATCTGCTTGAGCATGTGCTCCTGCGTCGCCTTCTCCTACAAGATGAATGGCCTGGGCCAGTGCTTACCGAAAGGGGTCCTGTTCAACGGTTACACGTCCCCCACGTCCCCAGAAAGCATATATCTCAAGGTGCCTGGCGAGCTCAACGCCTCGGCGCCGCCGCCGCCGCCCGAGGGCCTCGTCTGCAATCATAATGGTTCTGCCGGTGGCGCCACCATCGTCCCGCCACCGCAATACTGGTCCTACTTTTTCGCTATCGCCGCCGTGCTGGGATTTCTTGAGCTCCTCTTCATCGCCACGGCGTGGTGGTTCCTGTCAAGGCAGAACAGCGCCATACCAAGCTCAATGGAGGCAGGCTATAGGCTGGGCATGGGGACCCATTTCAAGAGGTTCACGTATCGGGAGCTCAAAAATGCCACTGGGAACTTCAACGAGGAGCTCGGCCATGGCGGCTCCGGCGTCGTGTACCGTGGGGTGCTTGACAAGACCACCGTGGTGGCGGTGAAGAAGCTGACAAACGTGGTGCAGGCCGACGAGGAGTTCTGGGCAGAGATGGCGGTGTTCGGTAGGATCAACCACATCAACCTGGTGAGGATCTGGGGCTTCTGCTTGGAGGGCAAGCACAGGCTGATGGTGTACGAGTATGTGGAGAATGAGTCACTGGACAGACACCTGTTCGGTCAGGACGACATCGACAAGGCGCTGGCGTGGAGCGAGAGGTTCAAGATCGCGCTTGGCGCGGCCAGGGGCCTAGCCTACCTCCACCACGAGTGCCTTGAGTGGGTCATCCACTGCGACGTCAAGCCGGAGAACATTCTGCTCACGCGGGACCTCGACCCAAAGATCTCTGACTTCGGGCTGGCCAAGTTGTCCGGGAGGAACGACGTCAGCAATGGTGTGCAGCTCTCCCACATGAGGGGGACGGCAGGGTACATGGCACCTGAGTGGGCGCTACGCCTGCCGGTCGACGCCAAAGTTGATGTGTACAGCTACGGCATCGTGCTCTTGGAAATGGTGATCGGCAGCAGGATTTCTGACCAGACGACCGCGGACGGTGGAGAACGGCTGGAGATGCGTCAGATCACGCAGGCGCTGAAGCAGGTGGTGGCGAGTGGATCTATAGTGTCGCTGGTGGATAGAAGGCTGAATGGGCAGTTCAACCCTCGACAGGCCATGGAAATGGTGAAGATCTCCTTATCGTGCATGGAGGAGAGGACCAACAGACCGACCATGAATGACATATGCAAAGCTCTTACAGCGTGCGATTATGAGGACGAGCACCCTGCCTACTTGGCATGACTTCGATTCCTTGCTATATTGACTAACTTTTAAAAAATCAGTCAACATCCATACCCAAGGCACTATTTCCCATTAGCCATCTTTTTGACTTCTTCATCCTACAAAGTCACCGTAGACGCCTCATCGTTGATGGGAACGTCTTCTTCCATTGAAAGCGCATCGCCGAAAATTCTGAAATAAATCTAGAAATAATGCGAGCACCAGAACTTGAATCTTGATGGGTTGAAAATATCACTGTTCATTTAATCATCTAACCACATGTTGGTTTGCAATTAGCTTAGGAGCTGGGATGTATGTTTTCAGGTAAACTTTGCGATTCCAAGGTGGATTTGAGACATTCCTTTTGTTGCCGATAAATCTGACGTATGCACGAATTGGTCTTTTGCGTGCACACATGCATATTGGTTGTACACGGATATGAACATGTGGGGCGGCGGCATGCATGGGGTGTTATGATGGGTGGTGTGACCGTGTGCATGCGGTCATTGTGCTGTTCTGACTTTTTTTCTAATTAGATTTTTACGTGTCGACGTACTGGTTTACTGGCGCTGTCGTGTCATGTGTTTGTCGATTTTCCAGGTACCGCATGGGCCGTTGCTTTTGGAGGCTAAATTTCATGTGTTGACCTTTTTTCAAAACTTGATCGAGATCTGACCCTGCCTTGTAAAAAATTCAGGATATGATTCTTTTCTTATCGCCAGAGTCCATGGCGATAGGGTATAACAGCCTATCGGCATGGTCCCTGACGGTAGGGTTCATTTATATGTTTGATTTATTTATATGTATTGTATCCCGTAGCAACGCACGGGCGTTCTACTAGTAGATATAGATCAAGACGTCTGATAAGACTTTCACAGAGCATATACCTTGACATAATTTTGAAGGAGTTCTTGCCTGAGTTGTAAGGTGTGAAGTTGAGTAAGACTCAAAGCTCGACCACGGCAGAAGTAAGAGAAAGGATGAAGGTCGTCCCCTATGCCTTAGCCATAGGCTCAATACGGTATGCCATGTTGTGTACCGTACCTGATGTGTGCCTTGCCACGTGTCTGGCAAAGGGGTACAAGAGTGATCTAGGAGTGGATCACTGGATAACAGTCAAAATTATCCTTACAGGAATAAGGAAATGTTTCTCGGATATGGAAATGATAAAGAGTTCAGCGTAAAGAGTTACGTCGATGCAAGCTTTGACACCAATCCGGATGACTCTGAGTAGCAAATCGGATACATATAGTGGAGCAGCCATTTGGAATAGCTCCAAGTGGAGCGTGGTAGCAGCATCTACAATATGACATAGAGATTTGCGAAGTAAACGTGGATCTGAATGTTGCAGACCCGTTGACTAAAACCACTTTCACAAGCAAAACAGGATCAAACCCTAGAACTCATTTGTTGTTAATCACAAGACGATGTGAACTAAATTATTCACTCTAGTGCAAGTGGGAGACTGCTGAAAATATGCCCTAGAGGCACTAATAAATTGATTATTATCATATTTCCCTGTTCATGATAATCGTTTATTATCCATGCTAGAATTGTATTGATCGGAAACTCGGATACAAGTATGGATAAATAGACAATAACGTGTCCCTAATGAGCCTCTACTAGACTAGCTCGTTGATCAAAGATGATTAAAGTTTCCTAACCATAGACATGAGTTGTCATTTGATAACGGGATCACATCATTAGGAGAATGATGTGAGGGATAAGACCCAACCATAAGCATAGTATTTGATCGTATTAGTTTATTGCTACTGCTTTCTTCATGTCAAGTTTCTGTTCCTAAGACCATGAGATCATCCAACTCCCTGACACCGGACGAGTGTCTTGTGTGTATCAAACTTCACTTCGTAACTGGGTGATCATAAAGGTACTCTACAGGTATCACCAAGGGTGTCTGTTGGGTTGGCATCATAGATCGAGACTAGGATTTATCACTCCGTATGACGGAGAGGTATCTTTGGGCCCTCTCGGTAATACAACATCACAAGAAGCTTGCAAGCAATGTGACTAAGGAGTTAGTCACGAGATCTCGTATTACGGAACGAGTAAAGAGACTTACCGGTAACAAGATTGAACTAGGTATGGAAATACTAGCGATCGAATCTCGGGTAAGTAACATACTGCTAGACAAAGGGAACTACATAGGGATTGATTGAATCATTGGCATCGTGGTTTGACCAATAAAGATCTTCGTGGAATATGTGGGAACCAATATGGGCATCCAGGTCCTGCTATTGGTTATTGACCGGATAGGTGTCTCTGTCATGTCCACATAATTCTCGACCGTCGGGTCCGCACGTTTAATGTTCGGTGACGCTAGAGTAATACTGGGATATTCATGTTGGTGACCGAATGTTGTTCGGAGTCCCAGATGAGATCTCGGATGTCACGAGGAGCTCCGAAATGCTCCGGAGGTAAAGATTTATATATGGAAAGTCATATTTTGGCTACCCGAAAAGTTTCGGGTTTTACGGTATTGTATCGGTAAGGTTCTAGAAGGTTCCAGAGGGTTCCGGAGGAGTCCAGAAGGTCCCTCCAGCACCTAGGACGTGCATGGGCTATAGGGGGCATCCTAGCCTTATTGGGCTAGGCGCACCAACCCCCTAAGGACATCCGCCTAGGGGATGTCTATGTGACCCATAGAAAGTTGGTCATATAATACATACATAATTGTATGTATAACTATAAGAAAAAGGAAGGGAAATTGTATAAGATTAAGAAAGCTCGTGGGTTAGAGATATAGAAAAGAAAAAGTAGAAAAGGAGGGCCCTTCACTTGGCTTGGAGGGCACTCCTCCCCCTTTAGTCGCCTCCCCTCCATGGAGGAGGGGCTAGGGCTGCGCCCCCAGCCCTCCAACACCCCTATATATAGTGGGGAGGAGGCGCAAGGGCTGGACACAACAATTCCCACGCCCTGCGGCCTCCCCTCTCTCCTATTCTTCCTCGCTCGTAGTTTCGGAGGCGTTTGGCGAAGCCCTGCTGGGATTACTCCATCATCATCTCCACCACGCCGTCGTGCTGGTTGAGATCCCATCTACTTCTCCTCCCTCTCTTGCTGGATCAAGAAGGAGAAGATGTCATCAAGCCACACATGTGCTGAACATGGAGGTGTCATCCGTTCGGTGTTAGATCGGATTGGGTCATGATTGGATCATGAAGAGTATGACTATATCAACCGTGTTATATACGCTTCCGCTTAGTGATCTGCAAGGGGATGTGGATCCAATCTCTTCCCTCGTAGATGTTCATCTCCTAGATTGGTCTTGGTGAGCGTAGGAAATTTTTTGTTTCCCTTGCAACGTTTCCCAACACCTACTACTGCATACACTGGATAGCTGCTAAAAGAACTGTGTGCTATATAAAACACACTATGAGTTTAGGCCTTCAGTTTAGACGTTCTAGATATACTCTTGTCAGTGCATTTTCTGATGCTGATTGGGTAGGATGTAGTGATGACAGAAGATCAACTGGGGGATTTGCAGTATGACAGAAGATCAACTCTAGATCAAGATAAGTCCTTGGCCACCACCGATGGCGACAGCTTCACCAAGACTACTAGCCACAATGCACCTCGCCACCCCCATGGCCAAGAAATACCGCCATGCTACTCAATGGAGAGCTAACGTGCAGCCTCCCATCCAGGGTCGCCGCCCCGTCGTCCTTCATTCCAAACCTGCGCACCTCCACCGACATGATGTTCCAAGATCACCGGTGGAGGACATCAAACCCTAGCAATGCTTGGTCTAGCCCAAGCCTACAACCACGATCAGATCCGGGCGAGCCAAGACTGCTAGTGACCCCTTATGGCCACGCTGGGTTGGTGCATGGAGGAGCTCACCCTCGGAGGATCCTCACCCATGAATGGTGAAGTGCATCCATACCTTGTCTGTCGCAATCACCCCTCATAGGTCAGCGACAACGGTGATGCCCTTGATTTGGGCGAGCTTCGATTTTGGTCAAAGTTCCCTGATCCACAGACACAAGTGAGGTAGAACACGTCCTCATTGGTCGTGGCATGCCGCCTCAGGCAACTGACCCACCTCCGACAGCATGGGCTAGCAGTGGCGCCACTGTTGGGGTCTAGAGTAGTCCACATAGATGGGTGAGTTGAGGGGAGAGGAGGGACATGCCATCGCTGACTACCGCCACTTGGTGCTTTGTCAGCATGGTGCCGATTGATGGCGGCGAGGGAAGGACGAGATGACGGGGCCTACAGCCGGCGATGGAGATCACCTTTGTGTGGTCCAGGAGGACACGGCCTCCGCTTTGACTCCTAGAAGCTTTTTATTCGTTTGATGGAAACATCTTTTCTGTATCAAGACTACCAACACACACCTCCAAGAAATTAACCATTTATGAGTGGCCACCCAGCCTAATATCATTGGATGCATTGTTTACTCTAACAAATCATGCAAGTTGAGGTGTGTTATGACATTAGTCAAGAAAGGCCAACTAGATAGTCAGATTTATGCACTGAATTGGTCATGATCAAACTCTTAGCAAGAGGGACGTTAACTACTCTGACTAACGATCACAATGAATTGTTTTTGCCCTCCATCGTCGTTGTTTGCGTGTATGTGGATTAATGTACTTAACCACTTTGAGAGAAATTTGACCAAGTAAATATCTGATTGATGTCATGATAACAACGACAGCTACATATAATAGCTATGCTAGTTAGGTGCATTCCTGCATGGAATGACGTGCCTCAATTTCTTCCTCATTGACTCAATCGTTTAACTACTTCGACATCTTATATTGTTATTAGACTCTGACGTCTCTAAGCAAGTAAGGCTGGCCATAGTGGGGAGTAACTTAGACTAGTAACATGCATATGTTACTAGACTATGTTACTATCTCTATAGTGCATAGTATCATAGATTAGTATCATAGATGGTCTCATTTATTGACATGCATGACACATAGTAGTATCACATTTATTATGTTACGGTATCTACCTATGTTACTATAATCATCTCTCTCTTCTTTAATTGCTTGCCACATAAGCATGTTTGCGAGTCCCAAGTGCATGATACTACTTATGTTACTCCCACTATGGCCAGCCTAAGGCTGGTCACAATGGGCAAGAACATAAGCTAGTAACTTCACACTTCCCTAGACTATGTTACTACCTCCATAGTGGGTAGGAACATCTATGTAGTGTCATGCAACGATGTATTTATTAGGTTATAGGCTCATTGTTTTTTGGAGTGTGTGATGTTCCGGTAACTTAGCTAGTTACCACAAGCACCTCTCTCTTCATTAAATATGTGCCACATAAGCAAAGTTGTATTGGAGTGTGTGATGTTACTCCTAAGTTCCTCCCCACTGTGACCAGCCTAATATATTTTTTGATATCACCGGACGATGACTCGTGTTCCAAAGTTCTGCCCTTGATTTTGGAGGATGGCATGATTTTTTTTAATCGTATGTATGTTAAGTTGTTAGCACACATCGTTAAATGCAGAAGGAACTTTCCGCTTTAGAAGCCATAGACCCAGGAAGCCCACGTAGATCAAGCTAAGCAGGTGACTTTGTCTATGTCGGCCTCGAGGTATAGAAAACAATTGCTTTACATCACTTGGCTTTTCCAACTGCTCTTTGACTATGACCTCGTGCGCACCAGTTTTCACCACGACCAAGTATATGATGCGTGTTAGAAACCAAAGCGAGTTGGATATCTAATAAACTATGGTGATGGGTGGTGAGTTTTGCTGGAACCAGGCCTGCATGCACTGTGACTATGGTGATGGGTGAGATGGATAAATACTCATAATTACTACTCAGCCGTGCATCAGATGATGGAGCACCTTAGGCGTATTAAAAGGGAACTTGAAATTTTATGCAAAATAAATCAATCAGCAACCAGAGACCATTTCGATCCGTTGGTCGATTCCAGTTGACTATGTCTATTGCCCACAAGTTCACACAGCTCGTTGCGCCTATATAAGCACATACATCCCCTGCATATTCGAAACCATCACTTATGCCACAAACACAAACAGAAACACAAGCCAAAAGAAGAGCCAACTAAACTACTACTCCCTCCGTTCCGAATTACTTGTCTTAGATTTGTCTAGATACGGATGTATCTAGTTAGATACATCCGTATCTAGACAAATCTAAGACAAGTAGTTCGGAACGGAGAGAGTACAATCAAATGGCATCCTCCTGTTCCTTCCTTCTCCTTGCCGCTCTTCTTGCATTGGTCTCGTGGCAGGCCATTGCCTCCGACCCTAGCCCACTCCAGGACTTTTGTGTCGCTGACATGCATTCACCAGGTACTATTTCATCCCCGTTTCCTGTCATGTTATCAGCAAATACTTATGCTGAAATTATATTTTCAGAAATTATATGCAAGTTAAAGAAAACTTCGTAAGATCTAAGCTTACATGTTACCTCTCCTCTATGCACCCAGTGCGTGTCAATGGGTTTGTTTGCAAGAATTCGATGGAAGTCAACGCCGATGACTTCTTCAAGGCAGCTGCTCTGGACAGGCCTAGGGTGACCAACAAGGTTGGATCCAATGTCAGCTTGATCAATGTCATGCAGATTGCTGGACTCAACATCCTCGGCATCTCAATCGCACGGATCGACTATGCTCCCTTAGGACAAAACCCACCACATACGCATCCTCGCGCCACTGAGATCCTGACGGCACTACTAGGAAAAGGGCTATAGATGGAATGGGCACTAATGGCGCATCTGTCATGTGGTGCGCCACTACTATATAGCAGTGGCGCACCATGTGCAGGTGCGCCATTAGTGTGGAAGACACTAATGACGCACCAGGCACACGGTGCGCCACTAGTAAAAAATTTGTTTTCTTATTTTCCGAAGATACTAATGGCGCATCATGGCAAGGTGCGCCATTACTAGTGCTAACTAGTAATGGCGCACCGGTCACATAGTGTGCCGCTACTGTTGTTTTTTTTTTATTCTTTTTTTTGCAAAACTCCCTCCCTCGCCAGATTCCCCAACCGTACGCCGCCGCCCCCTCCGTCCGCCGCAGCCGCCCA
>NC_041387.1:673024711-673028490 GCF_002162155.2 Triticum dicoccoides | reverse complement strand
TCCCTCGCCTCCCTCCCTAACCCTCGGAGCCGCCGAAGACTTGGAGCCTCGGCGCCGCCCCACGTCCACCAGGAGAGGAGGCCCCACGTCCACCAGGAGAGGAGGCCCGCGACCTCCCCGCCGTCTATCCCCGCCTCCCCCAAGCTCGCTGTCTCCGCCCTCCGCCGTCTCCGCTCCGGCCACCACCTCATCGTGGTCAGGTAACCCTCCTCCCTCTGCCTCTCTTCTCCTCTCTTCCTCCTCTCCTCCCTCCCGGCCATGACCTCTTCTTCTCTCTACTGCTAGGTTTAGGTCAAATCCCTCTCTAATTTAGGTCAAATTAGGTTCAAAAAATTGCTAATATAGTACTTGTGCTGATTGCTTCAATAGATGACATGAATTAGTTAGTACTTGCAGTAACCACTGACACAAGTAGACGTGTGTTCAGTAACCAGTCAATTGGACAGCCTCCTCTCTGCATGTTATAAGTTCATACAAGATGGCATTTTTTCTAGAATTTGTATTTAGTTACCACTGACACTAGACAAGAACTGTTGTTCAATAACCAGACCTGCAAAAAAAAGAGAATCTTGTTACTGCTTGTTCTGCTCTAGTTACTGCTTGTTTACAGAGATCCTATGGCCTTGTGTTACTGCTTGTTCTGCTCTAGTTATTGGGGATAATGTCAGAATCTTGTTACTGTATTTATTTTCTTTGTAGTATGCATGTATGGTCATCTACACTACACATATCTTGTAGACAAACACTGTATATTGTTACACAAATTGTAAAAAGGACTCAAACTATCGGTATCACATTCTGCTGCTAGTGTTTATTTACATAGATCCTGCTTATCTTAGTGAGTCTTTGCTGCAACCTTGGTTGTCGAGCTAGCAAGAAATATATTGCAGGCGCACACCTTGGTTGCCATGTCTTTTTCGATCTGTGGAGTCGCCCAACCGTATTTTAATCTCTCCCTCGAACGAACAAGGGGTACACTCATATTTTAATCTCTCTCTGTGTGTGTGTACTCTCCCTTATCTCCTTGCCTGGTTGAGCACTACTCCATTCTTGGCTGTACACTTGAAATTTGTTATGTACTTTCTTTGTATGGTCTGGTCATCTACACATGCTTATGTTGTAGACAAATATGTTGTTACGTTACACACATTGTATGATTTTGCAACTTCAGGCAGCCTTCCCTATAAGCAGAGTGATGCCTTCCGATGTCACACAGATTGGGTTCCTCGGCTTTGGATTGTTACACAATAACGTTTGTTGGAAGAACATTACGTAGTGTTTTTACAGAGATCCTGCTTATATATAGTCATGAGTATTGCTCCAGCCTTATAGTGGTTCCTGCTTATTATTTGCTCCATGGGATGGCACAAGCTTGAGCTGCTAGCATAAAAAGTATTGCAGGCGACAGACAGTCACCTGCCCAACCATATTTTAGTTTCTTCCTCGAACGAGCGAGGGATGCACCAATAACTAGACTGCAAAAAATGAAACAATGACTGCAACAATAGTACCACCATGACCACTGGGCTGCTCTGTTTCTGCTAGCAACAGTAGAACCAATTCTGCTCCTTTGCTACTGCTATAATAGAATAAAAGAAACAATATACATTACATAACACCAGTTTTTCAATTGTAGATTAAACCTGGCCGTTTCATCAACACATCATCATCAGACAGATTAACAGCAATGTACTGAACTTAGTCCTTCTTTCATCATCACATAATAGATTAAACTGCCAACTACTGAAGTTAGTCCTTGCACAGCTGAAAGTCTGAAACTGGGACTAGAAGAACAGCACCATCACTGGGCTGCATCTATGATAGTTGGATGCAATATATTTCCTACTGTATTTGACTAGTGTTTAGGTCAACAGCAATCCATGATTTTTTTTAGTTAACAGCAATCCATGAGTTTTAGTTAACAGCAACCCATGATTTTTAGTTATAAGCAATCCATGATTTTTAGTTAACAGCAATCCATGATTTTTTGGTTGTTGGCTGCTGCTGTATGTTGCTACTGCTAGTCTGCTGCTCGTGTGTTATTGTTAGTTACTTCGGTTGCTCATTGGCTTCTGCTAGTGCTAGGCTGCTAGTAGTTCTGTAGTGTAGTTGCGGCTGCTCTATTGTGTCATATACAGATATGCTCATGTAGTCATGTGTGCTGCAGATACAGCTGGTCATGCTCTGTTGTTGCTGGTTACTGGTATACTGGTGTGGTGGTGCTCTGTACTGTGTTTCCTTGTGCTATGCTGCACTGTTGCTTGCTGCTATACATAGTGTGTTGTTTTGTGCTCTGCTGCTGCTAGTTAGTTGTGTTGTGCTGCTGACCTGTTGTTTACTTAATACTTACTTGTGATGTGCTGCTATAACTATTTAGCAAGTGTTTAAAGCTTTAATTTATTAATTTCCTGGGTACTAATTGGTCTCTTCTGCTGCTTATCAGAGATGGGGGGAAGCAGCCACCGCCGCTCTGCCACACCGCAGTACGAGTTGGATGCTTCCGAGTTCTTCAGTATCATACTTGGGACTTCAGTATCATCCATGACGCAGGTATATAGAATGAGAGATCTCCCCTTCACCCATCTCATTATGATACCTGTTGTTTGCTAGATCTCTCATTGTCCCAAACTGCAGAGGCTGCCTGACAGTTTTATGAACATGCTGGGTGAAGATCCGCCAAATAATGTGAAGCTGCGACAGGCCGGCAGCGGGTTACGCAGGCTGTGGGATGTGGAGTTGGTGATCAAGGAGGGCCACATGTACTTGTATCATGGGTGGGAGAAGTTCTACCGTGCCTTAGGCTGAGGAAGGAGAAGGAGAAGAACAATGAGAACTGAACTATGTCAGGTATGTCAGATCTCCAAGATGATATATATATATACTTAGTTACCTATGTTATCTCTAATATACTTAGTTTCCTATAGGTTAGCTTCATTTTACCTAAGTTGGCTCTAATATGCTAACTTAGAGCTTATATGCTTAGTTTCCTATAGGTTAGCTCCAAAATAACTTATGTTAGCACAAAATGATCAAGTTTACATAATAAGCTTATAGTCTTCTTCTTATTCTTCTTCTTTCTCAAAATGGTATAAGTTAGCTTCATTTTACCTAAGTTGGCTCTAATATGCTAACTTAGAGCTTATATGTTTAGTTTCCTATAGGTTAGCTCCAAAATAACTTATGTTAGCATAAAATGATCAAGTTTACACAATAAGCTTATAGTCTTCTTCTTATTCTTCTTCTTTTCCAAAATGACATAGGTTAGCTTTATTTTACCTAAGTTGGCCCTAATATGCTAAATTAGAGAGCTTATATGCTTAATTTCCTATAGGTTAGCTCCAAAATTACTTATGTTAGCACAAAATGATCAAGTTTACATAATAAGCTTATAGTCTTCTTCTTATTCTTCTTATTCTTCTTCTAATTCTTCTTCTAGTATTCTTCTAGTGTTCTTCTTCTTCTAGTATTCTTCTAGTCTTCTTCTTCTTCTTCTCTTCTTCTTCTTCTTCTTCTAACTTCTTGTTTATCATTTTGCAGATTTGATTTAATTCACGAAAGCTTGCATGAATGGAGTGCTTCTTTTCCATTTGTGTTTTTATTTTGTATCAATGTGAAACTTTTGTGAATTGATGGATAACAGTGTTGGATGAACAATGTGAAACTTTTGTAATATGTAACGATGGAACTATGTGTTGGCTATGTATGTATATATGATGAAACTTGTGTGTTGGATATGATTGTTATATGGATGCTTGTTGTATATATATGTGTTGGATATC
>NC_041387.1:673019268-673024448 GCF_002162155.2 Triticum dicoccoides | reverse complement strand
TATATATATATATATATATATATATATATATATATATATATATATATATATATATATATATATATATATATATATGTGTGTGTGTGTGTTGGATATATCATATGTGAAATAGTGACCTGAGATTAAGAAAAAACGAAAAAAAATAAAAAAATTGTTACTAATGGCGCACTTCCATATGGTGCGCCATTAGTATACCAGATACTAATGGCGCACCTGTGGGATACTAATGGCGCACCAGTCGTGCGCCATTACTAAAATATACTAGTGGCGTGGTACTAATGGCGCACCTGTAGTGCGTCATTAGTAGACAAAACAGGTGCGCCATTAGTAGGCCTTTTCTAGTAGTGCGGTACTCGAGGGGACATTGTATGTTGGCTTTGTGACATCCAACCAAGAGAATCGATTCCTCTCAAAGGTGCTAAACAAAGGTGATGTGTTTGTGTTCCCTGTGGGGCTCATCCACTTCCAATTCAACCCCAACCCCTACAAGCCAGCTGTTGCAATTGCCGCGCTCAGCAGCCAGAACCCAGGGGCTATCACAATTGCCACTGCAGTGTTTGGATCCTGTCGTCGCCGGATCGATCGAGAGGAGAGAGCAAGCGAGAGAGGGATGAACACACGCGAGGAAGAAGACACTGGTGTTTTCTGTGCCGTCGAACTCGACAGCGTTTTTCTGTTATTCCTCTCACTTTTCCTTAGCGATTACAAGGCTAACTACCTCCCGATCCGCTGCTCTAGATCCGCGTCCGTCGCGCCATCCCATGACTGCGTCACTAGTGCCATACCGATCGGGAGTTTACATCAAAACAGAAAATGGGAAACTGAAGATCGTGCAACAGCACGTCTCGCTACCAAGCTATGTGCATGCGCATGGAGCTGTCCCATCGGACACGCATGCATGCACTTATTCTATGCTGAAACAGGTACGCAGTGGAGCTGAACTTAATTAGGTCCTACATTTCACCCCCTTAAGATCTGCTCCTTAGTGCCAACCTCGGACATTCCAAGCTTCTGACGCATCTTGACAAAGACAACACGGCCCAGCGCCTTCGTCAGTGCATCTGCAATCTGGTCCCTGGTACGAATGTGATCCACTTCCACCTGACCCTTCTCCACACAATCACGTATGTAATGATACTTGATGTCAATATGCTTGCTACGGTCATGGTGGACTGGATTTTTACTGAGAGCAATGGCAGCTTGATTGTCCACGAACAGCTTGAACTTGGCCTGCGGCGTCCCGAGCATCTCACTGATCAGACGAGAGAGCCACACACCTTGGCACGCCGCCACTGCCGCAAGCGACGTACTCAGCCTCGCAAGAAGAGAGAGCCACTATCTTCTGCTTCTGCGAGCTCCAAGTGACAAGATTGTTGCCAAGGAAAAATACATTGCCGGAGGTGCTCTTCCGGTCCTCAGTGTCACCGGCATGATCACTATCTGTATAGCCAACAAGCTTCACCTCGCCGTGCCCGGCCTGATAACGACAGCCGTAGCCCAGCGTCCCTCGAATATACCTGAGAATCTGTTTCACGGCTGCCCAATGATGAGTGCTCGGGGTCTCCATGAATCTGCTTACAATTCCCACGGCATGTGCGATGTCAGGTCTTGTGTTGACGAGATAGCGAAGACTGCCTATCACACTGCGGTACAGCTTGGGATCAAATAGCTCGCCTTCATCCTCCTTCCTGAGCTTCAAACGACACTCCATTGGAGTGCTGCTACTGTTGCACTCTTCCATGCCGGCTACCTCAAGGATTTTCTCCGCATAACTCCGCTGATGAAGTGTGATTTCACCCTCTGTTTGGGATACCTGAATCCCCAAGTAGTAGCATAGTAATCCAAGGTCACTCATCTTGAAAAGCATCTTCATCTGATCCTTGAACTCTCTGATTAGCCCTTTGTCCGTGCCGGTAATGACAAGGTCATCCACATACACTCCAACTAGCAGAAAAGTGGACTCATCTCCACGCCTGTAGACTGCATGTTCCAATGGACTTCGCTCAAACCCAAGATTGACAAGAGAATCGCGAAGATTTGCATACCAGGCTTTCGGCGCTTGACAGAGGCCGTAGAGCACCTTGTGCAGCCTCAGTACACGGTGCTCTTCCCCTGGCGCAGCAAATCCGGGCGGCTGGTCAACATACACCTCCTCACTGAGATCGCCATTTAGGAATGCCGACTTGACATCCATATGGTGAACTTCCCAGCGGTGGTGCGCGGCGAGCGCGAGCAGAACACACACAGTCTCCAGTCTGGCCACAGGCGCAAAGGCTTCCTCATAGTCCACCCCTTGCTTCTGTACGTATCCCTTCGCCACTAGACAGGCCTTGTACTTGGTGATGTTGCCAGCAGGATCCCTCTTGACTTTATAAACCCATTTCAGCCCGATGGATTTCTCACCGGCTGGCAGGTCTGACAGTTCCCAAGTCTTGTTCTCATGGATGCAACGCATCTCCTCCACCATCGCAGCCTTCCATGGTGCATCACCCAGAGCCTCTTCAACGTCGCGCGGCTCTTCAGCACTGAGAAAACAGCTCTCATGATACTCATATTCAGCATCTTCTTCTGTGGCATCCATGACGCACGACATGCGTCGGTACCTGATTAGTCCGGTGTCCACGTCCCGCCGGTTTTCATCCTATGACAGTGGGGTGGCCCACCTGATTTCAGGCGTTCCCAGAGTTTCTTCTGCACTTGGTGTGGTTGTTTCCCCCAAGGGCGAAACTGGCATCTCTCCCTGTACTGGCGTCTTTAGTGGTGTAGTTGGGGTCAGCGGCGTGGTGGGCGAGCCACCATGCGCTCCACCGGTGTCCAGCTCCTCGACACCTGGTTCCGTGGTACACCACGGTGAAAACGCCCGGCGTGGCCTGCGTCGGGGCCGCGGTCACCGCGTCCCAGCTCCA
This sequence comes from Triticum dicoccoides, assembly GCF_002162155.2. NCBI lineage: Eukaryota > Viridiplantae > Streptophyta > Magnoliopsida > Poales > Poaceae > Triticum > Triticum dicoccoides. The sequence goes on along the minus strand of NC_041387.1, from coordinate 673,021,542 downwards.
TGCCCGTCCTTCCTCGAAGAGCACATCACGAGTGACTTGTACCCTTTTTGTTTCAGGATCATAGACATGGTAGCACTTTGCCCCCTCTTCATATCCGACGAAAATCATTGCCTTGGAGCGGTCAGAGAGCTTTGTAATGCCCGGCCCCAACATCTTGACATGTACTGGGCAACCAAAAGTCCACAGATGCTGAACCGCCGGCTTTCGCCCGTGCCATGCTTCATACGGTGTGACGCCTTCGAGGCTGTGAGTGGGAGCTCTGTTGAGCAGATACACTGTAGTTTTCACAGCCTCTCCCCAGAAATATGCAGGTACTGCCATGCTCTTCATTAGGCATCTTGCCATCTCTACCACGGACTGATTTCTCCTCTCCACCACACCATTCTGTTGGGGAGAGTAAGGCGCCGTGGTGTAGTGTTTCACGCCCCTTTCGCTGCAGTACTCTTGAAATTCCGACAAGTTGAACTCCCCTCCGTGGTCAGACCTGAATGCTCGAAGTTTACAGTTACCTTCAGCTTCTGCCATGGTCTGAATCCTCTCGAAACAGGTGTGTGCCTCATCCTTAGACTTGAGCAGCTCAATCCACATATACCGGCTGTAGTCATCAACAACAAGAATGAAGTATTTGTTCCCTCTTGGTGTTGGTGGCGTGATCGGACCACACAAATCTGTATGCACTAGATCCAGGCCATGCTCTGCTCGATATGAACTCGCCTGCGGGAAAGGAGCTCGATGTTGTTTCCCTAGTGCACAGCCATCGCAATACTGCTCGATGCGAGCTATCTCAGGCATACCTCGGACCATCCCTTTTGCAGACATGGCACGCAGCGCTCGGAAATGTAAATGCCCCATTCTAGCATGCCACTTCCAAGTCTCATCATCCACTTTTGTCATCAGACACACCGGCGTGTCAATGGTCAGCATGCCAGTGTACAAACGAGTGCTTGATCGCCGGACACGAGCTAGTATGCGTTGAGCTGGGTCATGTACTGTCATCAAACCATTCTGAATCCCAATCTGACACCCACCTTCGTCCAACTGACCAGCAGAGATTATGTTGCTTCGCAGGCTCGGTATGTAGTATACCTTTGTCAAGGCACGCTGCTTCGCCGCTCTGGCACTTGAAAACAATGGATCCCCTGCCACGGATTGCTACATGTGACCCATCTCCAAATTTGACCGTGCCATGCACGCCCTCATCAAGCTTAGCAAACATGCTCCTCTCTCCTATCATGTGACTTGTGGCACCCGTGTCAAAATACCATAGACCGTCAGGGGATGGCACGGGGATTACCTTTTCTTCATTGAGAAAAACTGCCTGTGGTGCTACTGGTTCAGCCGCTGTGCCGGGGGTGACCATGGCCATGAACAGGCCTTGCTCATGCTCGTCGCCTCCTTCGCGCACCAGATTGTCTTGTTCCTTCTTCCCTTGCTGACCGTGTTTTTCAAGATACGACCAACAATCTTTCTTCCAGTGGCCAAGTTTCCCACAGAAGTGACATTTCCCTTTCTTCTTTCCGCCCGATCCACCGGATCCACCAGCGCCGCCGTTGTTGGCCGCAGGTTTGCCTCCGCCGGGGGACTTGTTCTTGGCCTGCTGCTTGTTCTTGCCGGCGCCGCCGCCACCGGACGATGAGCCCTTGTTGTTGCCGCCCAGCTTCTCACGGGCCAGCCACTCCTCATGAGTGAGCAGAAGGCGCCTGGTGGGTTGCGTGCCGTCGTCTAGGTCGTAGTGGTCTTCACAGGCGGAGAGGCGGCCGACGAGCTCCTCGATGGTCATGGTTTTGAGATCAATCAGAGACTCAATCGCCATGGCCACCGGGCGGTACCGCCGCGGCACTACGCGGAGGAATTTCTGGACCGCCTTGTGCTTGGTGACAGGGTCGTCGTACAGCTCCAGATCGGCGATGAGGGCCGAGAGGCGCAGCCCGAAATCTTCGACGGTCTCCCTGTCCTTGAACCTGAGGTCCTCGAACTCCCGCCGCCAGACCTGCGCCTTGGCCTCGTGGGCGCGCTCGCTGCCCATCCGCATGGTCTTGATAGTTTCCCACGCAATTTTCGCCGTGTCCTTTGCAGCCAGCACGCGAAGCATCTCCGGCGGAACGTCGGTAAGGATAATCTGCAGCGCGCGCCGGTCGTCAATCTCGTCGGCGGCGGCGTCGGTCACCACGGACCAGACGTGGGCGACCTGCAACTTGACTTGCATCAACAGTGCCCACTCTTGATAATTCGTACGCGTGAACATCGTCGACGCGCCCGTCTCCTCGCGCACGA
>NC_041387.1:672989621-672991573 GCF_002162155.2 Triticum dicoccoides | reverse complement strand
AGTAAATGCATGAAAAGAATTTGTTTGCACATAAAATTTCTTCGCGTTTCAAATGCCAAAACACATAACTACCCTAACTATTACAAACATTCCCTCCTGGGTGTGAAACACAGAAGAAAGTGATGATAGTGAAGCCGATCACATCCCAGATCTTTGGGTGTGAAACTTTTTCTTCGCTCTGTCCCTTTGCGTCGTAGCCATGGAAAATCTTCATCATTTAACTGGATGCTCGGGTCAATATTCACTGTGAATGGAGCAATTTCATCAAACTTTTCATAATCTTCTGACATGTCTGTCTTGTCATCCACTCCCACGATGTTTCTTTTTCCTGAAAGAACTATGTGGCGCTTTGGCTCGTCGTATGATCCATTCGCTTCCTTATCTTTTCTTTTTCTCGGCCTGGTAGACATGTCTTTCACATAAAAAACCTGCGCCACATCATTGGCTAGGACGAATGGTTCGTCTGCATACGCAAGATTGTTGAGATCCACTGTTGTCATTCCGTACTGTGGGTCGTCCGTTACCCCGCCTCGTGTCATATTGACCCATTTGCACCGAAACAAAGGGACCTTCAAATCACCTGATCCATAATTAAGTTCCCATATGTCCTCTATGTAACCATAATATGTTTCCTTTCCCGTGTTGGTTGTTGCATCAAAGCGGACACCACTGTTTTGGTTGGTGCTCTTCTTATCTTGGGCGATCGTGTAAAATGTATTCCCATTTATCTGGTACCCTTTGAAAGTCATTATATTCGAAGATGGTAACTCAGACAGCGAGTACAGGTCATTTTTAATATCGCCATCATTCAGGGCACATTTCTGCAACCAACCGGCGAAAGTCCTCGTTTGTTCGCGTGTAATCCAGTCGTCAGACTTCTCCGGGTGTTTGGACTATTGAAAATTCTTGTGTTCCTCCATATACGGAGCCACCAAGGCGGAATTCTGTAGAATTGTGTAGTGTGCTTCAGTAAGAGAATGCTCGTCCACACATATTATTTGATTCCCTTCTAGCGTGCCTTTTCCTTCCAGTCTGCCCTTATGTCGCGATTCAGGAACACCAATCGGCTTAAGGTCAGGAATGAAGTCAATACAAAACTCAATGACCTCCTCATTTTCATGGCCCTTCGAGATGCTTCCTTCTGGCCTAGCACGATTATGAACATATTTCTTCAAGACTCCCATGAACCTTTCAAAGGGGAACATATTGTGTAGAAATACAGGACCCAAAATGTTAATCTCTTCGCAAAGGTGAACTAGGACATGCGTCATGATGTTGAAGAAGGATGGTGGGAACACCAACTCGAAACTGACAAGACATTGCACCAAATCATTCTGTAACCTTGGTATGATTTCTGGATCGATTACCTTTTGAGAGATTGCATTGAGGAATGCACATAGCTTCACAATGGCTAATCGAACGTTTTCCGGTAGAAGCCCCCTCAATGCAACCGGAAGGAGTTGCGTCATAATCACGTGGCAGTCATGAGACTTTAGGTTCTGAAACTTTTTCTTTGCCATATTTATTATTCCCTTTATATTCAACGAGAAGCCAGACGGTACCTTCATGCTGAGCAGGCATTCGAAGAAGATTTCCTTCTCTTCTTTGGTAAGAGCATAGCTGGCCTGACCCTGATGTATGCCGTCTTTTCCGTGCATACGTTGTTGGTCCTCCCGTGCCTCTGGTATATCTTTTGTCTTCCCATACACGCCCAAAAAGCCAAGCAGGGTCACGCAAAGATTCTTCGTCACATGCATCACGTTGATTGCAGAGCGGACCTCTAGGTCTTTCCAATATGGCAAGTCCCAAAATATAGATTTCTTCTTCCACATGGGTGCGCGTCCGTTTGCGTCCTTCGGAACAGGTTTTCCGCCAGGACCCTTTCCAAAGATTACCTCCAAATCCTTGACCATATCATGTACATCAGCACCAGTACGGTGGCGAGGCTTCGT
>NC_041387.1:672989087-672989611 GCF_002162155.2 Triticum dicoccoides | reverse complement strand
GCGGCGACGATCGGGGCAGGGCGGCGCGACGAAGGAAGGAAACAAAGGGAAGAACAGAGAGAAACTGAATTTTTTTCAAGTGTTGTATATATAGGATGGACCTTTAGTACCGGTTGGAGCCACCAACCGGTACTAAAGGTCTGTTTTGGCCAGGCCAAGCGGCGGGAAGCGCGCCCCCTTTAGTACCGGGTGGTGGCTCCAACCGGTACTAAAGGCCCCCCTTTAGTACCGGTTGGAGCCACCACCCGGTACTAAAGGGGGTGCGCTGGCTCCAGGTGGTGCGCAAGTTTAGTCCCACCTTGCTAGCCGAGAGGCTACCGCACTGGTTTATAAGCTCCAGTGCAGTAGCTCTCTCGAGCTCCTCTCCTAGTCAGGCCTACTGGGCCTACATGTCCTCTCCACCCAGTGGGCCTACTGGGCCTTTACGGGCCTGCATCCTGGCCCAACAAAAGATTGTGTTCCTAGTCGTATGCAGGCCGCTTTGGCCCAGTAGGTGGGCTTTTTTATTTTCTAAATTTTTTTTT
>NC_041387.1:672988376-672988851 GCF_002162155.2 Triticum dicoccoides | reverse complement strand
TTTTTTTTTGCTTTTTTTATTTTTGAGTTGTTTTTTCTGTATTTAGAGTTTCTTTGTGAATATTTTTGCTTTAGGTACAAAAAATTACAAACTTTCTGTTAGTCCCGGTAGTTTTCAAATTTGAATAGTTTAAATTTTGAATTATTTGAAATTTGTGTGAAATAGGTACAAAAAATTTCAGTGTGTTTTATCATGTTTAATATTAGTGTGTTTTATCATTATATTCAATTTGGTAATGCTTAGGTTATTTAAAAAATGAAATGCCTTTGTAACAGTTCAGTTTTCGTTGGAAACCCTGATACTTCGAAAGAGATTGTCCATTTTGTACACGAAGTGCGTCCAGTTTTTGCCGTAACCCTCTCTACTTTCTTGCACATGCTATTTGTATGAAATTATGATACCATGCCAACTTTCAACCTTTTCTGAGTTCATTTGAAATGGTTTTCAATTTCAGGGTCATTTAGCTGGAAAAAAT
>NC_041387.1:672987404-672988342 GCF_002162155.2 Triticum dicoccoides | reverse complement strand
AGTAAATGCATGAAAAGAATTTGTTTGCACATAAAATTTCTTCGCGTTTCAAATGCCAAAACACATAACTACCCTAACTATTACAAACATTCCCTCCTGGGTGTGAAACACAGAAGAAAGTGATGATAGTGAAGCCGATCACATCCCAGATCTTTGGGTGTGAAACTTTTTCTTCGCTCTGTCCCTTTGCGTCGTAGCCATGGAAAATCTTCATCATTTAACTGGATGCTCGGGTCAATATTCACTGTGAATGGAGCAATTTCATCAAACTTTTCATAATCTTCTGACATGTCTGTCTTGTCATCCACTCCCACGATGTTTCTTTTTCCTGAAAGAACTATGTGGCGCTTTGGCTCGTCGTATGATCCATTCGCTTCCTTATCTTTTCTTTTTCTCGGCCTGGTAGACATGTCTTTCACATAAAAAACCTGCGCCACATCATTGGCTAGGACGAATGGTTCGTCTGCATACGCAAGATTGTTGAGATCCACTGTTGTCATTCCGTACTGTGGGTCGTCCGTTACCCCGCCTCGTGTCATATTGACCCATTTGCACCGAAACAAAGGGACCTTCAAATCACCTGATCCATAATTAAGTTCCCATATGTCCTCTATGTAACCATAATATGTTTCCTTTCCCGTGTTGGTTGTTGCATCAAAGCGGACACCACTGTTTTGGTTGGTGCTCTTCTTATCTTGGGCGATCGTGTAAAATGTATTCCCATTTATCTGGTACCCTTTGAAAGTCATTATATTCGAAGATGGTAACTCAGACAGCGAGTACAGGTCATTTTTAATATCGCCATCATTCAGGGCACATTTCTGCAACCAACCGGCGAAAGTCCTCGTTTGTTCGCGTGTAATCCAGTCGTCAGACTTCTCCGGGTGTTTGGACTATTGAAAATTCTTGTGTTCCTCCATATACGGAGCCACCAAGGC
>NC_041387.1:672937543-672985460 GCF_002162155.2 Triticum dicoccoides | reverse complement strand
CGCTCGCCCTCGACATCACCAGGGTCATCGCGACTGATCTTATAACGCAATGCACCGCATACCGGGCAAGCATTCAAATCCTCGTACTCACCGCGGTAGAGGATGCAGTCATTAGGGCATGCATGTATCTTTTGCACCTCTAACCCTAGAGGGCAGACAGCCTTCTTTGCTTCATACGTACTCTCGGGCAATTCGTTGTCCTTTGGAAGCATATTCTTATCATTGCCAGCAACTTTCCAAATCCCTTGTCAGATACACCATTCTGTGCCTTCCATTGCAGCAATTCAAGTGTGGTGCCCAACTTTTTTTGTCAGCTTCGCAATTCGGGTACAACAATTTCTTGTGATCCTCTAACATGCGCTGCAACTTTGTCCTCTCCAGATCACTTGCGCGGTTTCTCTTTGCATCGGCAATGGCCCGACCTAGATCATCAGCGGGCTCATCTGATGTCTCTTCTTCAGCTTCTTCCCGCATTGCCGGCTTAGCTTCTTCCCCCCTTGTTGTATCATCGTATTCAGGGAACCCATGGCCAGGATAGCCGTCGTCGTCCTCTTCTTCTTCATTGTCTTCCATCATAACCCCTATTTCTCCGTGCTTGGTCCAAACATTATAGTGGGGCATGAAACCGGACTCAAATAGGTGGACGTGAATGGTTCTTGACGTAGAGTAACTGTGACCATTCTTACAGCCAGCACATGGACAAGGCATAAAACCATCCGCCCGCTTGTTTGCCTCAGCGGCAAGCAGAAAAGTATGCACGCCATTAATGAACTCGGGAGAGCATCGGTCATCATACATCCATTGTCGGCTCATCTTCATTACACAACACCAAATAGACCAAATTAATACAAGTTCATACATAAAGTTCATATACAACACTTAATTAAATGCAACATACAAATAACTCTCTAGCTAAAGGATTTAAATGCAACAACAAATGCGATGAAGATCGCAACTAAGGTAACAATTGATCCAACAGCATAATGATACCAAGCCACACTATCAATGGCATATTTTCTAATCTTTCTAATCTTCAACCTCATTTTCTCCATCTTGATCTTGTGATCATCGACGACATCGGCAACATGCAACTCCAATTCCATCTTCTCCCCCTCAATTCTTTTCAATTTTTCTTTCAAATACTCGTTTTCTCTTTCAACTAAATTTAACCTCTCGACAATAGGGTCGGTTGGAATTTCCGGTTCACATACCTCCTAGATAAAAATATCTATGTCAACTTGATGGGCATAATTTGTCATAAACACGAAATGCAACAACTAGTTTTAAAAGAGAATATACCACATCTGAATCATAACAAGGACGAGGGCCGACGGGGACGAATATCAAAACCATGGCACTATGTATAACAAACAACGTACGGGTAAGATAATTATACGAGTAACTATATATCCAAATCACATAAACATCAATTTGGTAATGTAAAACATTCATGAACAAGAGCCTCGCCAGAAGGTGGTGCCGGCGACGGGACGGTGCGGGCGATCGACGGTGGTTACGACGGAGATTTAGAAGGCACTAAGTAAACCACACCTACATATGCAAACTAAGTGTTATTTTTGACCTCAAATTACATATAAATCAAATACTAGCAAATATAATTATTCCTCCCAAATTAATCACTATACAAAGCATTGCAAGAGCTAATCTAGCAATGAGAGTTGAAAGGACAAAGTTGCTAACCTTTGTGATCATTTGAATGGATGGGGGCCTTCAAATCTTGACAAATTTTGGGCAAAATTTGTGAGGAGCTCGAGGAGAGAGGGGGAAGAACAGAGGAAGTGAGGGGAAAGGGGAAGAACAGAGTGGCTCAGGGGGACGAAGGGTTTATGTACGTCGACCTTTAGTACCGGTTCATGCCATGCGAACCGGTACTAAAGGTGCTGGACGGGCCCCAGACTGACTACACCCTTCCACCACCCTCTTTAGTACCGGTTCGTGGCACGAACCGGTACTATAGGTTCGCCACGAACCGGTACTAATGAGAACGGCCGGCTAGCCATTGGAACCGGCACTAATGGACACATTAGTGACGGCTCAAAACCAAACTGGCACTAATGTGTCTCATATTAGGTCCTTTTTCTACTAGTGAGTGGTCCTGCCCATCCCAATGAGTTGTATCAGCTGGAACTGTCGGGGGCTTGGGAACCCCGAGACAGTTTATGAGCTTCGCAGTATTGTGAGGCTGGAAGGACCCACTCTACTTTTTGTTACAGAGACGAAAATAAAAGCAAAAGGAGTAGAGGATCTGAAGAATTTGTTAGGTTTTGGAGGTTGTTTTGCGGTAGACAGTGCTGGCCTTAGTGGTGGCATTGGTCTCTTTTGGTCAAATGATGTTTCAGTTGAGTTGAAAACTTCAGTCAATGTCATATTGATGTTTTGGTTAGCAATAAAATTCAGAACTCTCCATCTTGGAGGTTCACTGGTTTTTACGGATCACCGCGTGCTGAAGAGAGACATAATAGTTGGCGGTTATTGCGTACTCTATATAACATACCACATGCGGCATGGATGTGCATGGGGGATTTTAATGAGACCCTTTTTTCCAATGAACACTTCAGTAGAGCTGCTCGTCCTGAGAGACAGATGCAAGCTTTTCGGGAGGTGGTGGATGATGTTTCCTTCTAGGACTTGGGTTGGTCAGGCTTAGCGTACACTTGGGACAATCGCCAAACTGGGGAGGACAATGTGAAAGCAAGATTGGATCGTGCTTTCGCTAATGAGGTTTTTCGACAACAGTTTCTGCATATCAGGGTGAGGCATCTCTCATCAGTTGAGTCGGATCATTGTTTTGTCGTGGCGGAAATAAAAGAGACAGTAGCTTCGAGGCCACGGGCAAAGAAGCAATTCAAATACGAAAATGTGTGGCAGACCCATACTGACTATGATCGCCTAGTGGAGGAGACATGGCAAGGGCTGCAGCGAAACCCCGGTTTGCGGGGTATATCTGATGCTTTGAGTGAATTACATACAACTTTAGAACCTTGGAGTTCTAAGGAGTTTGGGGGTTTGATGAGGAAGGTGAGGCAGCTCCAGAAGAGACTAGGTCGCATTCGATCCGGGTCTGTTGGCCGGGGTCCGTCACTTGAGGAGCTGGCCATTGTTAAACAGTTGAAAGAGGCACTGCATCAGGAGGAGGTGTGGCTCAGGCAACGATCACGCGTCCCATGGCTCCGTGAGGGAGACCGTAATACTGCTTATTTTCAAGCTCAAGCTAGACAACGGAGAAGAGTAAACAAGATACAAGGCCTGAAGAGGGCGGACGGATCTGTTTGTGCTAATGAAAATGAGGATAAGGAGGAAGTACAGAATTTTTACACTAACCTGTACAGTACGCAAGGTTTTGCTGATGCGGGAGAACTGTTAGCTCACGTCCATGTCAAAGTTTCAAATGCAATGAACGTGGAGTTGACAAAACCTTATATGGCTGAGGAGGTCAAGCATGCACTTTTTCAGATGGCTCCGTCAAAGGCGCCCGGAATGGACGGATAAGCAGCTGGTTTTTATCAACGGCACTGGGGTCTTTTGGGAGGAGATGTCACTAGTGCGGTTTTGGAGTTTCTCAATGGTGGGGAATTATCTTCGGGTTTAAATGACACTTCCATTACTCGAATACCCAAGGTAAAACATCCACAGTCTATATCTCAGTATCGTCCCATTGCTCTCTGTCCGGTTCTTTATAAGATTGCATCCAAAGCAATCACAAACAGACTCAGAGGTATTATGGATGAGATTATTAGCGAGGAACAGAGTGCTTTTGTCCCCAGTCGGTTAATCACCGATAATGTTTTAGTGGCATACGAGAGTGTGCATACTATGAAGCGGAGGAAGAAAGGGAAAAGCTGTTCTTGCGCGGTCAAGCTTGATATGATGAAAGCCTATGATCGTGTCGAGTGGCATTACCTGGAAGCTATACTGTGTAAACTTGGATTTAACATAGCTTTCGTCAGGTTAATTATGAAATGTGTTACCTCAGTGCGGTTTTCAGTCAGGGTGAATGGTGAACTATTGCCTTTTTTCATCCCGTCCAAGGGACTCCGACAAGGCGATCCGGTATCGCCGTACTTATTCCTTCTATGCGGAGAAGGTTTTTCCTTATTGCTAAATAGTTACAATGGAGGAATTGTTGATCGAGGTTTGCGTGTCAGCTATCAATCACCTTGGGTTACACATCTGCTATTTGCATATGACAGTTTGATTTTTATCAATGCAAAAACAGCAAGCGCCCTCAGGTTGAATGAGATCCTCAGAATATACGGTGATGCTTCAGGTCAGCGTGTTAATCGTGATAAGAGTTCCATTTTCTTTTCTACTAAAACTCCTGACCGTGTGAGGAATTCATTGAAGGCCATATTGAACATTCAAGTGGAGGCATTCAGTGAGAAATACTTGGGTTTACCCACGGCAGTCGAGCATATCACTAGTGGTACCTTTGATCACATGAGTGAACGAGCTCGTGCACAAATTCAGGGTTGGTCAGAGAAGTTGTAGGCATGTGCAGGACGCGAGGTCTTGTTGAAAACAGTGGTACAAGCTATTCCTACTTATCCTATGAGTACCTTTTTGCTGACCAAGAAGGTGTGTAAGAGCATAACTTCTCCCATGGCTAAATATTTTTGGAGTAGTTCTCTTGACAAAAAATCGATGCATTGGGTGTCATGGAAGGATATGGCTACACCCAAGTGTAATGGTGGAATGGGCTTCAGGGATCTGCAACAGTTTAATCTGGCTATGTTGGGTAAACATGGCTGGCATTTTTTGACAAATCCAAATTCCCTTTGTGCAAGAGTTCTAAAGGGCCGCTACTTCCCTGATTCAGATTTCATGCAAGCATCAGCACCCAAGTCAGCTTCGGCTACTTGGAAGGCAATCATATCAGGGAGGAAGGCTCTTGAGACCGGTTTGATTTCCCGGGTGGGGGGTGGTTCCACTATATCAGTATGGACTGATAAATGGATCTCGGGCACCATCTCCATGACTCCTTCAGCGAGACCACCAAACACTGATGTGGAGAAGGTGGCAGACTTGATTGATGCAGAGAATTGGACATGGAAACGGGATTTGATTCGGGATACTTTCATTGCCTCGGATGCTGCTGCCATTATAAACATTCCTATCCGGCAGGGGGGGCCTGATTTTCCTGCATGGGCGTTTGATAGATCGGGCAACTACACTGTGAAGACGGCGTACCGGGCTCTTGTGACTCGGAAAGAGCGATTAGCTCTAGAGGAAGGGACGGCTACCGGGACCTCAGAGGATGATAAACAGATGTGGAAAGCCCTATGGAAACTTGATGTTATTCCAAACGTGAGAGTCTTCTGGTGGAGAGTACTTTGGGGGATCCTCCCAGATGAGTACACACTCAAGAACCGCCATATTGCAGATGTTAGCAACTGCAAAGTATGCTTCGCTGGGGAGGAGGACTTGCAGCATGCGTTACTCTCTTGTCCGCATGCCAGACCTTTTTGGGAGGAGGCATATGCATGGTTTGATCTTCGGCTGCCAATCCTCTCGCCGGTGACATGGGCGCGTGATATCACATGCAGCCCACAATTTTCAGGTGATGATCGTGCAAAGATTACAACCATCACTACTAGGAAAATGATTTTTAACGATGATATATTTGGTCGTTAAAAGTTAGAATGTGGTCGTTGAAGGTCATCAACAACCACATCTTTGTGGTCGTAATAGGCTCCGTCGTTAAAAGTATAACGACCACATCCTTTTACCAGTCGTTATTTTGTAACGACCGGACAACATGTCGTCGTTATTTTGTAACAACGGGACAACGCGACGTCGTTAATTATGATGAAATAACAACCACAATTCATGTATTAGTGACCAGTTTTCTAATTGGCAAAAGTATTTACATGGTTATGTAAATATTTGACCACTCTAATTAGAACAAATGAATTTGAACAACCAAAGTATCATAACTTTTTATATATAAATTCAAACCACATACACTGAACATGATCCTCATACATAGTTCTAAAGTTAAATGCCATCCAGCAATTGTGAAAAAAAAAACTCTCTAGACAACCATTGTAGTTGTTCATCCCTAAAAAAAATCAAGCACAACTCAAAAGAGATTTTTTTTCTCATAATTCTCGGTCATTGGACACCATCACAAGTCCTTGTATTTGAGCGCACATCATTCTTCATCGACGACTACTGCCTCATGATGCTTCTTTTATGGTGGACCATCTGTTCTACAAAAAAAAAAAATCAGCGCATATCCATGAATTAGCACAAAGGATAATAGCATATAAAAGGGTTGCACCTGATTTCATGTTCTACCAATTAAAACCATAAAATATTTCCTACAGCTTAGACATGTTCAATGCAAAGTTCTTAAATAGTCTTTACGCGAAAAAGACAACTATTTTAAGGAAATATTAATTGGTGTGTTTCTTGCCTAATTCAAGCAAGACTTGAGTTGTTTTATTTCTCAGGAAAAAATTCGAGCTGTTCTGGTTGTGGTATATATATTATATACCCCAACTAATTATCGTTGAATACAATTCTCCCCTTCTTAAACAAAATACTATTGAGGAATGAAGTCTCTTATCTTCAAAAAAAGAAACTATTGTGCTCAAGAATAAATAATATACATACATATATGAAAATCTTAGTCATAAGCTAGACATCACAGCCTAGTAAAGGACTTAATGAGTGCGCTGATCTCTGAATTTTAAGCTTAGTGACCAGAGAAAGAAAGACCGAACATTCAGTCCTTGTTGCCTACACTACGTACAACCAGTATGACTATATGACACTACAATTACCATCTACAGTCCAAATGAGAACATATTAAATCGGAAGTACGACGTGAAGAAAATACCACAGTATATTGCCGCCACGGCATTTCCAAACTCTTTTTCCACAATATAGACCTCTGGCGAACATTCAGCCCTTGCTGCCTCAGTCGCAACAGAGAATTAATATTCCTAAAAACAATGAACAATAGATGGATCAATAAAAAAATAGAGAAATCTACATTGTAATTCATGGTTTATATGGTCACATAAAAACATACAAGGTATCAAATTCATATGAAATATATACGTCAGTACATCATGTTTTTTCCCTCTGGAATTTGGCTTGGGAGTTTTTCTTTTGAATGGTAATTTTGCTTCGAGTTGGAGTCGTGGTTCACATGGCTGAGTTGCACTAGACCAGGAAATCGGTTTTCGGCCGGTTTTCCTTATAAACTGGTCAATTCTCTTCTTCTTAATAAAAAGGCAGAGCTCCTGCCGGTTGCTCGAAAAAAAAAACTCGCCAAACAATGAGGGCATACCTCTTTCTTCTTCTCAAAGCACGAACACACACCTTCAGGCTTCAGACGACCTCAGTCCTCAGATCCCATCCATGTCAGCTCACCGATTGTGCACTATTTTTTGCAGGCCATGTGATAGCGCGGACGCCCCCCACGATTCCCACGGAAATTAGGATCTGGATCTCCTTAAACCCGATTCAAATCGATCCTGCACGGTGCCCAGCTGTAATTAACTTCGGTGGAAGATAAGACCTGTAATCTTGGAGCAAAAATTGAAATAAGGGGAACAAACCTTCAATGGAATTCGAAGGAGGCATATGTGTGTACAAATATCCATCTCTTCCGCTGCTACACTTCCTCCAAGCTGAGATGAAGACCACGCTCCATGACCGCCTTCGATCTTTGGGATGGCCATCGTGGATTTTTCTGTGGCACAAGTGGAACCTAGTTAAAGAAGGATAACTAGGTTCTTTAACCTAATTGGGACACGTGCACGCCAGAAAAATCCACGACGGCAGAAGTGGAACCTAGTTAAAGAACCTAGTTAAAGAACCTAGTTCCACTTCTGCCGCCGTGGATTTTTCTGGCGTGAACTAGGGTCCACTTCTGCCGTCGTGGATTTTTCTGGCGTGCACGCGTCCCAATTAGGTTAAAGAACCTAGTTATCCTTCTTTCCCACGCATGTCAACACTTATCCTTCTATTTTTAAGAGAAAACCCACTTATCCTTCTTTCTTCGATGCATAAAGGGCTAACAAATTTGTAACAACTGCTCCTGAAAATAATCCAACTAACCACGCACCACCACCAACTATGGCAATTTAACGATGGGCAGACCCTTGGTCGCTGAGGGGGCCTCACGGGCCAAAAGTTATACGTGGGACTAGCCGGTTGTACTAATAACAACCATGTATTAATGATGGCTGGTCGTTAATGCCCTAATTTGTAGTAGTGCATTATGTGGTCTATATGGCATTCTAGGAACCGGATCAAGCATGGGGAGGTAGGTCGAAATCCTACAGAGACGATCCGATCCACGAAGGAGGCGATTGCGCTCCTACAGCTGCCCCGGAAGGTGGCGTCGACCTTGCCAGGTTACGGCTGGCGACCACCTGAAGTGGGGTTTATAAAAATTACCACAGACGGAGCACTTAACTTCACCGATGGACGAGGGGGCGCTAGTGGCGTTGCTCGTTCATCTACTACGTTCCTAGGTGCATGGTGCAAACCGTTTGATGGGGTATCTGATCCTCTGATCATGGAGGCTTTGTCACTGCGGGAAGGAGTCCGTTTTGCTACTCTACGAGGCTTCCAGCAGGTGATTATGGAGGTTGATTGTCTGGAGTTGGTGTCGCTGGAAACTCGCCACAATTCTCGTTCTATTGTGGCTCCAGTCTTGTTAGAAATAGGAGAGCTTAGTTCTTTTTTCACTACTTTTGATGTTATTCATGTAAGCAGGTCAGCCAACTTACCAGCATATCTCTGTGCAAACACATGCATGCACACTGAATGTGGCTGAAAATTGGCTCGACAAGAACCCTAGCTTCCTTGTGACCAGTCTGATGGCTGATTGTCCAAGGAATGCATTTGCTTAATAAAGCTCTCTAAATTGCCCGCAAAAAAAAGGATTAGCATCCTTCAAAATTCGTTTGGAAATCCTTTGAATTTGAATGAAAGAGGCCTAACTTTCATTCAACAGCTACAACTGACCAAGTGTCAATCTGGATTCAACAGCTACAGGTTCAGTCTGGCGAGTCCTCCTCCCCGTCCCTCTCCGACCACTGCGGCGGCCATGGCCGCCGTCGCCGCGGAGGCCGGGCCGATGATGGCGAAGGTGGCGCTGGAGTGCGGCGGCGACATCTCGGCGTCCCAGGAGGACGTACTCGCCAAGTCCCCCTTCCTCGGCGCCGCCAACGCCCCCTCCGCCTCCGCCTCCGCCTCGCAGGCGCGGGGGGACGAGGACGACGAGGAGGAGGTCTTCGCCACCCCTCCCGAGCTCCCCCAGCAAGAGCCCATCACCATGTGCAGCCTCCCCTTCACCCCCAGCCCCTCCCAGCCCCACTCGCCCTCGCCGCCTCCCTCCGACGACGACGACGCCGCCAGACCTCGCCGGAGGCCTAGGGTTTGCACCAGGAAGGTCAGGGGCGCCAAGTTCAGCACCCCGGCCCCGGCCCCGACCCCAACCCCGAGCCCCAAGCAACAGCCAGAGCAACCACCCCGTGCCATCGTCGATCCTCTCTACAGGGCGATGCTCATGATCCCCACCGCCACCGCCGCCGGCGCCGCCGCCAGCAAGCAGGATCCCTTGGAGGACTTCCTCGCGCTCGCCCGCCAGCGCGGCATCTTCTAGCCACCCACCCATATCCATTGCCGGCAGGTACAGAGCAACGCAGCACTGACAATTTCTCTTCCCCTGGATTTCACATTTCTGATGCCCACAAATCTCACCTCCATTTGGACAATTCAGTGCAGGGCAGGGGTGCATTCTCCTCCGTTTGGACCTGCAATGTCGCCGGGCCGCCTTGGAACTTGATACCATCTGTCATTCGGTGATGCTATCATCAAATGGAAAAGCCCGGTGGCGCCTTTTCCATGATTGATAGGTAGATAGCCGTGAGAATTGTGCCGGTGGTAGTAGTTATATCGCTTAGCGAACTTCAGTCATGCTGTCAGTGTTTCTTATGCTTCGCCGTTTTGGGGGTTCAGTGCCATGGCCAAGCACCAGGATTCAGTCATGCCTACGAAGACATATATGTAGATAGATACTAGATTACAGCAATTCCAAACTTCCTATGTCAACTGCCTTCACCATTTTGCCATTCCAGCGCTTGTGATGTGTGCTGGTTCTTTACTTGCAGTTCCGCACCTAAAAATATGAGTCTGTTTCAGCTTTCAATGAATGGTGACTGCTACTTTTGTGCAAATATTTTCCGGTGTTTGTCTTGCTGCACGATGCACTGAATTGCTAACATACTTCCCATAAAGCATCAACCATGACCTGATTCAAATTGTTGTACAATTGTACATACTTTGTCTGTTTTCATCATCACAATGTCTGTTTTCTGTTCAGTTGTCGCGCCTTGCGCCTTTCTGCCCTACCTGTAGCTCTTTTTACACACCATGGTTGGATTGTATGGCAAAAGTAGACATCGCACAACTAAATCTCCGCAACAGGGAGCGAATGTTCTGTTCTGTTCTGGTTTTTGCCTTGCTGTATGAATAATCAATTTGGGCATTGTTCTTGAGGCATCGCCGTCTCTGCCTTGGTATCTGGCACTTGCCTAAGCATGTATACTAATCTGGTTTTTTTTTCTTATTTGTTTCTGGAGACTTTTGGGTTGTCCTCCATGTGGCTTCTGTTGATGCTTCACGGGAGATAAATCTGAGCATGTGCTTTCTCCTGGGATTGTTTTGCTGGGTTGAGTCAGCCACCATGTATAGCCACTGCTTCTTCTATTCAAATACTTTGGGGTGTTTGTCTTGCTGCACGATGCACTAAATTGTGAAACACACTTCCCATCGAGCATGAACCAGGCCCTGTTTCAAACTGATGTGCGTACTTTTACATGTATTCACAATCTTCCTGTCCACTGTGTTAAGCTGTTGATGTTTAAAAAGGAGACATACATTCATTATTTGTGGTGTTTAACTTGGCCTTTGCGGTCATAAAGAGAAGGGGGGAAACTAAATCGAACTAGCCACCTACTTCGCTCTTTTGATTGCTGAATGGCTCGTTGCATTTAGTTTTCTTTTTTCTGTCTGTTCTAACGAATTCGTTTGATAGGATCTTGCGAACCGTCAGTGATTGGTTGGTTGATGGTGAAATTTATACAACACTGAAGCAAATGAGCCTGACATGCTTAATCAGTCAACATCACAATGTTCTTTTTCCTTTTTATGGTTGTCGTGTCGTGTCCTGTGCTGGATTGTATGGCAAAGTAGACATCGTACAACTAATCTCCACGACAGGTAGTGAATGTTCTGTTCTGGTTTTTGCTTTGCTGTATGAATAATCAATCTGGGCATTGTTCTTCAGGTGTTGTCATCTTCCTCGGAGTATCGGACACTCTCCTGTAAGCATGCATTCTGTTTTTTGTTTCTGGAGGCCAGTCGGTTATCCTCCATGTGGCTTGTGCTCATGCCCCATGTATCTTTACTTAATTATTATGGGTGGCATGTGCTTTTTCCTGGGATTGTTTCACCGGGCACAGTCAGCCACCATTGACTCTGTACCATTGCCCAGGATTCAGGTCAGGTGTCGCTTCTGGCCTCTGGGATTTGTGACTTGGGCTGCCCACAACTTTGGGGGAGCTGTGATCCTATACTGTTGTCTTGAGTACAAGTAGCACGGATAACCAGTTTATTTATTTGTTTGGAAGGTCGTGTGATAATAATATTTGGGACCTACCTCGAGTCTTGCTGCTCTCTTAAAGTTTGTTCTTTGTGATTGGGTGAGCGTCACGCGCCCGTTGTCTGTCGTCGTTGAAGCTCTACTCTCAAGCTTCTCTTTTATTTTTATTTTTTGTTAACAAGTTACCCAAGTACTAAATCACAAAGCATTTGTTTGCTGATGCTGCTGCTCTCTTAACTGAACCAGCTTTTGGATTTCCAGCTTACTGATGTCGGTGACTAGAGTATAAGTAGATCAAGTGCAAGTACTAATCACATTTTGTTTCTGGAGACTGTTCAGGTATCCTTCATGTGGCTTCTGTGCATGCTCCATCAGAGAGCCAGCTGATTTGTACGTACTCCCTCCATAAAGAAATATAAGAGCGTTTTAGATCACTAAAGTAGTGATCTAAATGCTCTTATATTTCTTGACGGAGGGAGTACTAGTTATGGTTGACATGTTTTGCCTGGCATTACGCTGAGTTAACATAAATCTGAGCAAGTGCTTG
This sequence comes from Triticum dicoccoides, assembly GCF_002162155.2. Taxonomy (NCBI): domain Eukaryota; kingdom Viridiplantae; phylum Streptophyta; class Magnoliopsida; order Poales; family Poaceae; genus Triticum; species Triticum dicoccoides. Next base: position 672,973,266 of record NC_041387.1, on the reverse strand, counting down.
CCTTCTCCTGGGATTGTTTGTTTTGCTCGGCACAGTCACCACCATTGACTCTGTTCTATTGCCCAGAATTCGAGAATTGCGAGTTGCCCTGTGATAACCAATTTATTTATCTGGAAGAACGTGTAATAGCATTGGATTGGATTCTCGAGTCTTGTTGTTTTCTTAAACTTCTCATCTTTGTGATGGGGTGAGCGTCGGGCGTTGAAGCTCTACTCCCCAGATTATCTGTTCTTTTTTCTTTACATCACCCCAGATTATCTGTTATTTTTAGCGAATTGTCCTGAAGCAGTCTTTTGTCTTTCAACTTACTGGTGTACTACCTCCATCTTGGTTTATTACTCCCCTTCGTATTTAGTGTCAAATTTTGATCTTGGTTTATTACTCCCCTTCGTATTTAGTGTCAAATTTTGATCATAGATTTAACTAACAAAACGTCAATGCACATCATAAAAAATTGTACCATTGAAAACTCTGTTCAAATACGAATACAATGGTATATTTTCTATTGACATGCATTAACATTTTATTAGTTAAATTTACGGTCAAAATTTGACGCGGTTGCCCTGCATATTTTGTTCAAGGGTCCGCCTATGCTTAAGTCGGACTTCTTATCAGCTTAACTACACACAGAATCATGTTATGTGAAACTGCTCATAGAATCAGCCGTGTGCAGAATTCTTTTCAGGTATTGCAATATAGATTTTAGTATGAGTCGTGTGTTGAATTATGTAGTGCCTCTATACTTAAATTGTATGCTGAGCTGCTAACACTGAGTTGTTTTGAGCTGTTTTACCTCGAATGTGAATTTTTCGAACTGTTTTACCCTCGAGTTTTTATAGCTTCCGATTCTATAGACCCGGAATCTGTTAGATAAGCCGGAAAGAACTGACCCCTAACATAATGAGGTTTATTTTTCAAGTATCTTTACTCTTATAAAGAAGTTGGTGTGGTCCATTCACCTCTTGTTTTTTTTTTTGGCAAAGTTATAAACCCTCTAAAGAGGGCTCTCCTGCATATATTATACCAGATCAAACTAAATGCATAAGAAATAAACATAAAAGTCGATAACATAAGCAACCCTCAGAAAAAGAACAATAATATAACGATTTAACAATGGCACATGCACCACCTTCCACGGAAAGACAATCCACGTGTCAGTCTTCAGCACAAGCCGCTGATCGGAAGAGACTTGTCCACGACAAGCCGATTCTCCGGCCGCCGCCAGTAGGACGACGACACCGCCAATGGCCCGCGATGCCTGCTAACGGCCCCTCTTTGCTCGTGGGCTATGCATTTACTACCGCGGCACAATTGAAGCCACAAAAATTTGCTGACACTATGAGATAGGAAGAAGCACGTGCGTCGGCGACCAATAAGGTCCAAGCCCTAAACTAGCCAAGGGTTTCTGGACCCAAATCCAACCGAAGGAGACCAATCTCCGGTGCATCAATAATAGCATCACCGGAGAAATAGAGGGGATGAGCCAAAACAGAGGAAAGAAAAGCATGCCCATCACAAACCTCTTGCTGCATGACTAGGAGGAATTGTTTTTTTGAAGAATGAGTAAACGAACATTGCAATATATAGGGATAAAAGCCAATGTTGGAGAGCAGATCAAGAGATTATAGGGGATTATTATTGAGAAGGAACAACTACCAAGAAGATGTGTCGGCATAGATTTCTTCTCCAACTCCTGAAGAGAGAAGAGGAAGAGCACGGATGCCAGAGGATATTAATTAGTGTTGCCACATGGCCTACCGATTTGCAGTTGTCGACGAGGGAGACACCAACCACCACAAGCACGAGGCCAAGGCCAAGCCAGTAGCGCATCCACATCTATTGTCTTCTCCATAGACAAGCGGAGAGTGATTCCAAAGCCACTAGGGATGAAACTACACCTAATCTATAGCTATGGGAGGAAGGGACCCTCGTCCTACTCACCGCCGGCAAGGCCGGAGGGAGAGGGGAGGGGCCGCGCAAGGCAAATCTAAGAAGGGGGTAGAGTGAAGGGAGGGGAGGTGGAGAGAACGAGGAAAGGGGTGGTAGGTGGAGAGTCGAACCTCCCTCGACACGTTGTGTTTGATTTGTTAGTTTCGGCCATTGACCTCTTAAGTTAGGAAGTCGCAAGGTCTCCATCCATTTTGTAAAGGACATATATTTTACTCAACTGCCCTATACCTTGAGATTTATTTTTCATTTTTTTTACGAACTCGTGTATTATGATGGCAGTGGCAAAAGTGGTTAAACAATTGATAATGTATAACAAACAATAACTTGAAAAACGATCGTATATTGGGCGACTAAGGGAGCAACTTTCGAAGCAAGCACACGAACATTTAGTTGTAGGTTAGATACTCCCTCCATCCAGAATTACTTGTCTCAGATCTGTCTAGATACAGCTATATCCGGCACTAAAAATGTGTCTGAATACATCCGTATCTAGAAAAATTTACGACGAGTAATCGGGGACAGAGGCCAATACTAAATTATATCGTGGATCGAATTTAATGCCTGTGAGGGCATTTGATCTCAATTTTGCAAAGTTGGGTTGAAATTCCTTGTGTTGAAAAGAAGAGAATTGGCACCACATTTTGCATTTTTGTTGAGGTTGGGAGAGGGTTGGCCTTGGCCTAGACCCAAGTGTGTGTGTGTGTGGGCAAAGCCAAAAGCAGACCAGACCAAGACCAACGCCCAGAGAAGGTGAGAGAGGGAGAGGGGGAACGCGGATCTCGCCCGCCCGCGCGCCCGCCGGCCGGCCGTCCCCCCTCCGCCATGTCCGCCGACGGCCCCGGCGCGGTCCGCCGGGCCCTTGACAGGGCGAGCGCGAGCCTCCGCAGCGGCCGCCGCGCGCTGGCCCGCTTCGCGCCCCGCCCCTCGGCCTTCTCCGCGGCCCCCGACGCCGAGGCGGCGGCGGTCCGCTCCGTGCGCAACCTCCGCACCTTCCGCGCCCACTACGCCGTGATCCAGTGGGCGCTGCTGCTGGCCTCCCTCGCGCCCCGCCACCGCGCCTCCATGCTCTTCCTCATGGCCGCCTCCAAGGGCCTGCTCCTCTACGGGGCCCTCCTCCGCGCCTTCCCCGCCTCCGCGCTCCTCCGCCGCCTCCTCGACCGCCGCCTCGTCGCCGCCGTCTTCGTCGCCCTCGTCCTCGCCGACCTCGCCGCCGCCGGGGCGCTGCCCAACCTCCTCTTCGCGCTCGCCGCAGGCGCCCCCGTCGTCCTCCTCCACGCCGCGTTCCGCGTCCGCGACGACCTCGAGCCCGGGGCCGCCGCCTCCGCCGACAACGGCGCCGGGGGGGAGGAGGAGGAGGCCACGGGTGTCGTGGTGGAGAAGAAGGAGGACGGCGACATGGAGACCGGGCCGACGCGCCGCTCCGCCACGGCCGCCGCCAAGTCCTAGGCTGCCAAGATCTCGCCGCCCATATACCACAACTACACCTTAGAAAGACAGACAGAGTGCTGGTATTCCTTGATCAAATTCCATTCTTTTTGGAGAGATTTGGAGGCTCACTACTACTACTACCTACTAGGATGCATCAGAATGAATCAGAATTCGTTGTCTCTTATCTTAATCATGGCTAGCATTAGGATTTCCCCCCTGTTCCTTGTGTATACACAGAAGATTTACTCCTGCTACTCCTACTGCAACATTGTTGTTACTCCGTAGGCAAACTAGCAACTAACAAGAGAATCAACTGGGTCTGTTATGATCCTTCTTTCCCACAGTATATGTAATCCTGATTGTCGCCGCAACCAGAGATGCCTGCATTGCATTGCGCTGCATTCGTTTGTAAGGCAGATCCGAGCTAGCGCTTAGCCCCTCTGATAATGATTATTATCAGTACCAGTACCATTCTTTTCCCTCACTCCATTTGCTGTTACCAGCAGTACTGTTTTGTGAAATAGAGGAGTGCAGATTCCAGTCTACTCCATCCATGTATAAGCTAATATAAGACGTTTTAGATCATACAGAGTATCTGCATTCCGCATTGCTGTGGTGGAAGAGTTTTTGCTGGCCCCTGTGGATGAAATGGGGTGTTTGGAACTTTGGAAACGGACAGCGAAAAATGTAGGGCATGGACAGAATCAAGTCAAGAACAAGTTGGGGATGTTTCACCATTATAAGAAGGAAAGTAGACACAAGTTGGGGAGGGAGGGAGGTTAAGAGTCAAGAAGACAAGGAACCCAGCCTAACATGTTGGAGAAGAAACATAGTGAAACTGATAAAGCTGAAATGGAGGAGAATTAATTCGCTGGACGGCACCGCAACCCTAGAGGCGAAGAAAGAAAGGGTTGAGACCTTCACCAGGTGTTGCCTCTGCCGTTGGTACCTGGTCCAGCTTGAGCTAAAATACTAATGGCATGTGCTTGTGTGTGGTGTTTGTTGGAAGCAGGAAAAGGAAAGAAGAAGCATGTGAGTGTGATGTGCCAGTACCAAACAACTCCCAAGTGCAATCAGCTGTCCATTTAGTTGTGTCTGGTTAATTCCCAGTAGTGCTTTTCTTTCTCCATTCTTGTGCTACTACCTACTAGCCTTTGGTTGGTTGGTTGGTTGGTTGGGCTGTTGGTGTCATGGCTGCTGCTGCTGCTGTTAACTGTCAAGCCAAGCTAGCCTGCTAAAGATAAAGGGAGAAACCCAAAGCAAAAGCAAATCAAGGAAGCAGACAAGCAACAGTTCCATTCCTTAGGGGAAAACAAATTCAGCAATGTCGGCGATTATACTCCCTCCGGCCCACAATGTAAAACATTAGTGTAGTTGTGAGTCCGCCTCCTGACCATTTCTCGGCAGTACCTGTGGCCGATGTTGCGACTGTGGATGATATGATAGTTGTTTCTGATGTGATTGTGGTGGCGGTGGTTTGATGCAGGGAAGATGATTCAGCCGTCGACCTCTCTCCTTGTGCAACCATGCCATGACTATGCACGTACGATGCGCTACCTGCACCTGTCACGGTTGTATCGCTGGAAGTCGCCGTGTCAGGTAACAGTGGAGCCCTTAACGGATCTGCAACAGGTTCAGTTGTTCTGCTCAAGTAAGCCCTCAAACTACACTAACAAAGATGTCTATATATATATTTATTTTTTTCAACTCGGCCAAGAGAACATTTATAGGCTACATAGCAGCAGCAGCCTGGTTTGGGCTATCCCTATCTCTTGGCTGGAAACAAGACAGAAGCCAAGTTATGCAATTTTCAGTCCGAGGCATGTCCCCTGAGGCAGGAGGAAGCAGAACATCAACTTGTTGCTCCCCTTGTCTCCTCCAAATAGACGGAATACGTTGAAACCACATCCTGGTGGCAAGAAACAATTTAGGCCGGCCCGATTTGGTCGCAAAAGAAATGTTCAAGCAACAACCGGGGAAGAAGCACGGGTATAGTGAAAACTACAATCACTCTGTGCTAAAGGTAAACTAGGAAGATGTTATCAAAACAAAAAGTGGCTCATATCAATACCTGTTGGAATGAAGAAGGAGAAGCATGACAAACATCTGAATACCTCAGCAGCAGATTCATTGCATTCAGATAAAGCAGCAGAAAGCCCTACTTCCGTGTGCGCTCTTTTTGATGGTTCATCGGACATTGCCCTTTCCGCTCTTTTCCTCCTCCTCAGGATCACCCTTTGAGTTGTGCACGACGACTCGTTACAGGGCAATAACAAGTCATGCCTGCCATGACTATGCACAGATGATGTGCTAGCTGCAGCTGATGGTTGGAGGTGACAGGATAACGTAGCAACTGCTGGAAAGAGCTTTGTGATTGTTTCGACAAATCCTGTATACACTACGCGCAGTACTTCCCTTTCACCCCTGTCAAGAGACTCGATTGTATCATTGCAACTCCGTGCCTTAGATAATAGTGACATCTTTGCTGAATCTGCAATGTGTTCAATTAATCACTTGTTGGTCTAGATAGAGCAATTGGCATGGGTCTTGTCTAGAGCAATGGTTCTAATTTTCCTTCACAACGACAAGCAAAGATTATGGAAAATAATTACAAGCACTTGTTCTACAAATAGTTCAATTACAATTACAATTCATATGCTTTGGTTTGTTTGCCCAGATGATGACATGATGAGAAACCAAGTCATGTGATACCTGTTGTGCTTGCGTTCGTCGGAGTCGCCTTTCAGTTACGCACGATTTGCAATTGGGGCAGTAGAGATCATGAGTTTCCTGTTCATCCAGAATCTTCTCAAGATCATAGTATTCGGAATTACCTGCTTTTCCATGCACATCCCAGAATTAATACTGATAAGATGATATACCATGACCAGATCTAACTGCATATGCATGTGTATCTTCCATATACAGTTTGAAGCATTACCAGGAGACTCGGCAAGGCGCGGAATTGGTGGTTCAGCTCCTCCTGCTTGTCTTTCGTTCTTCTTCAGAATTATTCTGCGAGTTATGCATGAGTGGCAGTTGGGACAGAACAGGTCATAAGTTTCTTGTTCGCCGATGATTTTCTCGAGATCGTACTCTTTTTTGACGAAATCCTTTAGGCCTGTCCTTGCATATAAATTCTGTAAGTAAGCTATCCCAGCATAAAAGTAGGAATAAAAACATAGACTGCATATGTTGCCTAGCCAAAAGATGCATCATAACGGGCTCTCGTGGCGGTTGCGTAGCTAGGATTTTCCAACGCCCCAATCCAACCACAGAGCAACAGTGCTAAACAGTAATGAACGGTGCTAAAATATGAACAGTCAACAAGGGAATGTGTTGCCACGCCCCAGGCCATGGCCGGTGTGGGCTGGGGCCTGGCTACGCCCCTAATATAGCCCATCACTCCGCTGTCCAACCCACTCAGTCACCTCCTAGGAAATTAAAACTGTTTGAGAAGAGAATATTTTCCAAATAAGAAAAAAAAACAATGTGCTAAAAATGCATTAGAAACAATTCGCGCACAAAAATGCATTACAGTAGAAAACATGAAGATTTACAACAAAAAGAAGAAGATGAAATCATCATATGTGCACATGACTGAGAAGCAGAAATCGGTTTTTTTTCCCGAAAAGGGGAACCCACGACATCTGCATTGCAAAGGTTTTAAGGTCCAAACACAACCCAGTCGACCGGCGTCGACTGCACGTACAGTGACAGAGCAGTGAGGGCTGGCAGTCCTCTGAGGATGTCAACACCATGCCTCAGCAGTCCCCGCACGGCGATCTTCAAGATGCAGAGGTTGCCAAGTTGCCCCATCCATGTTGGGATCCGTGCGAACATGTAGCCGCTGCGCCGAGAGAACTCGAACCTCTGCAGCAGTGGGGGAGGCGCCAAGCCATCCCAGCAAATGATCACTGCTGCTCCTGAAGCATTTCTGTCATCTCTATGAGCCACCAACAAGAGTTTTCAGGCTGCCATGTCCCCCAAGTAAGGAGCCCAGAGCTTCCATGCTCCTCTCCAGATGATCCGACGAAGAAGGCAGCGACGAAGAAGAAGATGGAGAGGGAGTGCAGCTTGCCAAGGCTCCACAGACTGATGACAGTGTCGCTGCTACTCATGCTGCCAATCCAATCCAACAGATTCGTGTCCAGAGGAACACTGAGATGCAGCAAGTGCAGCAGATGTATAATATCCCATGGAACAGCGGTGACTCTGGTTGTGTCCAGTGTTCCCAAACATTGCAGCCCTCGCATTCGGTCCGGCAGTTGGATGCTGGCATCACTTGCAATCTTCAGGTATCTCAGATGAAACAGTTCTGCTATCCCAGTGAGGTCTACAGCCGGATTATTGCCGCCACGACGACGGCCACGACCACGACCACGACCGGATATTTGAATGTTTAGAAGACGGAGGAGCTTGAATTCTCCAACACAAGGCATACACTCCAATAATCCAAAAAAAACCCCAAGGGACCGTACTTGTGACTTTCTGATGTTTGATGGTGTCTTGGCATATTTTGCATCACCAAGTTGGAGAGATAGTCGACGAGCCTTGTGACAAAGTGGTATATCATCTCGATCGTAATCTACCACCACGGTGAAATTCTCCTGTGCAGACTTGTGCGCAACTAGATCACGGACCACATCATGAACTCTACATGACGCCACCTCACCGTTGTATCTGTGATGGATAGGTTGGATGAATCTTCTATCAACAAGTTCATCGAAATGTATCCCTGCAACATTCTCCAGGCTTTCCCCTTCTCTCCTAGCAATAAACCCTTCAGCGACCCACTGCTTCACCAGATCATTCTTGAAGATTATGGAGCCCTCTGGATACATAGTAGTAACATACATCAAGCATGTCTTGAGATAACGAGGAAGATTGTTGTAGCTGAGGTTCAGTGCTTGTCTCGTTCTTTCCGAAGCAGGGGTTGATGACAAAATGGAGCTTAGCAAATCGCGCATGCGCGTCAACAAATCCACCGATATGGAAGGTTGCTTTGCTAAAAGACTAGCTATGCCGATGGTCGCTAGCGGCAAACCACCGCATATTTCTATGATCTCGAATGAAACTTGTCTGAATTCTTCAGGACAGTAACTTTCAGAGCCAAAAAGCCTGTCAAAGAATAGCTTCCTCGAGTGATCATCATCCAGAGGTTTCATCTCAAAGACATGTTCTGACTCATGGCCGCAACATGCTAATGCAACATCTTCAATCTGTGTAGTTGTTATTATTATGCTGCCATGGTTACCCTTTGGAAAAGCATGTTTGATAATATCCCATACCGAAGCAGCCCATAAGTCATCGATAACAATTAGATACCTGCAATGCCAGGAAGTCACACACACCAGGCTACTAGTAAAAAAAATCTCTAATTTATTAGGCGATAACAACTTGGATGAAATCACACTGACATAATAAATATCATAAAGAAGAGTGAAATATTACCGAAACTGGATTAAAACATGTTATTGCTGCGAATTACTTGTGGGGTATATATACTATCAGATTTCGGTGTCCTCTTCGAGCATCTTCAAGTGAAAACATCAAATTTCCTCCCTCATATGTCTGCTGACAACCCCATTTGTCCGCAAAAACGTGGCACCCAGCGAGGTCTGCCATTTCTTCACCGTTTGTCCAGAAAGTTGTCGGTACATTCCATCAAACAGGTTGTGGGTGTCGCCACCGATCTCCTCTGGCCATGATCTCCTCTGGCCACCGATTAGCTTCTGGACTTGGCGAGCGGGAGGTTGGGGCTGGGCCTGGGCGGGGTTTGGGCTCACATGGCGGACATATAGGATGGATTTATTTATTTTTGCAAAAAGGAGATAAGTGCCATGCGTGTGGCACGAAGCAATTCCGCCCTGACATTTTTTATGCCAACTTTAGTCATCCGGGGATGGCAACTTTCTGTTTGGATGCCAGGTTTCAATTTTTTTGGGTTTTTTTTGTTCCGATGGCAATTTTAGCTGTAAAAACGTCATGGCGGTGTTACTTCGTGCCACCCGTGTGGCACTTATCATTTTGGTGGAAATACAAAGCACCTCAAACATAATAAAAATTACATCAAGGTCCATGGACCACCGAACGACCATCGTCGCCGCTAAAACGAGTGGCCGATGCACCGCTGTCGTTACTCTCATACCAGAGCCGGCTTGACCTTGTGTATAACAGACGGGAAGTTTTTGTGCACGTGCCCCTAAGGACCACTGTTGACGTATAATGTGTTGCTTAGTCTCTTCCATCAGATCGGTTTTTTGGTTGCATTGGCTAGAGCATGCACTTCTACATGGTATCGGAGCCAAGAGGTCTTAAGTTCAAGACCCGGCTGGCGCGTTTAGGCCTGAGGGAGCCACACGTGAGGGGGAGTGTTGACGTATAATGTGCTGCTTAGTCTCTTCCATCAGATCGGTCTTTTGGTTGCATTGGCTAGAGCATGCACTTCTACAACCACCACCCTGGAGCCGCAGTCATCGCTGTTGAATCTTTAATCGTTCTAAAGAACCTGACACAAAATATCACCGTTGCGTACGCATGGCGAGAATCCCTAATCTCGCCGCCCAAGGAGCTGGAAGAAATCTATGCCAGAGCTTCGTCTAATTCGTCCCAACAAATAAACTTGAGGAGGATCGGAGTCCGAAAGACTGACTCAAAGAAGAAGCTCCGCCATCCATCCAAACGTCGCCCTTGCGGGGACAAAAACCATAACTATCTACTAACGGAAGTCGAGACACCAGGATTCTTCTCCCCACCAGCGACCTACGGAGCGGCGGGTGGAGGGGAGGCAAATCTACAGGCTCATATAGAATGGATTTAGGAAGCTTGTCGGGTGAGATTTTTTTCTCGAACTATCGGACAAATAATGATGTTTTAAAGAACTCATTGAAGATGCCCTAACAACCGGCGAAGCAAAGAAACGCCATGCTTAGAGCATCTACAACCGTGGACGCACCAAATTAATTAGGTCCTTCAAGCACCCGTGGACGCGTTATACTTGGTGCTATGCATCCGTGTACTTCATATTGTATCCCCTAGATCTATACAAATTATGCAAAAAGAAATCCTATGTACTACGCACATCACCCTAGCCTAATCAATGCTTCATCGTCGGAGATGTCCATGATGTTCGTGCTGGGCGTCGGGTAGATGGGCGTGTAGCAAGGCTCTGGCTCCTCATCCATATACGCAAGAATCTCCTCGACGTCCATAGCATGCTCCACCTTTGCCACCTGTAGGCAACGGCGGTTGGCCTCCGCCTCCAATTCCGACCGGAGCGAATCGAGTATCGTCTACCGCTCGAGCTGCAAATCCGCACCCCCCACTTCATCCTCGTCCTACTCTGTGTCCTCCTCCCTCTCCCCCCTCATCCTCCTCCTCCCCCTCCAAGTCCTTCTCCGGATCCACCACACCTGAAAGTAACCCCGGGTGATCCTGACTTCGCACCTTGCCCGGATATGCTCAAGGATCTGTAGCTGGCACTCCGGCATTAGATATGGGTAGCTTTTAACTCGGCGGCGTGGTGGCATGGCTACTAGTGATGGGGGGCGGCGAGTGGAAAGTGGCGACGGTAACGGGAGGGGGAATGTGGACGGGTAGGGTTTCGATACCCGGTAGGCTTAAATAGTCGGGCTAGGGCACTATGCGGCCTGCCGGAGTGGCGCTCATTCTGAAACAGGAGACGAGTTTCGGACCGCCGGGATTCGAAGTGTTTTCCTGTGGGACACGACCGCCAGTCCGACGTGCGAATGTGCCCAATCGCGCCCGAGCCTTGCCATATCCGCCCCATATTTGGGTTGGATATGAGGAGTGCTGGTCAACCCGGGAATTTGAGGCGGTTTGAGGCACCTGGCTGGGTTGGTTTCTTTTTACCGGTCACTGACCGGGCCGTCTGCTCGGGCGTTTGCAGGGTGTATGGGGTGCCCGGCTGTAGATGCTCTTAGGAAACTAACTAGTCAATTGGGTAAAACAAATCTTCGGGCTGCATATAATTTACACGTTCACAATTCATTTTTTGTTTTTAGATGTGTGGGTGTAATTTTGAATTTAAGATTCTGAGGCTTGTATTGATTTTGTTTATCTCCTAATGATGTTAAAAAATGGGATTTTTATGGTGGCAATTGATGGATGGAAACTATAAATTACTAGAAGAACACCCGTGCGTTACAACGGGGCCACATTAACTTTAAGAGTTCAATATCAATTATGTTAATATTACATTTAATATTCTCATACATATCAAGTGACATTGGCGACCTTTTTACCATCAAATTCTCACACACACTCTCTCCCTCCCTCCTCCTCACTCTCTCTCCCCCTCTCCATCTCTCTCTCTCTCTCTAACACACACATATCCATCTTATTGGGTACGGGACCATAATCCATCTATTTCATACGCACACGCGCTAGTGCATAACAATATGGATTATAAAACAGGTTCAAGGTAGTAACAAGGATTCTTCTCATGCATTAATAAACAAATGTTTTGCACTGAAGACAAGATAAACAATTCCCAAAGTGCATCAGAGCATCACAGAACATTACTGGCAAGATAAATGCACGATGTACCGGAACTGCTCGGATGAACCGGAACAGAGCCAACATATATCATCCTAGACAAACGCAACATCAACCATTTACCTTGGTACTTTAGGGACCGACAGGAGGATGCATGTAGAAGCGCTTCTTGCCTTCGAATCCACAGTCAGAGAGAGAAATTGGAACCCATTCCCATCACCAACTGATAAAGAAAGCATGTAAGAAAATTGATATCGGGCCAACTTGGATCTTCGGTGATTGTCCGTCGGTATGGAGAATTTAGGAGGGTGGGTGCAGGGAGTGGCCTTGTGGATGATGGATGGAGGCGCGGAGGGATGTGGTCACCGGAAGGTCGAAAGCGGAGAGGGTCGGGCACGTTAGGTGGAGCCGGTGGTGCGCGACAACCGGAGGCGGCCCAATCGTGGGCGGCGAACCGACGATAACCTCGGCCCATCTCTCGACGCAGCGAAGATAGAGAGGGTGGCACTGCCGGTGCTCGAGGCTGCCGCTCGGCACCATCTACATCGAGGGGAAAGAGAGGCGAGAAAGCGATAGGGTGATGCGGGGCTAGGGATTGCGGAGGAGGGTGGGGGTGTGCGATTTGAATGGATGGTTCTGCCCACCGTTTTCTTGTACGTGGCGGTGGAGACGGCGGCGTCCAGCCATGCAGGCGAGGCATGGGTCGAGCCGGGCACACGGCGAGGCGCAGTAGCAGAGGCGGGGGCGATTTTTTGCTACTGAGATGCAGGGTGTGGGATTGATCGTTCATGTTCTCTTTTCCTTTTTAACGGGAGATGGATGCAATTTTTTCACGAGCGGAGAGATGCGACCACGTACAGATTCCATAATAAATTAATTAGGTCCATAACGGGATTTCTTTACAATGCGTTAAGATTTACGTGTTAGTTTTCTTAATAAAGAAATGCACTGATGTAGGGATCGATTGATTCGGGTAAGGAAAGATAGATTCGTGATCTTTTGTATGTTAGGAAATTAGTGGTTTGCAAGGAAAGAGTGGAGAGAAAAAGTACCAATGCGACCACGTATAGATTCCATAATAAATTAATTAGGTCCATAACTGGATTTGTTTACAATGCGTTAAGATTTACGTGTTAATTTTCTTAATAAAGAAATGCACTGATGTAGGGCGCGATTGGTTCGGGTAAGGAAAGATAGATCCGTGATCTTTTGTATGTTAGGAAATTATTGGTTTGCAAGGAAAGAGTGGAGAGAAAAAGAATCAGTACGAGGGGTGGTGGGAGGTGGGACGAATAAAAACCGGACGAAATTGGGAGGTGGGAGGGGGCGAGTAAAAACCGACGAAAAAAACCAACGAAATTGGGAGGTGGGAGGGAGGATGAAAAAAAAACCAGGGGAGGTGGGAGGAGGACAAAAATAAACCGTACAGGCTACCAACTGCTCCATTAGGAGTAGAGATTGTTTGTGAAAATAACGTGCGACGACGACTTAGCGAGCGGATCCCCTTAAGAAAGACATAGCGAGCAGATTCCCTTAAAACTGGTAGGAATGGATACGATTGATGACGTTGATAAATAGCGGTGAATGTTGGTCTAATTTACTATCATCATGCATGGAAACGAATCATCAAGAAAAAGAATACTTCCTATTACTACACTCATAGGAAGCTTCCTAATCTCTGCTACCAAACAGTTTCTGCCCAAACAAGGAAAGAAAGTTATGGACGTGATTCGAAAGGAAACAAATATTATGAAGATTAATTAATTTAGATATGATCTTTAGAGATTGATTGTGATTGATTCTTTTACATAAAGACATTACTAAATAATTTGCGTCAGTATGGAAAGTTCTGATCCGTTCAGTTTTTTTCGTTGTGTGAGAGGGTGAAGTGAAAATAAACCGATGAAGTTGCATGCTTTAATTTCCGCTTTAATTTCCGCTGCCTATACACTCTTTGCATGCTTGCTTGAATTGTGTGATGATTGCTTGACTTGTCCTAAAATAGCTAAAATCTGCCAAACTATAAAATTGGAAAAAGGTTAAGTTTTTATTGGTCAAGTAGTCTATTCACCCCCCCTCTAGACATACTTCAAGGTCCTACAAGTGGTATCAGAGCTTTGATCTCCATTTGCTTTGATTTCCATAGCTTTTGGTGGTCATAGCCTTGGTTTCACAACCTAGGAGAGTATGGCGTCTAGTGAGGGAAATTATCACCGTAGAGGTTATTGGGTAACGCAGTAATTTTAAAAAATTTCCTACGCACACGCAAGATCATGGTGATGGCATAGCAACGAGAGGGGAGAGTGTTGTACACGTACCCTCGTAGACTGTAAGCGGAAGAGTTAGCACAACGCGGTTGATGTAGTCGTACGTCTTCACGATCCGACCGATCCAAGCACCGAACGTACGGCACCTCCGAGTTCAGCACACGTTCAGCTCGATGACGATCCCCGGGCTCCGATCCAGCAAAGCTTCAGGGATGAGTTCCGTCAGCACGACGGCGTGGTGACGATGATGATGTTCTACCGGCGCAGGGCTTCGCCTAAACTCCGCGACGATATGACCGAGGTGGAATATGGTGGAGGGGGGCACCGCACACGGCTAAGGAACGATCCGTAGATCAACTTGTGTGTCTATGGGGTGCCTCCTGCCCCCGTATATAAAGGAGGGAGGGGGAAGGCCGACCGGCCCTTGTTGGGCGCGCCAGGAGGAGGAGTCCTCCTCCTAGTAGGAGTAGGACTCCTCCTTTCCTACTCCTACTAGGAGGGGAAGGAAGGGGGAGAGGAGGGGAAGGAAAGAGGGGCGCCGCCCCCCTCCTAGTCCAATTCGGACCAGAGGGAGAGGGGGCGCGCGACCCTTCCTGGCTGCCCCTCTCTCTTCCCACCAAGGCCCATGTGGCCCATTAACTCTCCGGGAGGGGTTCCGGTAACCCTCCAGCACTTCGGTTTTCTCCGAAATCACCCGGAACACTTCCGGTGTCCGAATATAGTCGTCCAATATATCAATCTTTATGTCTCGACCATTTCGAGACTCCTCGTCATGTCCGTGATCACATCCGGGACTCCGAACAAACTTCGGTACATCAAAACTTGTAAACTCATAATAAAACTGTCATCGTAACGTTAAGCGTGCGGACCCTACGGGTTCGAGAACTATGTAGACATGACCTAGAACTATTCTCGGTCAATAACCAATAGCGGAACCTGGATGCCCATATTGGTTCCTACATATTCTACAAAGATCTTTATCGGTCAGACCGCATAACAACATACGTTGTTCCCTTTGTCATCGGTATGTTACTTGCCCGAGATTTTATCGTCGGTATCCAATACCTAGTTCAATCTCGTTACCGGCAAGTCTCTTTACTCGTTATGTAATGCATCATCCCGTAACCAACTCATTGGTCACATTGCTTGCAAGGCTTGTAGTGATGTGCATTACCGAGAGGGCCCAGAGATACCTCTCCGACAATCGGAGTGACAAAACCTAATCTCGAAATACGCCAACTCAACATGTACCTTCGGAGACACCTGTAGTACTCCTTTATAATCACCCAGTTACGTTGTGACGTTTGGTAGCACACAAAGTGTTCCTCCGGTAAACGGGAGTTGCATAATCTCATAGTCACAGGAACATGTATAAGTCATGAAGAAAGCAATAGCAACATACTAAACGATCGAGTGCTAGGCTAACGGAATGGGTCATGTCAATCACATCATTCTCCTAATGATGTGATCCCATTAATCAAATGACAACACATGTCTATGGTTAGGAAACATAACCATCTTTGATTAATGAGCTAGTCAAGTAGAGGCATACTAGTGACTTTATGTTTGTCTATGTATTCACACGTGTATCATATTTCCGGTTAATACAATTCTAGCATGAATAACAAACATTTATCATGATATAAGGAAATAAATAATAACTTTATTATTGCCTCTAGGGCATATTTCCTTCAGAGGTCCTTACTTTGATGGCACTAATTTTGCTAGTTGGAAGCATAAGATGAAAATGCATATTCTCGGACATAACCCTGCCGTTTGGGCAATTATTTGTATTAGCTTGCAAGGTGAATTCTTTGATGGGAGAGAACCGAATCGTGCAGCGAATGCGGAAGAATTGAAGATGCTGCAATACAACGCTCAAGCTTGTGATATCATCTTCAACGGATTGTGCCCCGAAGAATTCAACAAAATCAGCCGTCTTGAGAATGCAAAGGAAATATGGGATACTTTGATTGATATGCACGAAGGTACCGAATCCGTCAAGGAATCCAAATTGGATGTGCTCCAAAGTCAGCTTGACAAGTTCAAAATGAAGGATGGTGAAGGTGTCGCTGAAATGTACTCTAGGCTTGCACTTATCACAAATGAGATTGCCGGCTTAGGGAGTGAAGAGATGACCGACAGATTCATCATCAAGAAGATCCTAAGAGCATTGGATGGAAAGTATGATACCGTGTGCACATTGATCCAAATGATCCCAAACTACAAAGATCTCAAGCCAACGGAAGTCACTGGAAGAATTGTTGCTCATGAGATGTCACTCAAGGATAAGGAGAAACTTCACAACAAGGCAAGTGGTGCTTACAAAGCCTCAAGTGAAGCCCCCACATCATCAAGTGAGAAACAAACCTTCAATGAAGAATTGAGTTTAATGGTGAAGAACTTCAACAAATTCTACAAGAGTAGAAGCAAAGAAAGAAGCTCCAAGTCAAGGTCTTATCATGACAAGAGATCTTCTAGTCGAGAGCGCAATTGCTACAATTGTGGGAGACCCGGACACTACTCCAATGAGTGTACGACACCCTACAAAAGAAGAGAAGATTCTCCAAGAAGGAGCAAAAGAGAAGAATCACCACCAAGAGAGAGGAGGAGTAGAGACGATCGTTATGAACGAAGACCCTCACGGAGAAGCAAGGATTCGGAAAGGAAGGACAAGTCATCAAGGAGCTACAAAAAACGAAGACATCAAGCTCATGTTGGTGAATGGGTATCCGGCTCCGACTCCGACAATCACTCCGAGAGAAGCTATCACTCCGACTCCGAATATACTCAAGATGAAGGTGTTGCCGGTCTAGCACTTGTGTTAACCAACTCCTACGACATATTTGATTCACCAAATGAAGGTGTTGGAAGATGCTTCATGGCCAAAGGTCCAAAGGTAACACATCCCGAGTATGTTGATTTCAATAGTGATGAAGATGACTTGCTTGTGGATGATGATTTACTTGTTGACAACTCTAGTGATGAATACTATGATGAAACGTCAATTAATCATGCTAATCAAACGAATGACAATGATAAGGAGAAAATTGAGCTTCTAACTAAAGAGCTAAACACTCTTAAGTTGGCTCATGAAACTATCTTCGAAGATCATCGAGAACTTTTAAGGGCTCATGAGAAGTTACGCTTTAAAAAGCTCAATCTTGAGCAAGAGCATGAGTTCTTAAAGGCAATCAATGATGATCTCCGCAAGAAAAGTTCTTCTTACATTGTCAAGCGTTTACTCTTATCTACTTACATGCCTCAAGTCAAGTGTAGTAACAAGTACAAGAAAGATACTTCCTCTAGTACTAACAATAATAATGTCAAATCCAATGTTGTTGCTTCTAGTAGTTATCTTGATTCCACTAATGATTCTCTTAGCCAAGTTACACTTGAGCAAGAAAATAGTTTATTGAAGGGAATTATAGAGAAATGTGTTTACAAGAGCCTTGCCGGGAGTAAGCAATTCGAGGAAATTGTACGCAAGCAAGGAAGACACCGGAAGAATCAAGGTGTTGGTTTTGAACGAAAGTTCAACGCCAATGGAGTTGAGTGGGAAGAAGATCAATACCCCAAGACAAAGTTTGTTCCTCAACAAGAGAAGTATGATCCTACTTCCTTCAAGGGGACACAAGCTCAAGATGATCTTCCACCACAAGATCACAAGAACAAAGGCAAGGACAAGCTTCAAGAAGAGTTTGATGCATTTGAAGAAGCACCTAAAGCCTCATTCATTTGGGTCCCCAAGACTACGTCAAGTTCTACTTCATCAAGTACAACTACAACTCCAAGGATTCCCATCAAGATGATGTGGATCCCGAAGAAGAAGAACTAGAGAGTTCTTGAGGATGACTCCGCCAATATTCTTCACTCATATCATTTTGGCAAGAACAAGTGCAATCAACTTTCACATCTTGCACTAGTTCAAGGAGTCACAAACCCTCTTGTTGGTAAGGCAAGGGACAAGGTAACCTAATGTTTTCATGGACATCATCTTGTGTGTGCATCACTCCATGTCTATGGATATTCTTGTTTGTTCCTTGTGGGACTAACCCATGTAGGCAAGTTGAAAGTGCAACTCACTCCAAAGGATTGCTCCAAATGATCTACATCAACATTGAGCATCTACATCTTCAACACCTACATGAAGTCATCATCGACAAAACCCAAGGTTAGTTCATCCCTCTAAAGGGGGGGATCTCACATCTAGGGGGAGCTTAACTCTAAGAATTGAGTCAAAGCAACTCTAATGGTGTGAACACATTAATGCATTATGTAAAAGTGGTAACCCCACTTGAGCTTAAACGATGAGTATGACCTATGATCAAATGTTCTCATTTGACTCCTAAGTCAATATACTCATATATAGATGACCTAGTTAGCGCCAATTGCTTGATAGATGCTAAAATTGGTTGTGCATGCTCTGCCACATATTTCAATTGCCATCTTATTGTGTGAGCATGTTGGTGCATATTTTACTCATTCAAGGACATCCACTTGTTGTTTTGTTTGTTTGGATTCTCTTCTTTTGGCCAAGTGGATGGACATCTTGTTTGGTCGCCGCTCTTATGGAGTGATGGATATGGTTGTGTCTTCATGTTATGGATGTGGTCTTTGAATGTGTTTTCCGATGCGGTCGATGATACTGCTTCGTGTCTTCTTCTGGCTCCTTCTTCGGTCGATGATTTTTGGTCATCTTCGACATCATCATGGAATTTATGAGGTTAGGTCTCACTAGATATGTCCGGCAGTCTTCCGATGGAGTGAATGGCATTGTTGTTGTTAGAATAAATCTGTGGCGCTAGTCGATCATCCGATGACCAAGCAACCACACGAGGCATGACACTGAGATTTGTTAACGAGGTTCACCAATATGGCTACATCCCCAGGGCAATGACTATGGGCGCTCCTCCCCATGACACCGTCACAATACCGCACACCGGCCACCCGGGCGCCGGCACATGACACTAGATCCCCCTGTGCGCATGTGCTATTATGCTGGCATATGTTACATCATGTGTCTACCCTCACTATATATGAGAGGCCTAGGATACAAGTGTCCTACTAGAACACGACTCCATATCCTGTAAACACAATACAACTCAGGGTCCAACTGTAACCTACATTGTACACAATATTTGACACAACTCTAACAAAACTCCACCTTGTGCCCATGAGGGGGGAATTGACCGAATTTTGGTATGACGACTAGTCGATCATCATAGGACCAAGCAATCACACGAGACACGACACTGAGATCTGTTAACGAGGTCCATCAATCTGGCTACATCCCCAAAGCATGACTACGGATGGTCCTTCCCATGACACCATCCGGGCACCGACACACGCCGCGGGGTCCTCCTGTGCGCCTGTGATGTTATATTGGCATATGTTATATCGTGTGCCTACCTCACTATATATGGGAGACCTATGATAGAAGAGTCCTACTAGGACACGACTCCATACCCTGTAAACACAATATTACAACTTAGGTGAATCATATATTAATAAAATGAACTGCAAAAACGTCTTATATTAAAAAATAAAGATAGTATTGTACATGTTGGCTATTGCATTGACTATAGATGACACGACAATATGCTATGCTATAAGGCAAAACTTAAAGCAAAGCAAATCAAAGCACAAAAGCAAGGAGATGCCGGCTTGTATAGTAAGAGCATCTACAACAACATCCATCTAATTTCACCCCTCAAACGCCCACTTTCTCTCCAAAACAATCACACTCCTCAAACCGCCTCCCCATGTTATGGCATTTCGACGAACAGATTGTGTGCGACATTGTCAGAGCACGCAGCATGGCGGTTGCCGGCCGAGCCGCGGATGCGGTGGCGGCGGCGGCGGCGAGCTCCGCTTGCGCAGGCGCGAGAGCGTCGGCCAGCACGCATGCGCAGGCGCGAGGGCGTTTGGCCAGCATGCAGCGGCAGCAAGCACCGGCCAGCATGCATGGCCAACACGCGTGGCACACACGACATACACGGTGCGCGCACGCGCCGGCCAGCACGGCCCGCACGCATAGCACGCGCGGCACGCATGGCACGCAGGGCCGGCCCTAGGCCATGGCGAGGAGTGCGACGGCCTAGGGCCCAGCCTCAGCAGGGGCCTATACGCTGTGCACCTATATGCTATATACAATGTATATATTTCTGGAAAAATATACTAGTGCAGAAGAGCAGCAGGCCTGGCCCATTTATTAAAAAGGAAACAAGTCACGCACAAACATCAATCCCTTCTCCTTCGCTGGCTCCTTGAATTACGCCTCGGTAGTCTCCCGTTCTTCATCTTCTTTACCAAAAATTGATTGCCCCGACTTCCTAAGAGGCCAGGCCCCAATTCCTGAAGTTAATCAATAAATTTCTTTGGTTCCTTGCATTCTATAAACAGCCCCAAGGGACCCCGACGGACCTACAACGGCAGGGACGCGAGAGCAACTGCAGCATGGCCGTCCGAGCCGTGTTCATGGTGAAGGGCAGGCGGTGGAGATGTGAAGTCCAGGCACTGTTCAAGGTAAGCACCGAAGCCATTGCTCATTCATATAATTTTTGGATCCCAATTCTTTGATCCGTGTCTGTTTATTTCTGGTATATGATGAGTTGATGTAATAAACAAAATTCATGATAAGCCATTGCTGATGTTTGACCTACTTAATTCCTCCTTTTTTTGTACGAATTGCAGTCAGGTAATTCTGCAGGTTGTGGCATTGCAAGAATTTTCATTATTGGGTAGATGGAGCATATAATTTCTTCTAATTTACTCCAAAACCAAGATTTAAGAAATCAGGTTCTCTCCTTTTTTTTGTAACAATGTTGCCAAAATAGCAATTATATGGTTGTGAGAAAAGAAAAAAGAACTAACATCTAAATCAATTAATTGAATCTCAAAACGGTGCTACATCCTTTACTAGAAGATATTTTTGCGTCTATTATAGGGGCCCATTAGATGAAGCTCGCACAAGGGCCTCTAAGATCTCAGGGCCGGCCCTGATGGCACGCCCGCGCCAGCACGACCAACACGCACGGCACACACGCCTGCGCGGCGGCGAGCACGCACGGCTAGCACGTGGGTCTCCGCGGTGACTCGCATGGCGGCTTAGCACGCACGGTCAACACGCGTGGCATGCACGGCTGCGCGGCGGCGAGCACGCACGGCTTGCACGGTCAGCACGTCGGCTCGCATGGCG
This sequence comes from Triticum dicoccoides, assembly GCF_002162155.2. Classification (NCBI taxonomy): domain Eukaryota; kingdom Viridiplantae; phylum Streptophyta; class Magnoliopsida; order Poales; family Poaceae; genus Triticum; species Triticum dicoccoides. Next base: position 672,951,900 of record NC_041387.1, on the reverse strand, counting down.
GCAGCCAGCACGCGTCTCGCACGGCGGCAGCCAGCACGCGTCTCGCACGGCGGCAGCCAGCACGCTACGCCCACGACGCACGCACAGATAACACACGGCCATGGCCTCGGTCATGAGCTCCGTACACCGGGCCAAGCCACAGGAAGCCCCAGCCATCATGTCCAGTATGCACCGGCCAGCACGCGGCTGCGGATGCGCTCGCATGCGGCGACCAGCACGCACAGGCACAGCACACGGCTGCACGGCTGTGAGGAGGACGGCACACAGAGCACCGCAGAGCACGGAGAAGGACGCATCCAGCGGCGACGGTGGGCTGGGCAGGAGCAGCAGCGAGGGCGCATGCATGCACGACCTCCAGCTAAGGCGCATCGATGGCGTCCGTCCGAGGAGGCGGCGCCGTGCGTACGCGAGCTCCGGCCCAGCATGGCGCGTGCGCGAATTTGTGGCCGTCGTGGTCTTCTCTGTGGCTGCAGGTGGTGTCTTTCGTTCTATGTGGATGACGTTGAGCACTGACCGGACGTGACCAGCCAGCCTCACATTGCCCCTAGATCTAGATCTAAGACGGGTTTGAGATACGCCGGTCAGTCCGGGCTTTTAGGGAGCAAATAAAAGGTCCAATCCGTTCTAGGAGAAAAAGACGACATCTAATACAATCAAGAAACATATCTAAGAGAAAAGAAGCCTTTTTTTATATAGAATTGCTCTACATGCTCTATTCAGATGCTGAAAGAGAATTACAAGCTGAAAAGCGCTTGACGAACAGGTGTTCAACACAAAAAATGCAAAGAGAACCCCCAAAGTAAAATCACACCCCAAGCCCTTTGCCCTCATGCCACCCGTTTCGACGCTGTTAAAACGTACCCTAAGAAAAAGGACACGAGCAAAACCTTTTACACCCAAGCTTGGTGTAATTGTTACAATGGCTTGTCTTCAAGGGGTGCAGAGGGGGAGCCATGGTGTTCGTGGCATATCGGTCGATTGGGGTGAGCCTGCCGGCCAAACCCTATACAACCTCCTTCTTCGGCGACGGGCTAACAGTGCAGATTAGCCCTCTGTAGGTGCATATCTAATACTCCCTCAGTCTCAAACTAAGTGTCTCAACCTTAATACAACTCTGTAAAGTTTTTAATACAACTTTGTAAAGTTGTACTAAGGTTGAAACACTTATTTTGGGACGGAGGGAGTAGAACAAACAAACTGTGGACAATTACGACTCTTTAGGCCTTCCACAGTGTGTTCGATGCCACAACTCTGAAAAGTATGCCACGCAGACGATGAATGCCAGATGAAACATATTTACCACCGCCCGCACACTGTGAAAGAATTGGGCATCGATTGGGGGCCAGACCCGCACATATAAACAAGTATATATCAGCAACAGTTGCCCCGCTAGTAGCGTCTTGTTCCTGGCTCACTCCCGCTTCTTAGCGTCAGGCTTGGTTTATTGCTTTGTTGGTTCTGGCATCGGAGCAAGTAGATGCTCCGGTTACCAGAAATTTTTTTATGGCAGCGGCTGGGCAATGGAGAGCACCGGTGATGAAGTAAAGGTGAATTTGGCACCGCTTTTGGCCTACGTAGTGGAGGGCCTTAGAGGCATGTTTGAATCGCAGTTACGATTAATAAGGCATAAAAAAGGAAAACGAAACAAAGAAATCCAATAGAACTAGTAGAACCATAATATTCCTTCAGTCCAAAATGGCATGAACAAGAATGGATATTGTATAGATCGGAAAAAGAAAGGAGAATGGATATTGTGTAAGTAGTATTGTAATGGTTGCCGTCGCCATGATTTGGAATTTGACTGACCGATCGATGTGCCACGGATGAGCAGAGCAGTGTGGCTGTGGCTTCCTCTCCGGTCCATTTGCGGGGGCGAAAGAATAGTCCATCCGTAGATCCGTCGTCCGTACACCGGCCGTCGTCCCCGAGGCGGCGGGGAGAGCGACCTAGCTAGATACTGGTGGTGGGCGCCGACGGCGGCGAGACCCAAGGGATGGAGAAGACGACAGTCGAGGGGACCTAGGCGCCCCGCCTTGGCCGCTTGCCCGCTGCCAGCCACGGAGCCACGACCGATGCCGATGGCCGCCGGAGCCCTCTCGATCGCCGCCGCCCGCCACATCCCCCCATTTATACCCCCGCCCCCGCCTCCGCCTCCTCCACCACCTGTTCCCCGTCCCCCTCCTCCCCTCCTTCCGGCCCGCAGCCTCCCGTTACAGCGAGCTGGTACTGGTAGCTGACCGACCGTCGCCATGGACTCCAAGGAGGAGCACCCGCCCGCCGCCGAAGCCAATGGCCTCTCCGACCTCAACAAGGAGACCGTCGATCTGGTACTACTTACTCTTCCTCCCTCCTCCCCCACTCCATGTCAATCACTTTTACCCACTTGCATTCAGCAATCATTTTCGACAAAGGGTGAATTTTGTTAGCTCAAATCAAATCAAGAGGATACAAACACAATGAGCAACACACCCGGCTTCTGCATAGCGAGTACTCCCTCCGTTCCTAAATATAAGTCTTTGCAGAGATTTCACTATGAACCACATACGGATGTATATAGATGCATTTTAGAGTGTAGATTCACTCATTTTGCTCCGTATGTAGTACATAGTAAAATCTCTACAAAGACTTATATTTAGGAACGGAGGGAGTAGCTAGAATGCCTTGGTAGAGTAAAAAAAAAACTCTGAAGCGATCAAAACAGTGATCAACAATCTACAGAATCATGGAGGAACTCTGAACTGTATCGGTTGATTGCAGGAGCACATCCCCGTGGAGGAGGTCTTCGAGCACCTCAGGTGCACCAAGGAGGGCCTCACCACCGAGGGCGCCCAGCAGAGGGTCGAGATCTTCGGATACAACAAGCTCGAAGAGAAAAATGTATGTATATATATATGCACTCACAAACCTCTGCTCTCTCAGTTTCATTTCTCCAACAACTAGCAGTAACCATTTGTTAATCGATTGCAATGCAGGAGAGCAAGATCCTCAAGTTCCTGGGCTTCATGTGGAACCCGCTCTCCTGGGTCATGGAGGCCGCGGCAATCATGGCGATCGCCCTCGCGCACAATGGAACGGACCTCAGGGGAAGGGTAACCTACTGCTGCTGCTATTGCCATCGTAGATTATATGCTGTTAGTGTTACCCCCTAGGCTACCATGGTCCCATACTAACTATGAACTGCAATTGGCGTTGACGCAGCCGATGAGTATAGACTACCACGATTTCGTCGGAATCGTCATTCTCTTGGTCGTCAACTCCACCATCAGCTTCGTAGAGGAGAACAACGCCGGCAATGCCGCCGCCGCGCTTATGGCCCGCCTTGCACCAAAGGCTAAGGTAATTTCTACCTGCATATATAGCTTTCTTCAAATACTACCTACCAGCACTACTAGTACTCAAGGATCAATTTACATGGCCGGTGCCCCTGTTTTCTCATACTTATGTTATAATGATGATGATGTTACCTTCTTTTGCAGGCTCTGCGTGATGGCACCTGGAATGAATTAGATGCATCGTTGTTGGTTCCGGGTGATATAATCAGTATTAAGCTTGGAGACATCATTCCTGCTGATGCGCGCCTTCTGCAGGGCGATCCGCTGAAGATTGATCAGGTCTTTCAGCCACCTCAACTATCTCCTCTGCACGTTGCATATTACTAAACTAGTTCTGCTAAATAAAAGAATTCTGATACTAGAACAACATGGAGCAGCAAGTGCTAATGCCATATGTCAATTATTTGCAGTCTGCACTGACAGGAGAATCACTGCCCGTAACTAAGCATCCCGGGGGTGGAGTTTACTCTGGTTCGACTTGTAAGCAGGGTGAAATAGAAGCAGTTGTTATTGCCACCGGGATCCATACCTTCTTTGGAAAAGCTGCTCACCTCGTTGAGTCAACCACCCACGTCGGCCACTTTCAGAAGGTAGAGTATTATTCAGCAATCAGCGTGTCTTCAGTTAGTCCAGCGTCAGCTGAAATTCATGATATGGGCTGCAATTTATGGACGCTTTCAGGTTCTCACATCGATCGGAAACTTCTGCATTTGCTCCATTGCCATTGGGATGACTATCGAGTTAATTGTGATGGCGGCTGTTCAACACAGACCGTACCGCCAGACAGTTGATAACCTTCTGGTGCTTCTCATTGGAGGGATTCCAATTGCGATGCCCACGGTTCTGTCTGTAACCATGGCTATTGGATCACACAAGCTTGCACAGCAGGTTTGAATATTCATCCACGGCTAGAGCTCTCTGACTACCACTGAAATAAAAGGCATGTAACTATATCCTAGAAAGTGACCGCTTTTCTTAACTGTTGACTTCAGGGTGCTATTACCAAGAGAATGACTGCAATTGAAGAGATGGCCGGAATGGACGTGCTTTGCAGTGACAAAACAGGAACATTGACACTCAACAAACTGACTGTAGACAACAATATAATTGAGGTCATAACTCCCACAACTTGTACTTCTGAACATAGTTACATTGTCTCCATGTTCCTAAGGACTGAAAGATAAGCATTTTTTTCTCTAGGTTTTTACTAGAGGTTACGAAAAGAGTGATGTCGTGTTGATGGCCGCAAGGGCCTCAAGACTGGAGAATCAGGATGCTATTGATTTCGCTATTGTTGCCATGCTTCCAGACCCAAAAGAGGTAAAAATCTTTCCTCTGATATATCTATGGCTTTAGCCTGTTCCAGTGATTCCTGGCTTGTGCTTCACTCAGCTGTCAGCTAGGGAAACAAATAACAGCGGTCACCAAACAACAATCTTAACTGCAATAGATAGTTAGATACCATCTTGACCATATATTCGTCAGTAGATTATGTTCCCTGTACATTTTGAAAACAAAAGTAGCATGTCTAGAATTTTCAGTGTACAGGGAACATATTGACTAATCTAGAGGATTTGAACAAACATGTATTCCATATCAGGGGAGATCATCATGGATTTTGTAATGCCTTCTAGCTCAGTTTTATACCACTGAAAAGTGATTCTTTTGCTCTAATCTTTAGAAGTTTCCATTCATACATTACTGAGTCAGTTAATAGTTATGCTTTTAGGCACACTGTACACTAGTTATATTCCATTCTATCTGCTGTTAGGCACGTGCTGGCATCGAAGAAGTCCATTTCCTTCCATTTAACCCAACGGACAAGCGCACAGCTCTCACGTACTTGGATGATAAGGGTAAAATGCACAGGGTTAGCAAAGGTGCTCCTGAACAGGTATAGAAATTTACGTCATCTGATTTTTTGTCCAAGGATACATCACTTTGTTATGAAATAAACAGTCACAGCATCTGCTTATGTTTCGTTTAATTTTCTTGCAGATTCTGAACCTGGCAGCAAATAAATCTGAGATCGAAAGAAAGGTCCATCAAGTAATTGACAATTTTGCTGAGAGGGGGCTGCGGTCGCTTGCTGTTGCATACCAGGTTATTGGATGCTAGTCTTCTGCTTATCTGCTAGTCAGTTTACCTACAAAACTTGCTAATTTCCTTCAACATGCAGGAAGTTCCTGAAGGTACCAAGGAAAGTGCTGGTGGACCTTGGCAATTTATTGGTCTTCTCCCACTCTTTGATCCTCCCCGCCATGATAGTGCGGAAACCATACGCCGAGCTCTAGACCTTGGAGTCAGTGTGAAAATGATTACAGGTATCTTTTTAGTACACTAAATGGGAATAGACCACTTTCTTGCACCACAATCAGCTTGTAAGCTTTGATAATGGACTGCTATTTATTCCCTTGGATTGGCTGTTTCTCAGAGGCTGGTAACGTGGAGAAGTCAATCTGATTAGCTTTTAAGTTTAGTTGTGCCGCGATGTTCCCAGAAAAGAAGTGCCTTAAGTGCCGATCCACGTATTAGCTGCCCTGAGCTTCAGAATAATCTGTTAATATTGACTGCTATATGTTTCCCTGGACCCACTATCTTTATGAATTATGAATATGCTCCTTGGACAAAATTTCAGGTGATCAGTTGGCTATTGGTAAGGAAACTGGGCGGAGGCTAGGAATGGGCACCAACATGTATCCTTCATCATCTTTGCTTGGTGACAAAATAGATAGTGACATCGCGGTCCTACCAGTGGACGAACTGATTGAGCAGGCAGATGGTTTTGCCGGAGTGTTCCCTGGTGAGCTTTAGTTTTCTCTTGTGCCAGTTTGTGATCGTGTGCTTCACTCTAACTTGTTTCCCCTCCCAGAGCACAAATATGAAATTGTCAAGAGGCTCCAAGCCAGAAAGCACATATGCGGGATGACAGGAGATGGAGTTAACGATGCACCTGCTCTGAAGGTAGCGGACATTGGGATTGCGGTGGCTGATGCAACTGATGCTGCTCGCGGGGCCTCTGATATTGTTCTGACAGAGCCTGGGTTGAGTGTGATCATCAGCGCTGTTCTAACGAGTCGCGCCATTTTTCAGCGGATGAAAAATTATACAGTTGAGTTTGTGTTTACAATTCCTTTTTTTCTTTTTGTTTCTAACTTGCCATCTTAGGCAATAATTTCCATACCATGCTAGTTCTCCTTTTCCAACATTATGGCTTTCGTATGTCTTCGAAGAGGAATATGTTGTTCTTTTTCGTGTTTTACGGAAGGCTATTTTATTCAGGTAACAAGGGGCTGATGTCAATCATTTATGTTTTTCTTTTGCAGATATACGCTGTTTCTATAACCATCCGTATTGTGGTAAGTTTGTGTTGCCAATATATGTGCTTACTAGTAGCATCTGGCTAGCCAAAGTTTACCCAGTGGCCAGTAGTGTTTTTTGTTTGCTCTATCCTTGCAAATAGGTTTAGTGGATGACGTATATTCCATTAAGACTTATAAAGCTGATGCTCATTTTGAATTCACATCAATGATAAAAAAAATCTTACCCATGCAGCTTGGTTTTTTGCTCTTGGCGTGCCTCTGGAAGTTTGACTTCCCTCCAATAATGGTTCTTCTGATAGCCATCCTTAATGATGGTAAGAACATTGCTGCCTTGACTCACCAGAAATGTTTTTACCAATAGGTATTCATTTATTTTTAACCCTGGGGATGACTACTGCTGCTCAGGGACCATCATGACCATTTCCAAAGATAAGGTGAAGCCGTCTCCGTGTCCAGACAGTTGGAAGCTAGCAGAGATCTTCGCAACAGGGGTGGTACTGGGGGCTTACTTGGCCGTAACAACCGTTTTGTTCTTCTGGGCGGCTTATCAGACCGACTTTTTTCCGGTAATCATTATTTCTTTGACGCAGTTCATCCCTATCGCGTACCTCTTCTGGCAACAAGGCTATACCTTTTTTGCATCTTGCAAAGTTATGCTACATAGGCAGTGCTTGGAAGGAGTAGGTGTCTGTGCTGTGGAAACTCACTTGTGTTTTCCATGCTACTTGCAGAGACACTTCCATGTGCGCACGTTGAATGTACACAGTATCGATAAAGAAGACATGGATGCGGTCGCGAGGAACACAGAGATGCTGGCCTCTGCCGTGTACCTCCAAGTGAGCACCATCAGCCAGGCCCTCATATTCGTGACGCGGTCGAGAGGCTGGTCCTTCACGGAGAGGCCTGGCTTCCTGCTTATGTTTGCGTTCGTCTTGGCTCAGCTGGTGAGCAGTGGTTCCTCGCGCAGTTCGGTTGGCCTTTTTGCTTGGGGTTCGCCAACACTAATAAATCAATGGTATGGTGTGCTTGATATGTTACAACGCAGATCGCGTCCTTGCTGTCTGCCCTGGCGATCTGGGAGCTGGCCAGCATCAGAGGCATCGGATGGGGCTGGACGGGCGTCATCTGGCTGTACAACATCGTCATCTACATGCTCCTGGACCCGATCAAGTTCGCCGTGCGGTACGGGCTCAGCGGGAGGGCCTGGAACCTCGTCACCGACAAGAAGGTGAGTCGGTCGGTCGGTCCAAGGACAGGACGATGGATCCATGCCATGATGAACCGAGCTCGTGCGCTGACGCTGCGGGTTTGGGGCGGTGTTTGTGTTTCAGGTGGCGTTTTCGAACCAGAAGAACTTTGGGAAGGAGGCGTCGCAGGCGGCGTGGGCGCACGAGCAGCGCACGCTGCACGGGCTGGAGTCGGCGCCGGGGCGGGAGAAGGCGGCGTCCATGGAGCTGGGGCACATGGCGGAGGAGGCCAAGCGGCGCGCGGAGATCACGAGGCTGCGGGCGGTCCGCACGCTCAAGGGCAAGGTGGAGAACGCCGCCATACTCAAGGGGCTCGACCTGGACAACATCAACAACCAGCATTACACCGTGTGATGTGTGTGGTTGATTCATTCGGCTGCCCCTGCCCCTGCACCCATTGTGTTGCTGTATGTTTAGTGCTGTGCTGTACTGTACTTTCAAGCATTGATTTGTGATAAATAAAACCTGGTGGATTTATTCGCAATAATTAATTAAATCGATGAATTAGCAGCAGCACTCGTTTTGTATTGGAAGAATTTTCCATCCAGATATATAGTCAAGTTAATGCAAAGCTCTGTGGATGAGTGGATGGTGTGCACTTGAGTTTTCTCTCTTGTTTGCCCTAAATATCTGTATAATATACTCCCTAGTTCCAAAATGCTTGAATTGTTCCAAGTCGAACACATTTTAAGTATATTAAAAAGATGTACCAACATCTACAAAAATGAAATTATTTTCATTAGTCCCATGATGAAATATACTGCATCTTCATACCATATGTATTTGATCTTGTACTGTATGTATACATGATCAACCTTAAAGAAGTTTTACTTGGGACAAACCTAAAACCTCATGTACTCTCTAAAAAAACTTATGTTAGTTTAGAGATGACCTTATATTAGTTTACAGATAAAGTATTTCAGAACGGAGGGAGTACGGAGGAAGGACAAATATTAGGGGACCGTAGTCCCTAACATTGTAAAGACACGTAGGGAAGAATGAGCACCGTCATCCTCGGAGAGAACACCCCACCGACTACTAAGAAGAACTATCAACCCACTGAATATTAGGGGAGTATGGAGGAAGTTGGTGCATCGCCCCAACAATGAACTGTCCCGTCCTGTCCCGTCGCCGCCGCCCTGTCCCGTCGCGCCTGGGACGACGGGAGAGGGAGGCAGAGTTCCTCTGAGGAGAGGAGAGAGGGGAGAAGAGAAGTGAAAGTGTGTAGAGCGACGATGTAGTGGAGTGTTGTTGGTTGCGTGTAGGGCTGGACCAAAACCTCGTAGCTCGCGAGTTTAATGAGCTCTCGATAGTTCGGCTCGTTAAGCTCGTAGCTCGCTTCTTAATGAACAGAGCCAATCATTGATTTTAGCTCGTTAAGCTTAACGAGCTTAACAGCGAGCTAACAAGTTTTATGAGTAGCTTGTTAAGCTCGTTAATAACAACACAACATATATTTTCATATTATGTGACAATTTTTTTGTAGCACCTTGGCCCATCTATTTAATCTAACCGACATATGAGGTAACATACTACTTCATTTCTTTTTGTAGTCACCATGTTTTATTTTGAAAACCATACCTACACATTCATCATGTATATCGTAACACATTATAACCTGTTAACGAGTGCTCGCGAACGCTCACAACTTTAACAAGCTTCAAAAAAGCCGAGCCGAGCAGGATTTTCTGCTCGTTAATCTTAACGAGCTTAACGAGCCGAGTCTTAACGAGCACGAGCTTAAAGAGCCGAGCTGCTCATTAGTCCAGCCCTAGTTGCGTGGTGTGGCATCAGTCCCGGACCCGGACGTCGTGTAGCCTGTGATGGGTAGCATATGTCGCCATGCGGTCTGTCTTTCTGCCTGTCTGTGTGATACCCACCCTTTTCTTTCAACTGAATTAGCCAGCAGCAGTTGATACTTGGTACCACTAATATATCCATTAGCTTAGGTTAGGCTGTCACTCTCTCTCTCTCTCCCTCCCCATTTTCCTTTTCTACTCCTTTTCTCTTGATTGAAAGCCTTTCCATACCAACCACTGCAGCACAACAACAGCAATAACAGCAATAAATAATAAAATAACACTAATAAAGCACTTTGCTGGTTGCTACTGGCACGCATGTCTGCAGAAGAAGTAATAGTCGTACTATATTAGTTTAGTAGTGAGTAGTAATAGTAGGCACATATTGGTTCCTGGCAAAGGAAAAAAAGTACAGGTGGTTCACTCAGAGTAGGACTGGTCCTTATTTGAATATAGAATAAGGTTATTCTCACCTAGCCCTCACCTCAACGGTGAGTGAGGGACGTGTGAAGGTGTGTCTCAGGCGGATCTCGCAGGATTTGGTAGGTGTCTTGCCTCGTTGGAATTGCTTGGATCCTGTCTTCTTTTGCCCGCGTGCGTGTCTGTGGATTGGAATCCTTTGGATCTACGCTTGCCTTCATCGACGGGGGACGGGTGGTGTTTGTTCTGGTCCTTTAAAACAAAGGTTTGCTTGGGTGCGGTGGGGGAGGGGCGATGACGGTGGCGTGCTTTAGTCGTTGTTTGGTTATGGGTATGTAGTCGTTGCTAGGTGGATGTAACTTTTGTTACTTTTGCAACGTGTTTGGTTGGGTAATTAAAGTCAAGGAATGGGAATTAAAGGCGCGCGAGACTTCGATTCTATTGTTGTTTGGTTAGGGGTATTGGAAATTTATTATAAATGAATAGACATGTGACTTACGACTCCAACTCCCACTGTTTTATTAACAAGGGAGGTGATGAGAGTTGGGAGGGAACTGTTTTATTTAGTCAATCTTAACTCTTCATCATAACCTATGTTCACTTCCGTGGTCTAGTCCCTCGTTGATTAAGATGAACCAAACAAGGGAATGCAAATTGTGCTCAAATTATGACACATAATTCCTATCATGTGCCAAACAGGGGATTGAGAAATAAAACGACTCATCCCATGTCTAATCTGAATACAACTCCCCACACTAAACTCTCATTCCCCTTACCGAATATTGCCGAACGCGCTATTGATATTCTTTGTGCGGTGCTGCCATGACAGATGATGGGTAGATTGAAAGTTTTCTTGCAATAATAATAATAATAATAATAATAATAATAATAATAATAATAATAATAATAATAACAATAATAATAATAATAATAATAATAATAGTAGTAGTAGTAGTAGGAGTAGTAATAATAATAATAACAAATCACCTTGGTGTCCCTCGGTTCATAAATATAACAGCGTTCATAGTGATACAGACGCTCTTATATTTCTTAACAGAGGAAGAGGAGATAGTAATGTACTACAGGTGTGGTTGACACAAATTAGGACGGGAACAAACGGTTAGCAAGAACAACCAGGTTGGTACTACTGGTTGCTACTGGCACGCATGTCTGTAGAAGAACTAATACTAGAATTGTTTAGTACTAGCAGTACTAGTACCGGTGGTTTCTGGCATAATGAAAAAAGTACAGGTGGTTGACGCAGATCAGGGCAGATCCCTGAATATGAAGTAAAGGTTCTCTCCGTCTAGGCCGGTCCCAGTGATACGTCTAGCATCATCACATGACGCGTGAAGGCGTGTCTCTGACGGACCACGCGGAATTCGTCCAATATTTGGCTCGATGGATTTGCTTGGATCTAGTCTTGGTCCGTGCGTCCATGGGTCAGATCCTTCTAGCCTATTAATACGCTTCTCTTCATAGGCAATGGTTGGTGTTCTTGCGTGCCCATTCTTTGAGGCTGAGCGCGATGGCTTCCGTAGTACATCAAGGTACCTTGTTCTAGTTCAGTGAGGAAGGAGCGATGACGATGGCGCATAATAATAATAATAAATCACTTTGATACTTGCTACTGGTAGGCATGTCTTGTAAATTGTAATAATATATTAGAGGTGGTTGACGTAAATTAGGACGGAAAACAAACAGTTAGCAACAAGCACAATCAGGTAAGGGCATCTTTAAGATGGACCCTCAAACTGCCTGCTTACATCAGGATTGTGCAATTCGGACATGGTTTGCCGTCCAACGTGGGCTCGTATTTGTCCGTCCAGCGATCCGGACGTACTTTTTTTTTTGATAAACCCAAGACAAACGTGAGAGGCTTTGTGGGAGTTCAGACAGCACACATGTATGACTCCGACACGCCTGGCCCATCCAAAACTCTTCCTGGACCATGCGCCTTCATCCTCCCAATTTTCTCTACTTTTTTCTTTCTCTCTTACCTTTGCCGCCGCTCCACCACCCCTGCCACCACGCCACGCCCTTGCCAGAACACTACGCCTCTATCACCTCCAGCATTCCAGTCGGGCTTCACCCCACTTCTCCTCCATCGCCGTTCAACCCATGTCCTCTGACCGCCTCACCAGGTGCCATCCGCTACTGCTATACTCACCATGCCCGACAACTGTTCGATGAATTGGCGGAGCTAAAAAAAGTTTTCCCTTCTTCTTACTAGCAATGGATTCCGATTTGGAGTACATATACGAGGAGGACTACAAGGATGAGACAGACAATGATGTAGGAAGTCCGTGAAGACGCGGAGCGTGTGGAGGAGCATGTTCTCAATTTCAAGGGCCCAATCAAGGGCCATGGAGTGCTCAACCGCAACAGGGGTGCACGACCATTTGACACTGATGGCCGAATACTTTGCCACGCATGCACTCTTCGTTGACCATCTTCACCGGTGTTTTCGGATGCGCAAGACAGCCTTCGATCGTTTATACCATGGCGTACGGTCCTACGATGACTACTTCGTCTTGAAGAAGGACACCATGGGAATGATTGGCTTCTCTGGTTACCAGAAGTGCGCGGCCGCACTCCCGTTGCTTGCATATGTCACAACCACTGATTCGTGGGACGAGTACCTATGGATGTCTGAGAGCACATGCAGATATGCCATGATCAGGTTTGCAACTACCATGGTCAAGGTGTTTGGGCCTCAGTACCTGAGAGAACCAACTGTGACAGACACTGAGAGGCTTTTGACAATCTCAGAAGTAATAAGAGGGTGGCCAGGTTTGCTTGGGTCTCTTGACTGCATGCATTGAAAAGGAAAGAACCGCCCAAAGGCTTGACAAGGGCAATATCATGGCCATGTTAAAAAGCCCACCATCATTTTTGAAGCAGTTGCCTGAGTCTCACAATGACATTGAATGGCTGTCTCGTGTATGCGTGGCCCACTTCCACGGACGGACGTTTGGTGGTGGGAGCAGGTCAAAAAAAGAAAGAAGTAGTTCTGGTGGTAGTAGGAGTATCTCAGTGAGCAGGTCAAAAAAAAAAAGAAGAAGAAGGAGGAGGAGGAGGAGGTAGGAGTATCTCAGTGAGTCGACGGCAAGTATCATAGAGCAGAGCACAACCATAAAAGAAAGAAAAGAAAAGAATAGCAAGCAACAGCTGCGGGCGGCTGCTTTCTGCTTTCTGCTTTCTTTCTTTCCCTATCAATCAATCAATCAATACATCCATCCATCCCTCCTCTTCTTCTTCTTCTTCTTCCCCAATTTGCCCTCCCCGCTTTTCCCCAAAAATTTCCCCAACCTCGCTCGCTTCTCCTCCTCAATTGGGGAAGGAGGGAGGCTCCAGTCCAATCCAATCCAAAATCGAATCGAATCCCACTGGATTGGAGCCAGCCAGCGAGATACGACTCAGATCCGTGTCGTCCGCGCGCGCGCATGAAGACGAAGCTGCTCTACTCTCCTTGTGCTTGAGCTAGCCACGACTCTGCCTCCTGCTGCTTCCTGCCCGGTAGCAGGAGCCGGGCAGGGAGGGAGGAAGATGCGCATGCGGGTGCTGCCGGCGTTCACCTTCAGCTCCAGCACCCCCGCCGCCCCACCGCCGCCGACTTCGGATCCTCCTCCTCCTCCTCCTCCTCCGGCGGCAGCACCGGCGGCCTACGCGGTGTACCTCAACATCTACGACATCTCCCCCATCAACAACTACCTCTACTGGTTCGGCCTCGGCATCTTCCACTCCGCCGTCCAAGGTACCCTACCCTACCTTTTTACTACACTACTTCGCTTCTCTTCTCCGCCAATAAACACACACCCATAACACAAGAAATACTAGGTAGCTTCCTTTAATTCTCTTGCTACCGTGCTCTGCTTCTGCTCCTGCTTGTGCTTGCTTACACCAGTTATGCTAGGTACTAGTACACTGCCTGCCTTCCTTACATGCCCAATAATGCTGGTACAATTCGCTTTGCACACGCCCGTCTTGTTGAGAGGAGGATCCAACCATTTCAGATTATTTAGGCTCTTTTATTTCCTTTACGGTTGGTACATCAATTCACTTCTGTTCTGTTCTGTTCAGTTCATGCTGCTTCCTTTAATTTTCTTCCTGCCCTGCCCTGCTTAACTCAACTCAATCATGGTACCGTGCCCGTGCCCCCCAGAACTGCCGGCCTCACATGCCCAATTATGGTACAATTGATTTGCACACAGCCGTGCTCCCTGGCTCAAACAT